>NW_027256889.1:9056837-9279371 GCF_029215685.1 Pituophis catenifer annectens
AATGCACTTTTATGTGCTTGGGAAAGAGAGGGAGGGAGGGAGGGAGGAAGGAAGGAAGGAAGGAAGGAAGGAAGGAAGGAAGGAAGGAAGGAGGAAGGAAGGAAGGAAAGAAGGAATTTTATTAGGTTACAAATGAAAAAACACTCTGTGGAAATGGATGAGAAAATGGTGTGGTGCAGTGGTGAAAGTGTCAAATTAAGACCAGGGAGATCCAGGTCCTAGCCCACCTCTTAGTCCTGGATGACTTTTGGCCAATCCCTCTCTCTCAGGCCAAGAACCACTGTGGGAGAGTGGTGAGGATGCTGGATGAGGAGTGAGAAGATCCAGGTTCAAATCTAGGTTCTTGAGCCATGGAAGCTCTTTGGGGTGAGTCCCCCTGCCTCGGCCCAAGAGCCACTGTGGAGTAATGGCCACCGTGGAGTAATGGAGAAGGTGCTGGACTAGGAGTGGAGAGAAACACATTCTAGTTCTCAGCCACAGAACTTTGGGCCAGTCTCCCCTTGTCAACCCTATCTTCATTACTGGTTTGTTATGGGAGAAAAATAGGACAATGCTATGTATGCACCTTTATGCTTCTAAACACAAGTCAAGATATAAATCTAACAAGTAACAAGGGATTGAGGCACCCAGTTCACAATTCATGCCCTTGATTTTGTTCAGGACCTCTCTTTTTCTCTCCTTGAGATAATCAGCCCCTGTTTCACATAGCAACAGATAATCAATCAGCTGTTGAGTTCACACCACCATATAAACAGACCAACTAAAGATATAACACAAGCGCAGTGTGTTAACTTTTGTTAATAGGTGTTTTATTTTGGTTTTGTGGGTTGACTTATGTTATGAATTCGACCTGCTTGGCTCATTTCGGGTCCAGTGTATTGTACAGAATCCAGAAAATGGGTTAGTTTTAGTAATCAGCCTCAGAGTGTTGTGTGAACCTAGCAAAAATAGTATAATGCAGGAAAGAACTATTTTCAGATCTTCATTACCAAGTGCTGTGGGCAGGCTTTTTTATTATTATACAATTTTTTTATTATTTTATAATATAGCATACAAAGAGAATACAAAAGAAAATAGTAGGGAAATTCGGGAAGGGAAAAGGGAAATAGATAGTGGGGGAAAGCAAGGGGAAAAAGAAAAAAAAGAGCCTTGGTAGTACAGTGGTCTAAAGCACCCTGTTATTAAGAACAGCTGCCTGCAATTACTGCAGGTTCGAATCTCGCCAAGGCTCAAGGTTGACTCAGCCTTCCATCCTTTCTAAGGTAGGTAAATTGAGGACCCAGTGGTGGGAGCAATAAGCTGACTTTGTATAAATATACAAAAGAATGAAGGCTATTGCTTAACGCATTGTAAGCCACCCTGAGTCTCCGGAGAAGGGCGGCATATAAATCAAATTTAAAAAAAAAGGCATTGACTTCCGACCCCTTTGGTGCAGTAGAATAAGGCATTAACATCTAACCTCAACTTTTTTACTTTTACATAATAGTATAAACTAGCCATTTCTATAACAACAAATCTATCTAATCGGTAAAGCCCCAAATCAAAGTTTCAGGAAGGGCAGGATTAATGTCTTTTTAAAAAGTAATAACAGACACAATCTCATTCTTTTGCAATTCTTATCTTCTTGGTGAAAACATTACTGTCAGACCCAGCTAGCAAATTTCTTGCCTAGAACCTACCATGTTTCTCTGAAAATAAAACCTATCCTGAAAATAAGCCCTACCATGTTTTTTGCCCGTGCGCCTAATATAAAACCTATCCCCCAAATAAGCCCTACTTAAGTGCTTGTGCAGCTGGCCAGCCACCCATTCCTTCTGGTTGCTTGTGGTGCCCTGGCCCTGAGGTGAAGTGGGGGTGGAGCTGTCCCACACCCCCCCTGTACTGACTTACCTCAGGGAAGTGAGGCAAGACAGGTATTGGGGCGTGGGTGGCCTGGTTGAGTGGGCCCTGAGGTAAGCTGGTGCGGGGCACATGCTGAAGTGGGTGGGCCTCCCATGTCCTCTTAAACTACATGGGGAAAAAAAAGACCCTCACAAAAAAATAAGCCCTAGTGCTTATTTTGGAGCCCAAAAGAAAATAAGACCAGGTCTTATTTTGGGGGAAACATGGTACTTCCCTATAAAGTGGTAGAAGTGGCTATATACTGTAGATCTTCTTCTCTGAATTGGGCATTTTGTCCAGAAAGGACCTAGTCCAGCAGATGTGACTGTGTTGTTGATTGTCAAAATCATCTAGAGTGTGTGCCAGGCTGGAAAGGCTGGTTGAGCTTGACGGTAAGAAGGTCAAATCATCCTAAAGCCTCTGTTTATATGTATTGGCAGATGCTGAGTCCCACCTACAAGCAACGCAACGAAGACTTTCGCAGGATCTTCAAAGGGCTGCCTGAAGCTGAGCGTCTTCTTGTAGGTGAGGCCATGAGAGGAGATAAGGGTTGGGAATGGCTTGTGCTTGGATCTAAATAACAGGTTGGGTGAACTGAGCAAATAGAATCACTTACCGGAGCTTGTTGTTATTAGTTGCGAAGTCGTGTCCGACCCATCACGACCCCATGGACAACATTCCTCCAGGCCTTTCTGTCCTCTACCATCCCCTGGAGTCCATTTAAGCTCATGCCGACTGCTTTAGTGACTCCATCCAGCCACCTCATTCTCTGCCATCCCTTTCTTCTTTTGCCCTCAATCTTTCCCAGCATTAGGCTCTTCTCCAGTGAGTCCTTCCTTCTCATTAGGTGGCCAAAGTATTTGAGTTTCATCTTCAGGATCTGGTCATCTAAAGAGCAGTCAGGGTTGATCTCCTCTAGGACTGACCGGTTGGATCGCCTTGCAGTCCAAGGGACTCGCAGGAGTCTTCTCCAGCACCATAGTTCAAAGGCCTCAATTCTTTGACGCTCAGCCTTCCTTATGGTCCAACTTTCACAGCCATACATTGCAACTGGGAAAACCAGAGCCTTGACTATACGCACTTTTGTTGGCAGGGTGATGTCTCTGCTTTCTAGTATGCTGTCTAGATTTGCCGTAGCTTTCCCCCCCAGGAGCAAGCGTCTTTTAATTTTAATCGGCGGTGATCTTGGAGCCCAGGAAAATAAAATCTGACTTTATATAGGTCAGAATAGGCAAGGGTATTCTGTATGACCTCAATGGAAGGCTAAGTTGGACTTTGAAGAAGCAGGAGAAAAAGGGTATTGACACTTTGGAGTTGGCGAAGGCTCCTGAGAATACTACGGATAGCCAAGAACACAGATGGACTTTCAAACAAAGCAAATCCAGTGCTCTCACTTGAAGCACAAATGATCAGGCTTAAATTATTCTACTTTGGACACATAGTGTGAAGACCCAGATCTCTGGAGAAGACTCTAACGCTCGGAAAGAGGACAACCATCAGCAAAGGTGTAAGGACTCAGTTCAAGTGGCGATGGCTCCATCCTTGGAAGACCTGAAAGACCTAGTTAGGGTCAGATCGTCTAAGAGAAAAATCTACCTATGCGGTCGCTAAGAGTTAACACCGACTTGATGACACAATTGGTCATCACTCATTGATGACTGCGTAAAGATGGTGGAAGAAATCATTGTGGAACGATTGGGAACAACTTTGGAAAGTGCGGGAAATAATGAAACGGCAAGGGGGGAAAAATTCAGTGTTTCTCCTCATCTTTCTTTCAGTTTCGGGCAGTGGTGGAATTCAAATTTTTTTACTACCGGTTCTGTGGGCGTGGCAGGGGAAGGATACTGCAAAATCTCCATTCCCTCCCCACTCCTGGGGGAAGGATATTGCAAAATCTTCATTCCCACCCCACTCTGGAGCCAGCCAGAGGTGGTATTTGCCGGTTCTCCAAACTATTCAAAATTTCCGCTACCAGTTCTCCAGAACCTGTCAGCACCTGCTGGATTTCACCCCTGGGTTGGGGGCTGGAAGTCCTGTGGGTAATTTCCAACCCTGGAATGCTTGCCACTTCAGAGGTTTATGATAGTCTTCAAATAACTCGACATTCCAGAGGGTTGCAAAGGAGGGAAATTATAAGGGGAAAGAACTGGAGTTATCATGTTTAGGCATGTTTGCATGCCTCAGTTTTTTCAAAAGCACTGGTGGTTCGTAATTGTTATTATCACAGCCATGTTCAGCCTTCCTTTCTTCTTCTTCTTCTTCTTTTTTGATTGCTGTCTATCTCTGGCTATCAGTTACAAAGTCCACTGCTGCAGTTGTGTAACGTGCATGAAACACAGCTGGTTTTAGCTTTGCCTAGGATCAGGGGTGAAATGCTCCCGGTTCGGACCGGATCTCCCGATCCAGTAGCGATGGCAGCGGGTGGTTTGGAAAACCAGTAGCAAAAATCCCTGCCCCCCCCCCATGCCCAGCTGAGCCACGCGATCATCAGAGGCTGTTTTTTTTACTTTTAAAAGAATTTTTTCCTGCAACCTCTTCGGCTGAAAAAATGCTTTTAAAAATAAAAAAAAGCCTCTGACGATCCCAGCTGAGTTGCCTGATCGTCAGAGGCTTCTAAAAGCATTTTTTTCTGCAACCTCTTAAGGTTGTAGAAAAAATGCTTTTAAAAGTAAAAAAAAAAAAAAAAAGTTGGCCACGCCCACCCAGTCACATTATCCCCCCCCCACCAAGCCACGCCCACAGAACTGGTAGTAACAAATTTTACATTTCACCACTGCCTAGGATAGTGTTTTGGTGGCATAGTTAGTGTTGTGTGTCGGTCAGGGGTGAAATTTACTTACTTTCGCTACCGGTTACAAATGTGAGCGCTCGCGCGCGCCTCCTCCACACATGTGTAGAGCCTTCTGCGCATGTGCAGAGGGTCAAAAATGGGATGTGATGACATCTGGGCGGGTGGGCGGAGCCTCCCGGCGCTACTGGTTCGCCCAAGCCGGATTGAACCGGCTGAATTTCACCACTGGTGTCGGTTTAGTTTGTAGTTCAGAGGGTGGGACATAAAACTGAGTTCCCAACTAAGTTGCTCACTGTGTGAGCATAGCCAATATACAGGTAGGCCTGAACGTGCAAGCAGTTGCTTAGCGACGATTCAAAGTTATGATGGAAAAATACTTACGATCCAGATCTGAAGTTCCAATGGCTATTGCTGTGTCCACCCCCACCACCCCATGTTACAAAATTGCATTTTGGGCAAAACCAATTTCCATTTGCGGCCATTTGCATGTGACCACAATCGACAACATTTTTTTTTCCACCCTGGAAATTGATGTTTACTTCTCATTTCTGTCAAATTGGAAATTGGTGTTTTACTTCTCGTTTCTGCCCATGGTGGACAATTGGTTCACTTTAAAAATTGCACCATTTGCATAGCAACCACCGTATCTGCTTTATGACCGTGCAAAAAAGTCAAATAGTCATGTGATGATCCTCTTAATGACTGGGCAGGATTTACAACCCTAATTTTGGGCTGAGTTGCAGTCATAAATTGAGGATTACCCTGTATCTGAAATAAAAGTGTCGGAACTTGGATGAGTATCTCTGCACCTGCAGCCCCCTTAGTACCAGGCTGCAAGGATAATCTCCTAATTTTAATTTGTAGTTTCTGTGTCTTCCTTTCCATGCCACCCACCCACCCCCAACATCTCCTGACTCCTTAGATTACTCCTGTGCATTGCAGCGTGACATCCTCCTTCAAGGACGGCTTTATCTATCGGAGAATTGGATATGCTTCTACAGCAATATCTTTCGATGGGAGACCACGGTAAATGCTCCATCCAGGACTCTTCTGATTGCTTTTAGCTCTTCCTCTCCTGGCCACTGACCTCTGTGTCACCTTCCATGATAGATCTCCATCCAGCTCAAGGAGGTGATATGCATCAAGAAGGAGAAAACCGCCAAGCTGATCCCCAACGCGATTCAGATTTGCACAGAGACCGAGAAGGTGAGACCATTGCATATCCCCTAAGAATCCAAGCCTGGGGATAGATAATTATCATTTCCAAGATGCTGCATTTTATAATCTGCCAGCAAAGGGGCCCCAGTCTCTGATTTTCTTCAGGTGTTGTAAAACTGGGCTTTATTTGTAATCTGTTCTTACTGATTACCATGAACGGTTGCAGGAACTGAGCATGGCTAGTCTAGTGCTCGGACTGATGCAGCAGCCAATGGGATACGTCAGTCCGAGCACGACGCAGCAGGCAATGGGAGCGATGGCAGCGGCTTTTTCGGCGACCTCCGAAGGTCAGGGACGCTGTGTGGGTGGGCAGGGAAAGCGAGCGGCGACCGGGCTACTGGTTCGGGGGTGTAGCCAGCCAGTGGTCACTACCAGTTTGGCGACCCAGGCCAAATTACCGCTACCGGTTCGCCTGAACCGGTGCGAACTGGTAGAAACCCACCCCTGGAGACTTCCCATCCTTGTTCTAGACCAGTGTTTCTCAACAGTAGCAATATGAAGATGTGTGGACTTCATCTCCCAAAATTCCCCAGAATAGCCATTCTGAAGCTACACACGAATGCTCGGTGCCACTGGGAAAAAAAACAGGATGTCTGGAGCCCAACCAAAAAATTTTCAGCCTTTCTCTGTCCCAGCTTCCTGTTCTCTTTTCCTGACTTTTCAAAGCTTTGGGGGCACATGTTGGACCTTCTGCATGGTGTAAATATTTGAATAGATTTTACCTGTGAATCTGGGTTATCTTTCTTCCTAGGAAATGTGGCAATTTTGTGCAAAAAGAGAGCCTAACTGACTGATAACTCACTGTTATTGACTTGTTCCTCTTCTTTCTCTCCCATCTCACTGTCTATAGATATTCTCAGTCATCCTAGGTCAGTGATGGCTAACAATTTTGCCATCGCGTGCCAAAAGCGCGGGGAGCGCGGGGGAGTTGTGCGTGTGGGTGTCCACACCCATAATGCAATGCACCCCACCCCCTAGAAAGCCTCGAGCCTGGGGAGAGTGAAAAACGGGCCTTCCCCACCCCCGGAGGCCCTCTAGAGGCCAGAAATAGCCTGTTTCCCAACTTCCGGTGGACCCGGAAGGCCCGAAAATCAGCTTGCCGGTGCACACATGCGCACTGTAGCTGAACTAGGGCAATGCTTGTGTGCCCACCGGTATGGCTCAGCGTGCCACCTGTGGCACCCATGCCATAGGTTTACCATCACGGTCCTCGGTCATGGTCCATGTCCCAAAGATGCTTTTTCAAAAGGCAACCCGACTTTTCTTTGCTTTTTTCCTTGAAGAAGATGTTTCACTTCTCATTGAAGAAGCTTCTTTATTTTTTTTTAAATCACGTTTTATTGATTTTTTTCTTTTTTCCCCCCTCCCCCCCATTCACCCGCATATTTTATGAACAAAGTATTGGCCGTATCATATCTTATACAATTGATCGTATCCAAATATATTTTACATAGTTACAATTTCTGCCAAAATCATCTTTTCCCATATTTTTAAATCATACCTTAATATTTCTATGTTTATTTATATAAACAACATCTTCATTCGACCTCAAATTCTAATTTCTCTATTTTCACTCCTATTTATTCTTTTTTACTTTTTAATAATTCATTCTTTATCCTAATACATTTACACACGTTCGGGGTTGCCTTTCTTCCGTTTCATCTTTTTTATTGTACAGCAATCTTTCTTCTCATTCTCTTCCATCGCCCTCCCTTCTTTTATTCTTCCTACTTTCTTCTTTCCCTCTCTCCCACTCTTTCCCTACTTCCCCTTCCTTTCTCCCCCTCCTCCTCTCTTTCTCCCTATCTAACCTTTTCTCCTACTCTTATTTCCCCTCCCTCCCTTCCTCCCCTCTTCCCTTTCTTCCATTCCTCTCTCTCTTTGTCCCTTCCTTCCATCCCTCTATTCCTTCTTTTGTCTCTCTCTATTGCTGTATTCATTTTTAATTTACTATTTTCCACTATGGTGCCCAGGGAACCCCGACTTTTCCTCCATTTATTAAATATATTTCTCAGAATTCCCCTCCTCTTTTTAATTATTAACAATATATCTCAGCTTATTCCATTTTTACCTTAAAGCCTTTGCTGAGTTGGCTTTCCAATCCTTAATCTATTTTACCTTTAACAATATCTTTCTTCTCTTTTACTTCTTACTTATATTTCATTTCATTCTTCCTTACATCGTTTACTAACATTTCAATTTTGTTCAGTTTTACATTTCAGTTTTTCATCTTGATTTCAATTAATTCCTTTGAAGCTTCTTTAGAACGGAAGAAACGAAGTGCCTTCTTCAAGGAAAAAAACAAAGTCCAGTTGTCTTTTGAAGAAGTACTTTTGCTTTCTCCCTGCCTCATTCCCGTTCCTAGATTTCCTAAGTTCTTTTGGCATCTTTGCTGAGCCAGGGTGAGGCCTTTATCTCAGAGGTATCTCTTCCTGACTTATGGCCCTAACCAGCAGGGCAATGTCCTAGAAAAGAGAAAGCACATCGGGTACAAAGAATTCCAAAGGAAAATGGGTGTGTCCCTACCGCTAGAAAATCATTTTTACCTAGAACCATCCTTCCTTTGCGGAGTTTAATGACCTGTGACTGCATACTTTAGCGAAAACAATGCACAGTCTTTGCAAGTGGCCTGAAAGATATGCACATCCAGGAAGCCTTGAGATTACAATCTTCCACCAACAATTGTGGTTTAGACAGCCAGGGAGGACTTTAAGTTTGCTCAGATGCCTCTGATGTTTTCTTCTGGTGTTGAGGTTTGCCGTGTGAAACAGCGGAGCCCATTTCAAAGAAAACCTATCGTTGTTTCTTGCCTGAGATCACTGTACTCTTTCGGTGTGTTACTCATGCAAGAATGCATTGCACACTCTTGAGGCAGGAAGCAAATTTCCGTGAATCGAAAATATGCTGATCTGCTAGAACAGTATTTCTCAACCTTGGCATCTTCTAAAACACGTGGATCTCAAATGCCAGCATTCCCCATTTCATAAAGTTGGCAAGGTTGAGAAACACGGCTGAGCTATTATCTCCCAGGAACCATGTGGCGATAATATGACTTCTACTGGGGGATGCTGGGAGTTGTAGTTCAGTCATGTCTGGAAGAGCAACGCTGGTCTACATAGTTAAAGGGTTATCTTCCAGGGGTGAAATGTTACCGATTCGGACTGGTCCACCCGAACCGGTAGTAATAAAAGCTACCGGTTCGCCCGAACTGGTAGTAATAAAAGCTACCATTTTGCCTGAACTGGTAGTAAAAAAATGCTACTGGTTTGGGACGAACCAGTATTTCTGACAATCAGCTGTGCCGCGCGATTTAGATTAGCTAAATCCTGCTTTCTAGCGAATCTAAATTGCGCGGCACAGCTGTTTCCCCCCCCCTCGCTATTCTACTTACCTTCTTAAGTCTCCTTTTTCAGCGCTGCACCGTAGCGCCTGTGGTGCGCCTGTGCGCAAAGCATGCATTTGGTGCACACCATGCATGCGCACACAGCAAACCGGTAGCACACACCGGAGGATTTCACCACTGTTATCTTCCCACTGTTGAAATTCACCCATCTGTGTGAACAGAAGGAGCAAGAACGTAGATTGTCTCCTGGAGATCATCTGTGATAAGGAAATGTCCTTGCAGCTCCGTAATCAAATGTGCATGTCCATGTGGATAAATTCCATTCCTTTGTCTTTCTGTCTACCTACCTACCTATCTCTCCCCTTTTTGGAAGAGCTTTATAGCTCCCGCTGCCTTAAGAAAGTTCAAAACATTCGTAAGGATCCATCACATCCTGGGCACTCATTTTTTGAACTGTTACCATCTGGCAGACGGTACAGGATAATAAAAACAAGGACAAATAGGCTGAAAAACAGCTTCTATCCCAGGGCAGTAACTATATTGAATTCTACTGTATAGTGCAATATTAATGCAGTATCAGGGGTTTTCAGTTCAAATATGAAGGATGTGTGTTTGTATTTTTTTTTTTATTTGATTTATATGCCACCCTTCTCCGGGGACTCAGGGCGGCTTACAATGCGTTAAGCAATAGCCTTCATACATTTGTATATTTATACAAAGTCAGCTTATTGCCCCCGCAATCTGGGTCCTTATTTTGCCTACCTTAGAAAGGATAGAAGGCTGAGTCAACCTTGAGCCTGGTGAGATTTGAACTTACAGTAATTGCAGACAGCTTGATGTCAATAACAGTTAATAACAGTGCTTTAGTCTGCTGCTGTTATAATATACACTGAAGATGGCATTTATTTTTGTTGTATGAGGTGCAATGACAATAAAGTAAACTTAACTTACGATAACTTAACCTATCTACCTATTACCGGTAATTAAATTAATCAGATTCTCCGCAGTTCGCAGTAAATAAGACCATAAAAGAAAGGCCATCCCATTGAAAGATCAATGGTAAAATATTAAAGCACATCAATAGAACTTAGTAGATTGATATCAATCAAGTATGGGTGTCCCATTGCTCATCTTAAACCCTCCAAAATAGTTATGTTTTCAGTAATTTTCGGAAAGCAAAAGTTCCTGAGAAAATCCATAGCTTAAATGCAACACAGAAGCTATGAAAGTTCCGCACAGTCAAACTTATTTTGGGGGGACCAGTCTTAACCTTGTTCTTTGTGGTTCCCAGCATTTCTTCACATCCTTTGGTGCCCGTGACCGATGCTTCATGCTCATCTTTCGCCTTTGGCAGAACGCACTTCTGGATAAGGTATGGACAGACAAGGGGAGAAGCCACCTATGATTTTTTTGGAGAGTGGTAGATTAGATTTGACCTATGGAGATTCTCAGTCATCCAGACCATGGTTGTCCCAGATGAAACCGGAATTTTTTCTATTTGGAATGACTACACCACAATATACTAAGGAGATAAAATACCTTATTATTCACATTTTGACAGCAGCACCCATACTGTATGCCCAAAATTGGAAATCCGAATTACTACCAACAGAAGCAAAAATAATTGCAAAAATAACCGAATGTGCAGAAATGGATAGACTCACTAAAGAGCTTCAAGAGAAGGAAGATACCGATTATTATACAGTTTGGCAAAGATGGTACTCATGGCTAGAGGGAAAGATAGGGCCAGTAAAATAAAATGTTAGGAAAACTTGAATAGGAGTACAGAAAGTGGCACATGAGGAAAACAGTAGGATGATAGTTATGAATAGTTAGTACGAATTGCAGAAAACTATGCTTAGGAATGCACAATTATGTTAAGGTACAAACAAGCAGAAATGCAAACTTTTAAATAAAGAAACAACAGGTAAATTAGAAAACAACGACCGATATGATAGCTTCTTAGGATAGTTTTTTCTTTTTTCTTCGTGTATGTATTGTATTGATGTATATGTACGTGTTTTTACATGTATTTACGTTTGTTTGTGTTAAAAAATTTTTTTTTAAAAAAAAAGAAAGGTTGTAAAATGGGCAAAATTCACTTAACAAGTGTTTGACTTAGCAACAGTTGGGCTCAATTGCGGTCGTAAGTGGAGGACTCCCTGTACTTTCCCATCTTCCTGGATTTAATGCATGCTTCTTCTTCTGTACTTTCTGTTGCCTTAATAGCTTCTAGGTCCCTTCTCCAAATTCATCTCCGTGACTCCCTATACTTAAATACGTTGCACAAAAGCAGCCGTTACAGTCTGAAAACCATATTTTGTGCTATTGTGCAATATATGAACCCAGTCAATTGCACCTTGCTCAGCAACCCACGATGGAAACAAATGTTGACTTACTGTGATAAGCTCCTCAGTAGCTGTGCTATCTATCCGCTTCTTAGTTTCCTCTCTTAATGCCGTGTTCTTCTATTGCCATTAGACATTGCCCCCGCGAGAACTTTGGCACATTGTACATCAATGCTACGGTTCTGAACTTGGCTTGACCAGTGAAGATGATGATTACGTTTCTCCCATTGATGACCTTAATGGCTTGGGGTGAGTATCTACCCGTCCTGTGGATAGGACAGTTTTCACCCGGGTCAGGGAATGGAACCTGTACAGTAGTGGCCAAAATTGTGGAAACCTTTTGAGGAAAGTGTATTTTCTAAAACGAGCTAATGACACCACTTTTTTTTTTAATAGTACCATAAAATGATATATCAATGGAAAGATAATTTAATCAAGAATGTAATGCAATAACTTTTTCTGAAGGATTTGCTGTTAGAATAGCAGTTACAGTATAAAGGAGAAAAGTGAAACACGTAGAAAAAAACGAGATATGCAAAAATGATCACCATAGAAAAAATGAGATATACAAAAATGATCACCATGTCAGTTAATACTTAGTTGGGTAACCTTTAGCATGAATTAAGGCCTTACAACGTCTTCCCATGGAGCGAACCAAATCTTTGAGTTCTGCAGCTGTTCTAATGTGAAACCAATATTGAATGATTGCTTCTATTAACTGGGTTTTATTGCTGGGTCACTTCTGTTAGTCACTTCTGACTAACAAGTTTCTTTAGTCGGCTCCATAGATTTTCAATTGGGTGAAGGTCTGGGCTATTCCCAGGGCATTCTAGCAGTGGAATATGATTATCTTGAAACTCTAAAAAAAAAAAAAAAGTGATGTTATTAGCCATCCAACCTCAAAAATACACTTTTTCCAAAAGGTTTCCACAATTTTGGCCACTACTGTAGCCATACCTCTTCTCTACCTCTTCGCCATTTGCAGGAGATGGCGTGCAGCCTTTCTCAAGGTTGATCCTTCCATAAATGAGCCTTGCTGGTCCAAAAGATTCCTTTTAAATCTCCCTGTCTTTTATCTCTGTCACAACAGAAGCCAGAAAGAAATTGGAGATGATATTGACCTGACAGAGCTGACATCCCGCTGCAACACTGACCTCAAGCTGGACTCCAGTCCCTTGCTGGACAAAAGGGACACCAGTCATAGCATCAACTCACTGGCCAGTAGCAGTGATGGGACCACATCGGTGAGGACAGGGGATTCAGAAGACAGCTGGAATGTTATGAAGGTCCATTCCTAGATTTTGCCTCCCATAAGAACTACTTGCCCTAAAATGATTGCAAACCTTTCCGTTCTCCTCTTGAACATTACCTGCTCTGCATAATTTCCTCTCCCCTCCCCAGAAATCTCGTTTGTTTTGCATATTTTAATGCACTTATTTTACCACCTATTTGTAGGTGGAAGGCAAGAGAGAGAGAGAAAAATCACCCCACCAAATTTCAACAGTGTAATCTTGGAGATTCTTCAGAAGGTTGCATGATGTTTATGGGTTACCTATCTCCAAAACCTTATCCTCTTGGGGTTAAATGAAAGGATCTAAAAGACAATATTCATGGGAAAGCTTTATGGAGCAGAACTGGATCACTGAAGAAAGAATCAAATAAACTGAAATAAGTTCAGAGATGAGGAGTGAGGAAATCCAAAACGTAGAAACAAAGTCGTTTTGAGGAAGAAGAAACTGTTTAAGGTTGTTTATTTGAGGGATTGTTGGTGCTCTCTGAGCTTGGTTGTTTTCTTGCAGATCTTTCATTACCCAAAGTATTATGTCAGTGTGTAACATCATCAGTGCTAGGTTGTTCGGTTGTTTGGGAATGTTTAAGCTTGAGAACGGAAGACTGAGAATAGGACAGCACTCTGTCAGAGTTAGTTGCAGCACACACAATCAGACTATTAAGCAGGATTCAAAATGTCTTTATATACATAACAACGCATAAGGCATACAATACCCTTGTAGGTTTTTCCATGTTGTAGAGAAGAGAAATAGCAAGTACAAACACAGCACAAAATGGAGGAGACAAAATGGAGGAGACAAAATGGAGGTGGGAGAAGCTAGTGTCCTCAAACTTATATACAGAACAGTTAAGCCACACCCAGGCTCCAAACTCTCTCTTACGTTCCCATACAACAAATACTACCACGTTTCCCTGAAAATAAGACCCTCTCTTATATTTTTTTGAACCCTGAAATAAATAGAAATAGAATAACAAGAGTTGGAAGGGACCTTGGAGGTCTTCTAGTCCAACCCCCTGCCCAGGCAGGAAACCCTACACCACTTCAGACAAATGGTTATCCAACATCTTCTTAAAAACTTCCAGTGTTGGAGCATTCACAACTTCTGGAGGCAAGTCGTTCCACTGATTAATTGTTCTAACTGTCAGGAAATTTCTCCTTAGTTCTAAGTTGCTTCTCTCCTTGATTAGTTTCCACCCATTGCTTCTTGTTCTACCCTCAGGTGCTTTGGAGAATAGCTTGACTCCCTCTTCTTTGTGGCAGCCCCTGAGATATTGGAAGACTGCTATCATGTCTCCCCTAGTCTTTCTTCTCATTAAACTAGACATAAGCACTTGGCCTTATTGCCATGCGCTCAAAAGCCTGATTGGGCTTATTATCCGGGGATGTCTTATTGTGGGGGAAAGAGGGTATGTTTCAGTTACCAAATAGCTCTTGTTGATCTGACCTGTTGCTATGCCCTATTCCAGTTGATGAATATACTCTGACACACTCTTTAAATATCTGAAAGTCTGCCACACAGATGATGGAGACTTACTCTACCATAGTTCCCAAGGACAGGACGTGAAATATTAAGGTTCTGAGTTACAGCAAGCCAGATTCCAACTGAACGTTAAAAAAAATAAGAGAACCAGTTAAACTGGAAATAGGCTTCCTTTCATTGGATGTAATTCAAAGGACAGCTAGACTTATCAGAGATGCTGTAACATGGATTCTTGCTGTGGTGCCAATGTCCAACAGCCACTTGCAACTAGAAGAACCAATGGAACTTCTTAAACAGAGCCCAAATTAACCTCCACCTAGCTTGTGAAGGGTTTTAACTGAATCTTTGAAATACAGGAAGGTAGTGTAGATTCTAAGTATTGGTCAATATTCCCCAGAGATATGATGTAACTGTTCTGACCTAGGCTTCCCCAGCAGCACGAAGCCGAGTCCTCGTCCCGATAAACCCCTTTTATTTAATTTACAGTGAATTCCTCTCCAGCAAAGTCTTTCCTCTCCCCTAGTCTTTTAAGATAGTTCACAATTACCGACCTTTATCAGGCTTGGAGAGTGGCCAGGCCAATGTCTTTTCAGACACCACACTGTAACCGACAATACTTGGCAAGAATGCAGGAACAGATCTTTACCCAAATGAACTATTTATCTCCTGCAAACTCCCCTCCCCTTTGCTCCTCTTTATTCCCTATGGGAGGGGCCATTCACCGTCCATCTGTGGCTTTACTCCTGAGTCGACCCTTGTTCCTTAGCTGTTCCCTTCTCCTGGCAGCTCTGAGCATGCGCCAACTGGGAACAGGATCCAACTGTTCTTCTGCCTCACGGATGTCTGACTCCAAAGGCAGCTGACAACTGTCAGACGGCCCTGGTCCCATCTCTGCCTCTGACGCAGAACCCACATCAGAGCCTTCCCTAGAACCCAGGACTGGCCCATGTTCGTCCCCAACCTCCTCACTGTCTGAATCTGCTGCCAGATCTGCTGGCGGGCCACAACAGTATCTCTAAAGAAAAGTCTTTTCTAGTTCCACTTAGAAATGCTAGGAATTAATTCTGGAACATTTAGTGTGCAAAGCACATGCAGTAACAGTCTAGCTAAGAGTCTCTATTCTTGGGTGCAGTGAAATGAATCCCTTTGAACTATTAAAAGACCCAGATGAAAATACTACAATTGTTCCTATGCGCCATACTATTTTTTATATCTCTGCTTTATAAGTTTATATGCTTCACACACCCATCAATAACTTGAATGTTGCAAAGAACAGCATAAAACTATTTTAAAATAAAGGTTTTAGCTTGTCTATGTTATACAGACATCAAACTCTCAACTTTAAGTAAAGACAACACAAAGCCCATGAAGGAAAATGGGAAGCTCTCCCATTAATTAAAATAATTTTTGAGTGGAAATTAATTATGTTTGATTTCATGCCTCCAAATAAAAGCCTTTTTCTCTGGCTGCCCAAACAGGTGAAAATTTTCAGTTCAGTTTTGTCTATCAAGAGTATTTTTAGATACCTGGTCTAATAATACTCCCTTTTTTAAGCAGCTAAAGAAAAGAATACAAAAACCCAACACACTCTGTGATTGTTTTTCACAGTTTTGGGAAATGTCCAAGGATATTTCAGAATCCTTAAAAAATGAAGCCGATCTATTGAAACACATCTAGCTAAAATGGTTTTGTGATTCTAACTCTATTGCAACTTACAAAGGAGAGAGATTTTAGCTCTGAAAATTATTTATAGCCCAATACATGTTTACGTAGAAATGAGTCCCACTGAATATTGTAAAAGGACTTTTTCGGTGTCACTGTCACTTCAAACAGTCACTAAACAAAAATGTTGTAAGTCAAGGACTACCTGTTTTACCTTCTGCTGCAAGCTTGGTGACAAGAATGTATCAAATAGCAATAGCACTTAGACTTACATACTGCTTCAAAGGGCTTTAGAGCCCTCTCTAAGCAGTTTACAGAGACAGCATCTTGCCCCCAACAATCTGGGTCCTCATTTTTACCTTCCGACCTTGGAAGGATAGAAGGCTGAGTCAACCTTGAGCCGGTCAGAATTGAACTGCTGGCAGTGGGCAGAACTAGCCTGCAATGCTGTGTTCTAACCACTGCACCACCATGGCTTAAAATAGCAAATATTTTGGCTGATATCTCATTCGCTGTCCAAATGCTGAACGTCAAATCGTGACCAAATGTGCAATTTCAAATGGAGCCGACCTCCAAAGCTTACCTGGGTTGAATCTAATGCCAACTTGTTTCCCTTGTAGCTGGCTGAAGATCCGGAGGACAACACTGACAGCCAAATGGATGCTTCATCCAGCCACACAGTGACCTCAGCCACAGACCCCCCTCTGGAAGATTTGGTGCAAGGGTCTGCTGTGTCCCCCCTGGAGGGGGACCTGCCTCCCAGTGAAGAACTCCCCACCGACATGAGCAATTCCTCCTCTTCCACACAAGATGAAGGTGAGGGCAACCACCATCCTGCCTGGATTCTCCCAGATTTTAGATTAGGAGATCTAATCCGACCATCTCTCATTCTTCCTTCCTTCTCCAGCTGAGGTGGAAGCCTTCTTCACGGACTTGCCAGGGCGGCTCCTGATCAATGCCGTGTATCATGTTGGAGCCGAGAGGCTGCAGCAAATGCTCTTCAGCGACTCCCAGTTCATACACAGCTTTTTGGACCAACGCAAATTCACAGGTAAGTGAGAAACCAGTTCAAATCACATCCTCAGTGGATATTTGGGAGCAAAGTTCAGGCAAAGAGTTTACATTGCAAAAACAAAGGAGGCTGCTGTTTTCTGTCTTATTTGCTAGATTAACCTTAGACTTCCATAACCTGGTTTCCAGTTGATGTATTGGATAAATATTTGGGAGGCCGTTGCATAAACAGCCAAGTACAAACTTCCCTGATTGCTAGAGGCACGACCTTCCTCCTTGCCAGATCATAGTAAAAAGCCTAATCCATAGTCTGTTGGAAAGAAAGTCGTAGAGATCCCTACGAATGAGAATGTTATTAAGGAAATATTAGAATGTGCAGAAATGAATAGATCAACACTTGCAACTAAAGAAAAGGAAGAATCTGATTATTATAGGAAATGGGAGTTATTTTATCAATGGTTAGAAAATAAATATGAAAATTAGAAAGAAAAGCAGAGAAGTGAAATATGGAAAATGTTTTAACGAAGTTAAATAAGCTAAGAAGAAGATTGTTATAATAGTAGGTATGTTAGGTATTAGTATTGTTGAGAGATATAACTTTTATTTGCGGTCACAGACCAAAATACAAATAGAATTGCAAAAGAACGTGGGGAAAGTAACATCATAAACAGTTGGCTACCAGAAGCCTTGGCTGAGAGGAATTACAGCGTTCTCCTCTAGTATTACTACTGTTAAGAATAGACAAAATATTAAATATGGCTGTAAATTTTAATTGTTATTGCACAAAATATTTGTACCCAGATGACACGCTGTTTAATGAAAGATGAAATGTTTGTATTAAAATAAAATTAAAAAATTCTTATAAAAAAAAAAAAGGAAAGAAAATCTAAAAGTCTTCAATTGAATATCCCAAAGGTGCTTTTTTCAAAAGGCGACTGGGCTTTCTTTTGTTTTGCTTCAAGACGTTTCTCTTCTCATCCAAAAAGCTTCCTCAGTTCTGAACTGAATTGAAGAAGCTTCTTGGACGAGAAGCGAAACGCCTTCAAGGAAAAACAAAGAAAGTCCAGTTTCCCTTTTGGAAGAAAAAAAAAAAACACCTTTGGGATAACCATGACCTGGATGACTGAGAATCTCCATAGATGCTCTTCACCTGAATGTCCGTGGAGGAAAATTGGTTTCAAAGAGGAAAATAGTTAAGCTGCTGGAATTCTTATATACCCAACTCAATCAAGTCTTACGGAACAGATTTGGGAATTGTGCTGGAAACTATTGTTTTCAGTTTTAAGCAGCTGCCAACCAATCTTGGAACTCTTTGTGGCATGGTTACTGCCTGTTCCTTCCCTCACATCTGGTAGACGCCATCTTGGGAGCTATTGCCCTTCCCAGATTTAAGTCGAATGAGGGCTCCTTGGTGCTCTCTGAGCTTGCTTGTTTTCTTGAAGACATTTCATTACCCAACTAGGTAACATCATCACTGCTGGTTATCACCACCAGCACTGATGATGCTACCTAGTTAGAGTAATGAACGGTCTGCAAGAAAACAAGCAAGCTCAGTGGGCACCAAGGACCCCTCATGTCAACCCTGAGCTACAAATATTCTACTTGATAAGCAACTTTTTACATGTCTGGATCCATATACCTATATCCGTATCCTTATCCATCATATCTAACTCCCCTGAAGCCTACAGCAAGTGTGACTGATGATGTTATAATATAATATTTCCAGATGGGGCACAGACAAACATTTTGGTCCTTTGGACTATTTCGGGTGGGATAAGATGCAAACAGGGCACCCATTTTCCCTCACAGCCTTCCCTCACAGCAAGCCAAATCCCCAGGCCTAAATTCAGTGGTGAAATTCAAATTTTTTTTACTACCGGTTCTGTGGGCGTGGCTTGAGCGTGGGGTGGCTTGGTGGGTGTGGCTGGGGAAGGATATTGCAAAATCTCCATTCCCACCCCACTCTGGGGCCAGCCAGAGGTGATATTTGCCGGTTCTCTGAACTACTCAAAATTTCTGCTACCGGTTCTCCAGAACCTGTCAGAACCTGCTGGATTTCACCCCTGCCTAAATCCCACCCACCCCCAATCCTAGAGGGCTCCAACAACTGTACAAAAGGGGTGCTGGGGAATCCCTCACGAGCCATAGATCGCCCACGGTTGAATTCATCCATTCAGTCCTATGATCCTTTTCCTTTTCAGTCCAAAGTTAATGGTTGTGAGAATGGATCGTAGTTCCCTGGCAGAGCCAAAGATCTCAGGTTGAGTTAAACTGGCTGTATCCTAGGCATGCAGGTAGCAACCCTTTGAAACCTTGAGTCCTGCCTGTTTTTTAAATGTGCCTTTTATTGTTTTTTTTGGTGCCGGAAGCCTTGTGACCTTCAGAGATAATGGGTGTCCCATTAAATCCAAATCTGTGCCTGCTTTTGTCATTTGCATAATTACACGCTTGGTGTAAATTGTGTGGGTTGCAATAAAACCTTGACTCAACGAACTAACGTCCCTTAAAGAGAGTGTGGTCTCTGAACGGAACATGTGTTTGCTGAATCCAGAGTTCACTAAACGATAATCTGTGTTTCATCAACTAAGGCTTTACTGTTGTCATTTTTTAAAATAAATGTTTTGAATTTAAATTTAAAAATAAATTATTATTTAAAATAAAAAAAATATTTTAATTATCCCTTGGTTTTCCTATCTTGCCCCCAACTTTTCTTTCTCCCGCTTCCTAGATGTTGCACTGAGTTCATGGAGCGGAGACAGCAAGTGTCATCAAAGCCGAGTCATCACCTACACCATTCCCATCAGTAACCCTTTGGGCCCCAAAGCTGCACCTGTGGTGGAGACACAGGTAGGGGCATTGGGTTCCTAAAAATACAGGTAGTCCTCAAGTCACGACTACAACGGAGCCTAAAATTTCTGTTGTTAAGTGAGACGTTTGTTAAGCGAGCTTTGCCCCCATTTTACGACCTTTCTTGCTGCCGTCGTTAAGTGAGTCACTGCAGGGGATAAGTTAATAACCCGGTTGTTAAGTGGATCTGGCTTCCCCATTGACTTTGCTTCTCGCCAAAGGGGGATCATGTGACCTTGTGACGCAGCCACGGTCATAAATATGAACCAGGGGTGAAATGTAAAATTTGTTACTACCGGTTCTATGGGTGTGGCTTGGTGGTGGGGGGTAATGTGACTGGGTGGGCGTGGCCAACTTTTTTTTTTTTTTACTTTTCAAAGCATTTTTTCTAATGCTTTGAAAAGCCTCTGATGATCAGGCAACTCAGCTGGGATCGTCAGAGACTTTTCAAAGCATTTTTTTTACCACCTCTTTGGCCAAGAGGTTGCAGAAAAAAATGCTTTGAAAAGCCTCTGACGATCCCAGCTGAGACGCGCGATCATCAGAGGCTTTTTTTTTTTACTTTTAAAAGCATTTTTTCGTCGGAAGAGGTTGTAGAAAAAATGCTTTTAAAAGTAAAAAAAAAAAAAGCCTCTGATGATCGTGCGGCTCAGCTGGGCATGTGGGGGTGGGGCGCAGGGATTTTTGCTACTGGTTCTCCGAACCACTTGCCGCCATCGCTACCGGATCGGACGATCCGGTCTGAACCGGGAGCATTTCACCCCTGATATGAACCCGTTGCCAAGCGGCTGAATGTTGATCACATGACCGTGGGGATGCTGCAGAGGTCGGTAATTGTGAAAAACGGTCCTGAATCACATTTTTCAGTGTCGTCATAACTTTGAACGGTCACTAAACAAACTGTTGTAACTGGAGGACTACCTGTATTAAGACGGGTGGACAAAGCAAGGTCATGGTGTTTTGATCTGCTGGCTGTCCCAGTACAGATAGCCCTCACCTTCCAACAGTTTGTTTAATGACCGTTTGAAGTTACAACGGCACTGAAAAATGTGACTTGGGACCTTTTTTCACAATTACGACCTTTGCAGCATCCCCGTGGTCACATGATCAGAATTCAGACAGTTGGCAACTGACTCACATTTATCACGGGTTGCAGTGTCCCGGGGTCACGTGATCCCCTTTTGCGACCTCCTGACAAGCAAAGTCAATGGGGAAACCAGATTCACTTGACAAGCAGGTTACTAACTGGCGATTCACTTAACAACTGGGCCAAAACTCAACAAATGTTTCACTTGACAACAGAATTGTGGGGCTCCATTGTGGTCGCAAGTCGAGTGGTGCGGTGGCCTGGAGGTGATGCTCTCGCCTCACAATCAGGAGGCTGTGCGTTCGATCCTAGGTAGAGGTAGATATTTCTCTCTCTGGGCACAGTGAGAATATATCTGCTGAAACAAAACTCCGCATTGGCAACAGGAAGGGCATCCGGCCATTAAAACACTCAGCTCCATTCAGTTGCCCAGACTCCACCCCGAAACGGATTATGGGGTCGTTAAAAGAGGATGGCGATTGTGGTCTTAAATCGAGGACTTACCTTTAACTTAACTTTTAAGCCAGTGTTTCCTTGAAACGGATGGGCATGTGTAAAGCATAGCATTTTCCAAGAATGGGTGCCAAAAACTGAATGTCTGCTTATCATACCTTTCTCTTCCTCTTTGACTGCTGGATGCTAGACTCTTTTCCGTGCCAGTTCCAAGAATGGAGGCTGTGTGGTGGACTCAGAAGTGGTCACTCAGGGCATCCCTTACCAGGATTACTTCTACACTGTGCATCGGTACTGCATCACCAACGTAGCCAAAAGCAAAGCCAGGCTCAGGTATTCATTCTTGGATCACTCCCTTCTCGGCTGCACCTGTACGGTTGGCAAACAGGGTTATTTTCCCCCTATTTTTCAAGGAATTCGGTTAGGAGAGTCGAAAACATTGTGGAAATTGCTGGGGAAGAAACGGGGGTGGGAGTGGGAGGTGGTTGCCAGTGGCAGCCATAATAAGCTTCAAGTTCATCAAAATGTTGACATGGATCATGTTATAGAGTGAAAAAAAGGGTGGTTCAGTGGCTAAGACGCTGAGCTTGTCGATTGAAAGGTCGGCAGTTCAGCGGTTCGAATCCCTAGTGCCATGTAACGGGGTGAGCTCCCGTTCCTTGTCCCAGCTTCTGCCAACCTAGCAGTTCGAAAGCACGTCAAAAATGCATGTAGAAAAATAGGGACCACCTTTGGTGGGAAGGTGACAGCGTTCCGTGCACCTTTGGCATTTAGTCATGCCGGCCACATGACCATGGAGACGTCTAAATGCTACTCCTATTGCTATTCTCCAAAGCACCTGAAGGCAGGACAAGAAGCAATGGATGGAAACTAATCAAAGAGAGAAACAGCCTAGAACTAAGGAGAAATTTCCTGACAGTGAGAACGATAAACTAATGGAGCGACTTGCCTCCAGAAGTTGCGGGTACTCCAACAGTAGAGGATTTTAAGAAGAGATTGGGCAACCATTTATCTGATATGGTGTAAGGTTTCCTATTTGATCAGGGCATTGGACTAGAAGACCTTCAAGGTCCCTTCCAACTCTGTTATTCAATCAGAATGGGGAAGAAGCAACACAAAACATATTAAGCCAGCCAGTTCACAGTTTGCAGCTCAGAGTTCATCTTGAGATAGAGACGGTGTTCTAAATGCACGACTGTAGGCATCTTCGGGTCATCTTACATGTTAGCATTCAGCAACAAAGGATGACTGATATCCCCACCTTCCCGGTTCTGAAAACACACAGGTTACTGAGCCTCTGATCTCCTTGGAGAACACTTGATCTTGTAACTGCAGAGGAAATGGAAGAAGATGAGAGAGAGATAGGAAAGATTAAATAACGCCAGAGATCCTTTGGGTTGCAAGCCGAACGAAGTTGCCCATTCTTTGCCCAAATGGGTTCCTCTTCAGATTTCCCAGCATTCCACGAGGGAAACAGAAAGGTTCTTTGGCCCACCTGTAACAGTCGTTCTCAGTGGTGGATTCAGCCGGTTTGGCCGACCTGTAACAGTCGTTCTCAGTGGTGGATTTAGCCGGTTTGGCCGACCTGTAACAGTCGTTCTCAGTGGTGGATTCAGCCGGTTTGGCCCACCTGTAACAGTCGTTCTCAGTGGTGGATTCAGCCAGTTTGGCCGACCTGTAACAGTCGTTCTCAGTAGTGTATTCAGCCGGTTTGGACCAGTTCGGGCGAACCAATAGTGACAACCTGAGAGTGCGTCCGCCCACCTGCCCTGGCGCTATGCCGTCCTATTTAGCCACATTTTCTAAACTGTGTGCATGCGTGCGGGCTGTGAGCAAAGCGCATGCACGGAAGCCGCAAGCACGCTCACATTTTCGGTGTGCAGTGAACCGGTGGTAAAATGATGTGAAACCCACCTCTGGTCGTTCTCCATTACAGAGTCTCTTCTGAAATCCGATATCGGAAGCAGCCATGGTCCCTTGTGAAGACTTTTATTGAAAAAAACGCCTGGAGTGGTGTTGAAGAATACTTCCAGCACTTGGGTGAGTGAATCAAGGGGACAAGCTAGACTGCAGAACCTGTGCTTTGGAATAACTACAACACAGTCTGGGTTGGGTTCCCTCCTATCTTCCCATTCATAAAGTTCATCGACTTCTCCCAGGAGAGTTTATTAGAGAATAGGTAGTTCTGAAGTAAGGGACGCGGTGGCTCAGTGGCTAAGACGCTGAGCTTGTCGATCAAAAGGTCGGCAGTTCAGCGGTTCGAATCCCTAGTGCCGCGTAACGGGGTGAGCTCCCGTTACTTGTCTCAGCTTCTGCCAACCTAGCAGTTCGAAAGCACGTAAAAAATGCAAATAGAAAAATAGGGACCGCCTATAGTGGGAAGGGTACAGTGTTCTGTGCGCCTTTGGCATTTAGCCATGCTGGCCACATGACCACGGAGACGTCTGGCTCTTTGGCTTTGAAACGGAGATGAGCATCACTCCCTAGAGTTGGGAATGACTTTACTAGTTCTGTAGTGGTCTGAGATATCCACCTGTAGTAGCCATGTGCAGAATGAGACAAAAGTGTAGATCAGGGGTGTCAAACTCAATTTCATTGAGGGCCGCATCAGGGTTATGTTTGACCTTGGAGGGGGGGCTGAGGTGGGCGTGGCCAGCTCAACGTCACTCGTGTTGGGGGCACCTGTGGTGGCTCAAATGCTCTGCCAGTGAAAATGGGCTCCTGAGCTCCGCTTTCGGCTGTGACAGCTTCCTGCAACCCTCTCCTAGAGAAAACAGAGCTGGGGAGGGCTGCCATTGGCCCTTCTGAGCTCCGTTTACACTGGCAGAGGCACCGCAGGCTGGTCCTTTGTTGTTTCCAGGGTAGCCCTGTGGGCCAGATCTAAGCATCCCGCGGGCCGGATATGGCGCCGGGCCTTGAGTTTGACACACCTGGTGTAGATGTTTTGGAAAGGGAGAGAGGCTGATGTATCGAGATCATCATTTTAGGTACAAATTCAGCCCTGCAACTCCTTCATCTCTGTGGTCTTAAACGCTGTTTCAGAACTGGCGCTGGTGCAAGCAGAAAAGGCTCTGTTAGAGGAAAGCTGCCATGGCAAAGAACCCCGGGGTCTCTTGTCCGGATTGCGTCGCAGGAAACGGACCTTGAGCTGGAGAGCTCCTCACGTCGAAGCCCCAATGCCCACGCTACCCGATAGCGAAGGGGCATCGCGTACTGTTCGCCCTTCAGGTATGCCTCCTTGCTGGGAATGGTCTACTTCCTTCCCCTTCCCGGATGTGGTGGCGCAGTGGTTGGAGTGCAATACTGCGGGCTAATTCTGCTGCCTGCCGGCTGCCTGCAATTTGGCAGTTCGAGTCTCACCAGGCTCAAGGTTGACTCAGCCTTCCATCCTTCCGAGGTGGGTAAAATGAGGACCCAGATTGTTGGGGGGCAATATGCTGACTCTGTAAACCGCTTAGAGCAGGGGTCTCCAACCTTGACAACTTTAAGCCTGGCGGACTTCAACTCCCAGAATTCCCCCGCCAGCAAAGCTGGCTGGGGAATTCTGGGAGTTGAAGTCCGCAGCTGGCTGGGGAATTCTGGGAGTTGAAGTCCGCCAGGCTTAAAGTTGCCAAGGTTGGAGACCCCTGGCTTAGAGAGGGCTGTAAAAGCACCGTAAAGCGGCATGTAAGTTTAAGTTCTATTGCTATTGCTAATCTATGATTCTCCACACTTTACTGAACTACTCCTTGCGTAGTTCAATAATGCCTGGAGCACCTCAAGTTCCTTTTTGTTCTCTGTCCTTTGATCTGTTGGTTTTCTGTCCTTTAGGCAGCCTGACCTCTCGTCTTTCGGAACAACTGTTGGAGCCAGGACAGGGACAAACCGTCTCTACCGTCATCCTCGTCATCAGTCTGGTGTAAGGAAGCTGCTTTTTGGGGGGATATAGGTTGGGCTGTATTTGGAGATTGTCCCCCATTCTGATTTTGACTTCAGTTCCCAAATGGGATTTTAGTAGAGCCTGGAATTCCCCTTAATGGGTAGGGTGGCTTCGAAGTTAGCAAGGCTGCTTGAAAGAAAATAAAGTCAGATGCATGACCATCAAAACGAAGCTCTTCTTTCGGTTCCCCAAACTGAAACGACCTTGTTGTCCCATCGCTTGGTGGGATGCAGTAAAAGGAGCCTTGATAGTACAGTGTTCTAAGCACCCTGTTATTAACACAGCTGCCTGCAATTACTGCTGGTTCGAATCTCTCCAAGGCTCAAGGTTGACTCAGCCTCCCATCCTTTCTAAGGTGGGTAAATTGAGGACCCAGTTTGTGGGGGCAATAAGCTGACTTTGTATAAAATATACAAAAGAATGAAGGCTATTGCTTAACGCATTGTAAGCCGCCCTGAGTCTCCGGAGAAGGGCGGCATATAAATCAAATTTAAAAAACAAAAAAATTTTTTTTAAAAAACTTTGCAGTTCAGCAAAGAAAAGGTAGCAAACCAACCAACCAACCAACCCCAAAAGGACAATATTGGGCTGGAGATGGTATAAACAAGGAAGAGATCAAGGAATGCAACGTGAAGTTACCGGAATTCATTCCAGCCTCCTGAACCACCACAATAATCTCTCTGGGGGCGTGCAAAAGTCCCCAGCCATGGCCCTGGTGGCTCAGCAGACTGATAGCATTGTGATTAACACCAGCTGTCTGCAATTACTGTAAGTTCGAATCTCTCCAAGGCTCAAGGTTGACTCAGCCTTCCACCCTTTCTAAGGTAGGTAAATTGAGGACCCAGTTTGTGGGGGCAATAAGCTGACTTTGTATAAAATATACAAAAGGATGAAGGCTATTGCTTAACGCATTGTAAGCCGCCCTGAGTCTCCGGAGAAGGGCGGCATATAAATCAAATTAAAAAAAAAAAAATGTCAAGGCTGGTTGGAAAACCTTGAGTGCTTTCACTTTGCAATCCCATGTTTGCTTTCCTTAGTTACTAATACCTAAAAAGGGATGCTGGCTTGTGGTTTAAGGTGTACCACTATCTTCCTAAGATCCCTCACCCTCCTTCTTTTCTCTAGGTGGGTTGGTTGGTTTATTATTTCGATTTATCTGCCTTCCCCCCCCACCCCCCCTCAAAATAATAATAATAATAATACAAATTCACGACTCTGGGCCGTTCCCAACAGTTAAAATGCCATAAAACGTAATTGAATGAACGGTTTCTAAGTTAACTAACTTAATTTCCTGCTAAATTAGCAACCTTGTTTGTTTGAAAAGTACAATCGAGTTTGGGGAAAGTCTGGTGTGGCAGCATCTGTGGTGGGTAATTTTTTTCCTTGTCTTTCTTTTATTGATGAGAGAATGCAGGAACAAAGCTTCATTTCTTTCTTTCTTTCTTTCTTCCATTCCTTCCTCTTTCTTTCTTTCTTTCTTTCTTTCTTTCTTTCTTTCTTTCTTTCTTTCTTTCTTTCTTTCTTTCTTTCTTTTTTCCTTCCTTCCTTCCTTTCCTTCCTTCCTTCCTTCCTTCCTTCCTTCCTTTCATTCCTTCCTCTTCCTTCCTTCCTTCCTTCCTTCCTTCCTTCCTCCCTTTCTTTCTTTCTTTCCTTCCTTCCTTCCTTCCTTCCTTCCTTTCCTTCCTCTTCCTTCCTTCCTTCCTTCCTTCCTTCCTTCCTTCCTTCCTTCCTTCCTTCCTTCCTTCCTTCCTTTCTTTCTTTCTTTCTTTCTTTCTTTCTTTCTTTCTTTCTTTCTCTTTTTCTTTCATTCTTGCCTCTGCACAGGATCTGTGTGAGGTATTGTATGCCAACAGCCCCGCAGCGCTGGCCGTGTTGCTACTGCCTTGGACATCCCTGCCCACTCCCTTGAAACCCCCTCCCCCCCCATCCTGCCATGCCTTCCTGCTTTGAAAACCTGCAGCTTCCACCCCGCCTTCCTTCTTTCTTTCTGATGATCCCAGAAGCCCCTGGCTTGGTTCTGGTTTCTTGATTGGCCTTCATGAGTCCTGCCATTTCAATCTCTGCCTGAGCCGTCTGGCAGTCACTTCCATGATGTCTTCCACTGTTGCTTACCCTTCACCCCCACTGCACTCCGCTTACCATCTCTTATCCCTCGTCCCAATTCTAAACTGTGATCCCCACCCAGATTAAACAGGAAACGGGGGGGGGATGCGGAAAGCAGGTGGGCCTAATCCTTAGCCAGAATCTGCCTTACACACGATTCCACCTACAGTTTCCTTCTTGTTTGCCTCATTCAACTTACCAGTTGCTTTTCTGTAGCATCCCTATTCTGTCCTGCAAATGGTGGTGGTGGGAGTTGGGGGGGCAGGGGGAGCTAACTTTCTCCCTGTCCCATCTTCATTCTTAGGGCTTCTGATAATTTCAGCCTATACATTTTTAAAGCTCAGAGAGCCAGCCACTGAAAGGAAGATGGATTTTGTGTCCAAGGTTAATGTGATTGCCTATGCAAAAATAGTAAGACTATCTCAGGGAGTTACGGTACTCTGCCTGCTGGAGACCCCTTCCTTAGCTCAGGCTGAGATTATCTTCTGCACCGACAGCGCTATCAATGCATAGGTGTCTGATATTGGCCCCTGTGATGTTGTGCACATTATGAAATTCATATCCTCTGCACAATGACAGCATGGCGTGCATGATATTGCTTTTCTCTCCCTCCTCTGTCGATCCAGATGCATTGATGTGTTTCCTCTGTGCCCACTACGGTGACTAGCTCGGTGATTAAAAGACTCAGGTCACACAGTGCCTTAAACCAGGCGGTTATTCAGTGGTATAAAGACTCGTATAACCACATTTGAACCAAACCGAATAGATCGCTGCAGGATTAAGGCAAACCGTGAAGGCAGTCTTTAGGGATGCTATTTTACTATGTCGTTATTCTTAGGAAGCTATAAATAAGAATATCAGGATATTTTAACCCCTGGGTGTTTTTGTGGCATCATTTTAATCATGATCTTGAAGGGATTATTCCCAGTGAGTATCCATTTTGATTGTGACTCTTTACCAAATCCCCCATAGTGGGAATGCTTTATTTGTATGTATGTATGATGTGTGTGTGTATCAGTGGTGGGTTTCAAATTTTTTTTTACTACCGGTTCAGTGGGCGTGGCTTGGTGGGCATGGCAGGGGGAGGATACTGTAATATCTCCATTCCCACCCCACTCCAGGGGAAGGATACTGTACAATCTCCATTCCCTCCCCTATCCAGGGGAAGGTTACTGCAAAATCCCCATTTCCTCCCAATCAACTGGGACTCAGGAGGCAGAGAATAGATGGGGGTGGGGCCAGTCAGAGGTGGTATTTACTGGTTGTTCGGACTACACCAAATTTCTGCTACCGGTTCTCCAGAACTGGTCAGAACCTGCTGAAACCCACCTCTGGTGTGTATGTATGTATGTGGTAGAATTTAAATGACTAACAATTCCTCCATATTTCACAAGCACATCCCCTGTCTGTATGTGTGAGTGTGTGTGTGTGTGTGTGTGTGTGTGTGTGTGTGTGTGTGTGTGTGTATGATGTGCTTCCTGTGACATATGGAGGAATTTTTGGTCATTTAAATCCTACCACATTCTAGCTGGAATTGAGTGTCACCTTGGTCTGAATGGGTCCTTTACGTTACCAACATGTTTGTGTTTCTCTGTAGTCTTTTAGTTCTGGTCATCCTCAACATGATGCTGTTCTACCGACTATGGTCTCTGGAGCACACAGCCCGGACCGTGGAGTCATGGCAGACGTATGCGCTCTCCAATGGGTGAGAAAGGCTCTCTGGAAAAGAGAAAACGGGAGACTGACTTTCTTTAGAGATTCTGAGAATTTAATGCAAGCTAATGTAGCAAGAGCACTTACTTAGATACCACTTCGTCTAACTCAGTCATGGGTAACCTTTTTGCCGTCTCATGCCAAAAGCAGGGGGAGTGGGGTGGTGGTGGTCGCATGCATGTGTGTCCACACCCATAATTCAACAAAAAAGCTCCCTTCGCTTTTGGCACACGATGGCAAAAAGGTTACTGTTGGGCCTATTTTTTGCCCTCCCCAGGCTCCAGAGGCTTTTTTGGACCCTGGGGAGGTCGAAAACGGCCTTCCCCACACCCTTAGAGGCCCTCCGGAGGCTGGAAGCAGCTCGTTTCCCGACTTCCAGTCGGCCCGAAAGGCCCGAAAATCAGCTGGCTGGCACACGCGTGTGCACTGGAACTGAGCTAGGGCAACGCTCGCGTGCCCACAGATATGGCTCCGCATGCCACAGGTTCGCCATCACGGCTCTAAGCAGTTTACAGAGTCAATGTGTTGTCCCCAACAATCTGGGTCCTCCTCTTATCGACCTCGGGAGGATAGAAGGCTGAGTCAATCTTGAGCCAGTGAGAATCGAACTCCTGACAGTGGAATGCAGAGTCAGCCTGCGATACTGCATTCGAAGCACTGCACCATCACAGCTCATGGACTAGGGGTCTTGAATTCTCTCAGAAATCTTGGCAAAATGCCGTTTGAATTGAGGGAAAGGCAGAACAATCTTCTCAAGATAGCTTATTGCTGTTTAATATAATTTAGTGTTTATGTCAAGAAATAATATGTTGCAAATTAGCCTCTCGAAGAATAGCAATGAAGGCAATTGAAAAATATACTCTAATGTCTTGATGGGCCAATATTTACAAATATCAGACTATGCAAGCAGTGGGTTTCCTTGTGACACCTTATAGAAGTGAAAGTTGGACTTCGAAGAAGCAGCTTTGGATCTTTGATGTTGGACAACACTCCTTGAGAATATCATGGAGAGCCAAGAAAGTCAACAACAGATAGATCACAGAACAAATCTGTTTCAAGACTTCTCACTCAAAATACAAATAACCAGATTCAAATTTTCATATTTTGGACACCTTATGTAAAGACGTAACTCTGTTAAGAAGTTCATAATGCTAGGAAAGATGGCAGGAGAGAGAGAAGAGGATGACTCAAGGTAGTTGGTAGAAGATAGATGGACTCAATTATAATGGCAATGGCTACACTTCTAGAAGAACTGAAGGAGAAGGTTGGGACAGATCATTCCAGAGAAGGTCCATCTATGTGACTGCTTAGAGTAGATGCTGGCTTGATGGTACGTAATCCACCAAGTCCATCAATAGCATTTATGCTGGCTGGGGAATTCTAGGAGTTGAAGTCCACATGTCTTAAAGTTGCAGAGGTTGAGAAATACTGTTCTGCTATGAAAATGTTTTTAAAAGAGACAAAATTAAATTAGGCATGTTTATACATCGGATGCTTTTTAAATCAAAGCCACTAATCATTTTGACCATTTTTGCTTTGCAAAAAGACCTTGATGCTTAAAATGTAAAAAAAAAAATGTAGTCATAACAAAATTGTATCTTATGGTTGAAAAGCTGGGTATAAATCAATAAAGAGACAGCAGAAACCAAAACAGATACAAGTGGAATGAGAAACATATTTATTATCAAAACATTTTAAAGCAGATCAGGAACTCTCAAAAGGAAACCAATGTTATTGACATTCCTCGCGGAGTTATATCTTCAGTGGTAAACCAAGATTTGACACTATGTGAAACAAAGATGATGAATTATGCAGCGCTATTTTAAAAGAATTATCTTTTATCTTTATTGTATCTGTAAAGTTTTTTTCTCGTGCTAAACAGTGATTAACTTAAGACAGAGATCTTCAAACTTGGCAGCTTTAAGACTTGTGGACTTCAACTCCCAGAATTCTGGGAGTTTGTTGAAATTTGTTTTGAGCACAACTTTGGAAAACACACTTTCTAAAGTTGAAATGTTCGGGGTTATTGCCTGGAAAAGCATATCATAATTCAAATAAACATGTCAGGCTTTTAGTTTATCCCTAAGGAGGGCAGAGAATCAATTCTTTTAAATGAATTTACCTTATAGAATAGCTAGGATAAAACAAAGAAAGGATACCACTTTTCTGGGGGAAAATATATTATTAAGTATATTAAACAGGTGGATAATTACTGAGGGTCAGTAAATTATTTGAAATACTGTGCAACAGGATTTAGGAAGCTGATATCCTTGCCTTTCTATAGCCAATAGAATTAATTGCTCTCTAATAAATGCAGTCCTCTGAGTGGAATAAAATAGAATACAATAAAATAATATAAAACCCAATTTTAAAAAAATCCCGCAGTACAATAACAGAGAGAAAATCGTTGGCAATAAAGTGCTGTGAACTTTCCACAGTTTTTAAAATGTTTGAGCCAATGAAATGTTTTTTTGTTTGACATAGTGAAGTTGTAAGATAGCTGTACCAGAGTCTTTTGAGGAAGCATCCCTAAAACTTGGATTCTGCCTTGTTTGGGAAAAGTTTTCAGATGAAATCCATCCATCATGATAAATCAACCAAGCGTTGGATGTGTCTTGCAAGCTCCAGAAACCCCAGGTAGATGCAAGCTGATTTTCCGATAGGCCAAACTTGCTTCTAAAATAGAATTATAACCTTCTCTTCATACCTCTAAAGCCCAAGAACAGTGGTGGCGCAGTGGTTAGAATGCAGTATTGCAGGCTAATTTCTGCCAACTGGCAGCAGTTCGATTCTCACCAGTCCAAGGTTGACTCAGCCTTCCATCCTTCCGAGATTGGTAAAATGAGGACCCGGGTTGTTGGGAGCGGATATGCTGACGCTATAAACCACTTAGAGAAGGCTGTAAAGAACTGAAGTAGTATATAACTCTAAGTGCTATTCCTATAAAATCTCACCTCCTCCAGTATGTTTTAGCCCTAAAACGTATGTTCTGACCTAGGCTTCCCCTAAGCAGACTCCTTGTCCCAATAAAACCTCTTTTGTTTAGGTTAAAGAGAATTCCTCTCCAGCAAAGTCCCGGCAAACAGTCTTTCATGAGATTTCACACCTACAGACTTTTATCAGGCTTGGAGAGTTGCCAGGCCGATATCTTCCAAACGCCATGCTGGAACAGCAATTACTTGGCAAGAAGTCAGGAACAGATCTTTACCCTAATGAATTGAACTAATTGTCTCCTGCAAACTCTTCCCCCCACCCTTTGTTCCTCTTTGTTCCCTTTGGGATGAGCCATTCACCATCCACCTGTGCCTTTACTCCCGAGTCGGCCCTTGTTCTTTAGCTGTTCTCTTCTCCTGGTAGCTCTGCACATGCGCATATCAGGAACAGGCTCCAGCTGTTCTTCTGCCCCACTGATGTCCGACTCCGAAGATAGCTGTTCTGTCCCCCTTCCTCACACAGGCAAACCTAATACCAAGCACGCCTGCCAATATTTTATTAGGTAAACAGATTAGAATTCTAGGCAGACCAAGGTTTTGGCAGCAAACTGCTGAATGGCTGCCAAGACCGTTTTCACTCCCATAAAGCAGAAGGGGACTTATCTTCAGTCCGTTCCAGGAGCAACAAATTATCCATGAGACAAGAGTTTAGTCAATGATCAGTCCAAAATATATCCAAGCCGAATTTCAGAGATCACGATGTGACTTTCAAGGTTTAACTTTGTCCGTCACAAAGCCTGAAGAGTAATCCCACCCACTTTTATTCCTGGTGGGGCGTGGCTCCCTGACTCAGCTCAATCTCTGGCCCTCCTATGCCTCTTCCGTTGCTGTGCACGCTTCTCCCTCTGACGCTGCCTGGGATCAAGCCAGGATTCATCATCCTCGCTCCCTATCAATTGGTGGCTCTGATATGCCTTCCTCCCGACACATCCCAGGCTGTTCCTCCTGGCCTTCAGATGGAACCTGAGGCATTGCCAGAAAGGAGGGTCCTGGAGAGGGAGGCCTTGTCAGTTCCTCCCCATCACCTTCTGAATCCTCTTCCTCTGTCAGGACAGGCTCGGAAGTCGGGGTCACAGCAGCTGATAACTGTTGGATGGCCCTGGCCCCATCTCTGCCTCCAATGCAGAGCCCTCATCAGAGCCTTCCCCAGACTCCAGGACTGGCCCATGTTCTTCCCCAATCTCCTCACTGTCTGAGTCTGCCACCAGCTCCGCTGGCGGGCCACAACAACATATAGCTCTAAATTGCTATAAAAAAGGTTACTGAGAAGAGAATATAGCGAATGGCAAAAGGTTGCTCCCCCAACCTTAGAATCAGGGGAGTTAGGTTCTGGAAGGCCAACTGGATTCTGCGTTAAACAGTAGTGATGGGTATGATAATTCACAGGAAGTAAATTCAGAGAGTGGACACACTGCTGAACCATTGCCGTTAAGAGAATTCTGTCTCCTTCTTGCCTGGCAGGAAGCTTCCACAGACGGCCTCGGAATGGGCAGAGATTTTGGAACTGCAGAAACAGTTCCATAGTGTGGAGGTGCAAAAGTGGAAACAGATCCTGAAGGCATCCGTGGAACTTTTGGATGAGGTTTGTTTTCCAGTTTGAATGTTCCTCCAGTCCACCTAAGTTCATAGAAAAACGTGAGAAACGATGCTCCAATCCTTGGTTTCCAGAATCCCTTTTTAAGAGTCAGAGATTTCCATCAGATGTTGACCATACAGAGATTGAGATATATCAACTTCATTCCTTCATCGTTAGGCAGGTTCGACCTGATGGATATTGAAGTTCAAATGGGCAGGAAGGCACCAGATTGTCTACCTCTGTATCGAAAGTTTTGAAAGCAGCTTCAAAGCGAGGATGGGGAATCTGTGATTCTCTTTCTGAGGGATCTTTGGAGGCACCAGATCAGTGGTGGGATTCAGCCGGTTCTGTCCGGTTCGAGCAAACCGGTAGCAGTGACTGCGGTAGGTCCCGCCCACCTGCCTGGACGTAATCCCGTCCTATATTGCAACATTTTGGAGGCCGTATGCGTGCATATATGGCACACGCATGAGCAAAGAGCATGCACGGAAGGTGCACGCTCACATTTGCAAACCGGTAGGGCAGGTAAGTGAATCCCACCTCTGCCCCAGATCCAGTGATGGGAGAAGCGCAGATTCCCCATCCTTTAACAAAAAGACAGAAACTCCAAAATCTTAGGATATGGAATTGGGTACCCAACACTCACATGTGTCTATGAACTGCTACGGTGACCATTTAAGCAAGTCTTTGATATCCCAATTGTCTCACGATGTGTTGAAACAATTGTATGGACACGATAGTCATCACCACATCACAAGATTGCAGAAGCCTGGCTTAAGACTCATTTACCTGTGGTGCACAAACATGTAAAACTGAAATACTGATGGGATCTTTACCCAGAGGTTGGGCTCAACCACTACCTTAATATCTTTGGCTGATGATTTGGCAACGTTTTGTGAAAGCAACCGCCTTGCCCAATGAAATGTGCAGATTACCGTGTTACGTTGTGGGATTCGTTGTCTAGTTTTGACATAAACGATCACCAGCCAAAACTTCCAAGAGAAAACAATGGTAATTTTATTAACTGCTTTGCAAAGAGGGTGCCCCCCCCTGCACACGCAGGTATAGTGGACACACCCTAAATCATCAATATGTTTGCCTTATATTCCCTATTGCCATTACAAATTTACACCCACCTTTTTCCCCTTGGCTGCTCATTCATGCCGTCACACCCTATCCAATGGGTTTAAAGCAGGGATGAAATTCTCATGAATTGGTAGTGAAAATGCTACCGGTTCGCCCGAACCGGTAGTAAAAAAATGGCACAGCTGATCATCTGAACTTTTTTTTAAACTTTTTTTTAAAGCATTTTTTTACTACCCATTCGGGCAATAGGTAGTAAAAAAATGTTTAAAAAAAAGGGGAGGGGGAAAGGTTCCGACAATCAGCTGTGACAATCAGCTGTGCCGGAGGATCCTTGGAACTTTTTTGGGGAAGTGGGGAGGGTCCGTTTTGGCTCCCAGGAGGCTTCCTTAAGGACTGCTTGGCCAAAACCGGGGAGTGGGGGGGGGTGGAAAGAAAGAAGGAAGGAAAGAAAGAAAGAGAGGGGGGGGAGAAAGAAAAGGAGGGAAGGTAGAAAGAAAGAAAAAAGGGAGGGAGGAGAGAAAGAAAGAGAAAGAAAGAAAAAGAAAGAGGGAGGGAGGGAAAAAGGAGAGGAAGGAAGGACCACAAACCTGGCACTAGACGCAGCTTCAGTGGATACCTTGAAAGAGCCCAGCAATCCAGGGCTGGAAGGGACCTGGAGGTCATCTAGTCCAACCCCCTGCTCCAGCAGGACATTGTTAAAATGAGTTTCTGTCTTTTGACCCCCCCAGTCACATGACTACATAGCCACGCCCACCCAGTCACATGACCCCCACCAAGCCACGCCCACCAAGCCACACCCACAGAACCGGTAGGAAAAAAAATAAATGAAATCGAGTTTGACAGCCCAACTCTAGAGTAACTATCATATCAGGAAATTCTGGGTTAAGGCCGGTTTTTAGCATTAGGGGAGACCTTCCTACATACAATTCTCAAGTTTCAGCCTAGCTCATGAGATTAGAAACATATACGCTGCATTTTCTTCACGGGCTTACATGTCTTCTCAACAGTTCTGTACAAACAATAAGCTCTTGTTTCCCATAACGTGAACTCAACCCCAGCATCCTTCTTGTTGGTTGGGGCAAGGCTTTCCTCTTTGGGAAATAACCGATTCTTCTCTTTTCCACCAGATGAAGCTCTCCCTTGAGAAGCTGCAGCAAGGCATCCTGGTGGCAGAGCCCCCGTTGGAACCAGAGTGAAGCCGCAAGATCTTCCTCCCTCTCTCTCTTTTGAAGAGGTTGCCGAGTTACCAGAAAGAAGACTCCTGAGATCCATCTCAGAAACTTGTTGAACCGTTGGCGTGGGCCTCCTGTGGGAGGAGACAGCATTGTGTACTCCTCGCCAGATCCATCACCTTGGACATTATCCTCGAGAGAGCGAGACACTAGTAGCGATGGATCACTTGGTTTTTGCCGGGAACATCTCTCTTGGATCATTCTCCCTGGGATCGTTCCTGTAGGGACTCCTCTTTATCCCTTTCCCCCACTTCAGTGCTATTTATATTGTACCCAGGTCCCCGTCCCCCGAGAATCCTTGATTTTCCTGTATCCTGGCACCGGTTCTTTTTTTTTTTTTAACCAGCTATTGTTTGGGGAGGAAGGAGGGTGGGATCAGTTTTGGGGAGGGGGATGGCCTCTGGAGCCGGGATCTCTCTTTTTACCCTGAAACTTCACTCAGCAGCTAAGATACCCTAATGGAGGACAGCAAAGAACCAACTTCTGCCATTCTCTCTTTCTGTGTCTCTGTCTCTCTCTCTCTCTTAACGCACAAGCGATCATGAACTGATGGTGGGGCGAAAGCAATTCAGAGGCTCCAAGGGGGTTCATTCCTTCTCCAGCTCTCTTCCCTGCTGCTTCCCTGCCCTGTCTTTCCTCCCGTTCAGTGGGTCGATTGTCCACGTGGTTAAAAGGGATTTTCCCAACCAATTACCTCTGCCGTAGGGTAAAGGGTCTTCAGCCCCCAAGTTTTCACACACACAGAAAAAGCAAGGGGGACTGGATTACAGCATCTTCTTGCTGATGGCATCTATTAACACACAAAACTTTCTGAACAAGGGGGTCACCTGTGAAGTATCCTTGGAACTTTGAAAGATAACATACACCAGCAGTTCTCTATAGATACCTATTTTGCTGGAGTCCAGTCCAACCCTTTTTTTTCAAAGTAGTATTTGGACTTCCGAAAGTTATCAGCTGACATCTGCTCCTCTTGGGACTGTATTTACGCAACACTAAAGCCAGATGCCTGTTTAAAGAGCACACCTGTTTTTCCCCCTGTGCATAGCCAGTCATGAACTCAATGCAAGGTTTCTAACCTTGACAACTTTTTAAGATATCTGGACTTCCAACTCGCACAATTCCCCAGCCAGCATGGGGAAATTCTGGGAGCTGAAGTCCAGACATCTTAATATTGCTAAAGATTGAAAAACCATGACTTCACTGTGTGTAAAATCTGAACCAGAAACACCTAATAGCCAGGTAAATCTCACCATTTGAGATTGATTGAAAATGGACTTTGCAGCCAAGGGATAAAGTATTAGAGGTATAAAGTATTCCAAAACCTCAAATGGCACACCTTTTTTTGAATTTGGAAAAATGGGGTTAGCAAACAAATATATCGTTATTGAGAGGACTTGGCAAAGCGCGAACGTTTTGTTCTCATTCACTAGGCGTTTGTTTTGGTGTGCCATGCAAACCAAGACAATTTAGTACATTATTTTCCAAATGGTGCTTTTTAGGGAACGTCGTATCTGGGTGCAGTCAAGAATGGTGGTTCCATCTGGGGTTTTATTTTTTTTAAACCCTGTGCAGCATGCCACATGTGCCCCACGGGAGCCTGGACAACAGTTGGGCCTTTGCCTTCCCACCAAGAAGCTGTATTGTCACTATAAAGTAGAGTTTCACTGCCAATCTCGGCCTCTAAGCCCTTCAAATATACTGCCGCCAGCAGGGAGGGGGCATTAAATCTGCCTCCTCCTGGAGAGGGGGTTGTGTGTCTGTCAACTCTGTGTTCCCTTTCCCCCCAAAAAACCTGGGAGGCCCAGGTATTCAGGCCCTCTCCCTTTTTTTTACCCTTCCCCCATTAAAACGGGTTGGGGGAGGGAGGGGCGGTCTCTTTCCTTCAGTTTTGTAGGTCTGTTCAGTATTAATAATCCAGTGTGTTTGCAGTTCCAGAAAAAATGCCAGGGCTTATTTATTAGGGAGTGAAATAAAGACCGTGGATCGGAGTTTGCCATGTCCTCGTGTATGTCCTTTTGGGGTGGGATGTGTTTTTAAAAAATGTTTTGTCAAAATATGTCTGCCTTGCTTTTCCCTCCCACTGTGCGTACATTTCTCTCTCTATGGCTTGCAAGACCAATGTCAACCTTTTATAGAATAGAATAGAACAGAACAGAACAGAACAGAACAGAATAGAATTCTTTATTGGCCAAGTGTGATTGGACACACAAGGAATTTGTCTTTGGTGCATATGCTCTCAGTGTACATAAAAAGACAAGATACATTCGTGAAGAATCATAAGGTACAACACTTAATGATAGTCATAAGGTACAAATAAGCAATCAAATCATACTAGGAAACAATATAAATCATAATATTTATGTGGGCTGGCTTGATCCCACAGTTTTTGGTTAAATTTAATTGATTTTAATTGGGCTGTTTTAAATTGCGGCCAAAAATATTTAATTATTTTTAAACTGTTTTTAAATTTTGTATGTTCTGTTTTATTCTGGCTGTTCACCGCCCTGAGTCCTGCTGGAGAAGGGCGGTATACAAATTAAAACAAACAAATAAATAAAATAAATAAATAAGGATACAAGCAACAAAGTTACAGTCATAAGTGGGAGGAGATGGGTGATAGGAACGATGAGAAGATTAATAGTAATAGTAATGCAGACTTAGTGAATAGTTTGACTGTTGAGGGAATTATTTGTTTAGCAGAATGATGGCATTCGGGAAAAAACTGTTCTTGTGTCTAGTTGTTCTGGTGTGCAGTGCTCTATAGCATCGTTTTGAGGGTAGGAGTTGAAACAGTTTATGTCCAGGATGCGAGGGGGCCAGTTTGGGAATCAGACACATCTAGCATTACTGGAATTTCACTTTATTGTTGCAGTGTGTGTTGTAACAGAATCTTGAAAACTCATCTACCTTCTTATACCGAAGAAAGTCAAGCTGGGTTTATCTTGAGTTTCTTTCTCATCCCCTCTTCTTTCCCAAAACTCAGCAGATGCTTTTTTAAACTGTTTTTGCATTCCATTTTGTCCGCGAGATGGACAAAAGCAGGATTGAAATGCATGCCCCACCCCTTTTGCACGTGTGCCCTGATGCCACAAGGACATAAAAAAGGGGTGGAGCTCACAAGGGGAGTAAAAATAATCTTGGAAGACAGGTAGTCCAGATACTGGTTAGATAAGGGATGTCTGCTCACAGAAGGGATGGGAGTGAAGAAAGCATCTCAAAAGGGGACTGTCCTCAATTCTCTGGAAAGTAAAAAACAAGGGAGGGGAAAAGTGCTTTCAGACTTGCAAAGATTCTGTTATTAGAAACTGTTGGAAGAAATGTCCATCTGGGTTCAGTTCCAAGTGGGGAGAAAGACACTGGAAACATGGTGGCTGTTTGGAAAGATGGTTTTTAATGGACATGGTTTGAGGTCCTCAACAAAAAGGCACATGGAGTGGAGAGAGGGATATATTTATACACTCTCTTGGGCCCTGCCTTAGTGTTTCCTGTTCCTGTACAAGAAGTGTATCCCATTGGCTGTCAGACTTCCAAGGGGCTGGGGTCTTAGCTAACTTTGTAGACTATCTGTGTCCCAGGCTTGGTTGAGCCTTGCTGGGTGATGTAATCATCCCAGGTGCCATGTGGTGAGATGGGTAGAGAGCTAATCCTATCATGTCCTGAGGGCCATGTCTTAATCCCATCACCCCGGAGCTGAAGGGGGTGGGGGCAGGGAGCTGCAAGAAGCTGCTTTGTCTTTGAAAACATGTTTCTCCTTCTCTCATCCAGGGAAATATAATATTCTGCCTCTTTAATATTTCCTAGAATATTTCATTCTTCTAGGAGGGGTGGGTGGGTGCTAACTTCCTACAAAACTTAACAATAAAGGTAGTGTTGGTTGCAGGATCCAACTAGATCCAGGATCTGTTAGAAGTTCCCAGAAAATGAGCTCCAGCACAAGTCAGAAAGCTCATAAGATTAAACCTCTGGTCCCGGTGACCGACTCAGATTGGAAAACATTACCCGGGGACATGTACATTTGCCTTCGTTCATAGTGTTAGTATTCATCAGTGGTGAAATCTAAAATTTGTTACTACCAGTTCTGTGGGCATAGCTTGATGGGGGCGGGGGGGGGTTTAATGTGACTGGGTGGGCGTGGCCAATTTTTTTTTTTTTTTACTTTTAAAACCATTTTTTCTACAACCTCTTGGGTGAAGAAATGCTTTCAAAAGGCTCTGACGATCCCAGGTGAGTTGCCTGATCGGCAGAGACTTTTTTTTTCTTTTAAATGCCTCTGATGATCAGGCAACTCAGCTTGGATCATCAGAGGCATTTAAAAGAAAAAAAGGGTTTTTTTTTCCTTTTAAAAGCCTTTGATGATCCCAGCTGAGCCACGCAATCATCAGAGGCTTTTTTTTTTTTTACTTTTAAAAGCATTTTTTTGGCCAAAGAGGTTGTAGAAAAATGCTTTTAAAAGTAAAAAAAAAAAGCCTCTGATGATTGTGCGGCTCAGCTGGGCATGGGGGGGGGGGGGAGCAGGGATTTTTGCTACCGGTTCTCTGAACCACCTGCCTCCATCGCTACCGGATCGTGTGATCCGGTCCGAACCGGGAGCATTTCACTCCTGGTATTCATGGTTTATGTTCCCTGTCTGCACTTCCTTAAAAGGCTGGTTACTTGATGATATGGCTTTTATCTTGATGAAGGCAGCAAGAAAATCAAATGCATTTATGTCTATCTGTCCTATTGGTCCTATAGAGGAGCTGATTGGAGCATGCAGTACAGGGAGTCCTTGACTTAACAACCACAATTGGTTGAGAAATTTGTTAAGTGACTTTTGCCCCATTTTATTCTTGCCGCATTTGTTAAAGTAAATCACTTCAGTTGTTGAGTTAGTAGCACGGTTGTTAAGTGAATCTGGTTTCTCCACTGACTTTGCTTGTCAGAAGGTCACAAAAGGGGATAGAATAGAACAGAATAAGAGAGTTGGAAGGGAACTTTTTTTTTTTTAAATTTGATTTATATGCCGCCCTTCTCCGGAGACTCAGGGCGGCTTACAATGCGTTAAGCAATAGCCTTCATACTTTTGTATATTTATACAAAGTCAGCTTATTGCCCCCACAAACTGGGTCCTCAATTTACCCACCTTAGAAAGGATGGAAGGTTGAGTCAACCTTGAGCCTGGTGAGATTCGAACCTGCAGTAATTGCAGGCAGCTGGTCTTAATAACAGGGTGCTTTAGACCACTGTACTACCAAGGCTCAATAGAACTAAAACTTGGAGGTGTTCTAGTCCAATCCCCTGCTCAGGCAGGAAACCCTTATACCTTTTCAGACAAATGGCTGTCCGATATCTTTTTTAAACCCCGCAGTGTTTTAAATTCACATTCACAACTTCCGGAGGCAAGCTGTTCCACTGATTAATTGTTCTAACGGTCACATGGACCACATGACCTCAACCATCACAAATATGAATCAGTTGCCAAGCCTCTGAATTTTGGTCACGTGACCATGGGGATGCTGCAATGGTCATAAGTGTGAAAAACGGTCATAAATCTTTTTTTTCCCCCAGCGCTGTTGAACTTTGAATGATCTCTGTTGTAAGTCAAGGACTATATTTCTGCTGTTCCTGTCCACTTTTCCTTCTTGCAACAATCCGATGAGTAGGCCAGGATGAAAGACAACTGCCCAAATTCTTGTTTTTTAAGCTCTGCCTTTGTACTTTAATGAAAGAAACATATTTCTTTTTCAGTGTATCCTATGCAAATCAAAGATACAGTGTATCTTTTTCAGTGTATCCTATGCAAATCAAAGATACACATCTTTGTGTATCCTATGTGTAACAAGGATACACATAGGATCAAAGATTTGCATAGCATGTGAAGAAACTAATCCAGATTAAAAGTAACCCAGCTTGGAAAATGTGTGAATGCAACCCTTAAATTTATAAGCCCTCTGGTTATGTATAGATAATGGTATAAACAAGGAAGAGATCAAGGAATGCAACGTAAAGTTACCGGAATTCATTCCAGCCTTCTGGACCACCGCAATAACCAGGGGAGCCCCTCTGAGGGCGTGCAAAGTCCCCAGCCATGGGCCTGGTGGCTCAGCAGACTAATAGCATTGTGATTAACACCAGCTGTCTGCAATTACTGCAGGTTCCAATCTCACCAGGCTCAAGGTTGACTCAGCCTTCCATCCTTTCTAAGGTAGGTAAATTGAGGACCCAGTTTGTGGGGGTCAATAAGCTGACTTTGTATAAATATACAAAAGTATGAAGGCTATTGCTTAACGCATTGTAAGCCGCCCTGAGTCTCTGGAGAAGGGCGGCATATAAATCAAATTTTAAAAAAAAATTGATTTATTTTTTCATACTCATCACAACCAGCAGTTTAGGGGGGAGGAGAACTTTCCTTCGGGTCAACTGGACCTCCACCCTGGTATTTTTACCAGGGGGGAAAAACAAAACTTCTCTGGGTTGATCAGTGGTTCCGGCCAACCGAGGATGGAGAACAGGACCAGATGCTGGGATTTATTCAACGTTGGGGGGGGGGGGGGATGGGGGTGGGGGGTGTGCTTCGGGACGGGCTCCGCAGCCACTGCAGAGAGTGACGCATCCCTCCTCCGCCTATGGTCGTGTTTCCATCCCCCCCCACTCCGCCTTCTCCCCCCCCCCCCCGGGGCCCCGGGCTTGCTTTCTTCCCCTTCTCACGTTCCGATCGCCCCATTCCCGAGGCAGGCGGGCGGGCGGGGGAAGCCACTGCGGGCCCCAGCCAGCCCGGCTCGCCCGGCTTCACCTACCGGTACCTTTAAAAAAAAAATATTATTATTATTATTATTATTCCCTTTTCCACCCATTCGATCTTTAGGCCCGCGTGGCTTTTTTTTCTTTTTTTTCCCCCTTCTTCTTCTTCTTCTCTCCCCCCCCCCCCCGGTTACGCCGCCGCCTCCGCCGCCGCTGCTGCAATGCATCAAGTTTGGCGGCGCCCGCCTCCTCCGCCTGGCGCACGCTTTGATTCATCCCTCCTCGCCCTGTCCAGCAGCGAGCCAGAGCAGTTCCCGGGCGGCTCAGCCTCTGCCGCAGCGGTGCGCGCCGCCGGGGAAGGCTAAGGCTAAGGCCAGCGGGGCAAAGGGGGCGAAGGTGGGGTGGGGCGGCGGTGGGGAGAAGCGAGTCATCCCCGGCTTCTCGCTCCCGGGCGGGCCCGATCCCTCCCTCCCTCCTCCTTCCGCATCCTCCAGCGCCAGGAGCTCCAACCGAGCCTTCCTCCTCCTCCTCCTCTTCCTTCTTCTTCTTTTAGCGGAGCCCAAGGCTTCTTTTTAGCCAGCATATCGGAAGGCGGGGACCGACATCCCGTGAAGCCCGCCAAGCTTTCAGCCAGCCAGCCAGCCAGCCAGCCGGCGAAGAGGCTTTCTATGGATCCGGCCCTCTCGAGTCCAGCGGAGGCACCTGCCCGAGGGAGCGGCTGATCTCGGGCTCCTCCTGGGCGCCAGCGGAGAAAGCTGCCTCCCCCCCCCTTTTTTTTTTTTTTTTGCAAAGGGTTTGCTTGCAGAAGCGATCCTTTTATTTTATCTTATTTTATTTGAAAGAGGGGGAATCTAATTTGGAGAGGAGCGACCCCCCCCCCCAGCCCCCCCCCCACCTCCATATTGAGAAAAGGAGACTCCGGGAAGACCAAGCGGGGCTGGGCTCCATCCTTTCGGCCCGAGCAGAGAGGGCCGCAAGGCGCCAACCTTGAAGCCGAAAGGACGCGGGGGAGCGCAGGTGGCCGAGCCCGGGCCGGCGCCACCGGGAGGAGCCGCCGCCGCCGCCGCCCCCGCTTTGCCCATGGCCGGCTGAAGAAGAAGAAGAAGGGGACCCGGTTCCCAGCGCTGCCGCCGCTCGCCTTTCCTCGGGGCCCATCCCAACTTTTATGGCTCCCCCAGCAGCCGGACGCCTCCTCTGCATCTTCGTGCCGTCTCGCTCCCCGGCTTGGGTCCCTCGCAGACCCGGGGCGACGAGGGCAGTCATAACAGCAGCCGCCGTCGCCGCCGCCGCCGTCGTCGGGGCAAGGAGCGGCGGAGCGCCTCGTGCGGCCGATCCCGGGCAGGATCGGGTATCCGAAGCCAAAGCAGGTGGATCCGGCCGGGACATTCCGAGCCGCCCGGTGGCGGGAGGGGTTTCCTTGAGCGAGCTATAAATAAGAATACCCTCCGCGGGGGAAAAAAATTCTTGACCGGGATCGTCTGACTGTTGACCGCCAAGAGGGTCGCTTGGAGGGAAAGGGCGGGACGAGCCCACCGGAGCGGCCCACCACCCCCCCGGCCGAGAACGGGAGCGCACCCTGGAGCCGATCCCTCAGCATGGCTGCCCCGCGACCCGTCTCGCTACTGCTCTTCGGCCTGGCCTTGGGTGAGTTGCACAGACCGGGAGGGGAGAGTGAGTGGGTGGGTGGTTGGGTGGGAGAGAAGGACACGCGTCTGTCCTGATTTTAGGGTTAGTTTTAAAATTTTAATATTTATTTTAATTGACAAGTTTTAAATTATGAGCCAAATTTATAAATTATTTTAACTTTATTTTAACTGTGATGTTTGTATAGATGTTTTTTATCTGGCTGTTCACCACCCTGAGTCCGAAAGGAGAAGGGCGGTATAGAAATTCGAATAAATGAAATGAAATGAAATGAGTGGGGAGGGGATGGGCGGCTGGAGAAGGTCCGAAGAGGCGGCGTGGGACCCCCCCCCCCCCCCCCCCGAGAGCCCCGGCCTAAGGGCAAGTCTTCTTTCCCCCTTGGGAGTCTCGGCGCCTCGGGCTGTGCGTGGACGCTGTGGCGGGCTCGGGCCTCGTGGGATAGGAGGAAGGCTTTGCTGCCCCCCCCCCCCAGCCTCGACCCAGGCCGCCTTTTCTCCTCAAAAGGCCTCCCACCACCTAATTTGGAGGCTTTCTGAAAGTGGGAAGCAGGTAAAAGTCCTCTCTGGGCTCTTTTTTTGGGGGGGGGGAGGGTGCCAAGCGAAAGGAAGAATTCAATCCGGGATGCCCTCCGTATTCTGCTGGTTTTCTCTTTTAACAGTAACAAGAGTTGGAAGGGACTTTGGAGGTCATCTAGTCCAACCCTGTAACTCTGTAAGGACGGTGCCTAAGAACACCAGCGTGCCTACCTACCATCCCTGTCCTAATGGTCCCTTTATTTGTATTCATTTTATGTATTCAATTCATGCTTATTCTTATAGATATTATCTAATATGTACTTGACAAAATAAATAAAATAAAATAAAAAGAAAACCCCCCCTGCTCACATAGGAGACCTGTACTAGGGGATTCGAATTGCCAACCTTTCTGATTGACAAGGTTGGGCCTGGACTTCTAGATCTGTGTGCTGTGTGTGGGCTTGGATGGAGCTCATGCAATTGTTCCCCCACCCCAAAAAAAAACAACTTTTGCATCTTTTTTTGGATGAGGGGGTTTGTCCCCTAAAAGTCCTGATGCCTTAAATCTCTTCTTTGCTGGAGACAACCTGGAATTTCTTGCCAAGGAATGAAATCGAAGTGAGTGGGTGGGTGGGTGGAGGAAGAAAACAGAAAGTTAAAAGATGCCTGAGATTTGAAGGGGGCTTCAAGGAGGTCCTGAGGAGCCGTACTGGGGACAGGGGGGCTTAGGCCATGTAGGGAGGATCAAGGATCAAGTTCAGAGCAAGGACCGCCAAACACAGATTTCCTTCTGACTCAAGAGAGGGGAAATTGTCTTTTGAAACCTGGGATTTCCAGAGATGGTGGATGTCCCTAAGAAGTACAGGGACAGAGATGTGCAAGAATGGCAACCATGCTGCAGTCAGATTGGCAAAGCAATAGAAGAATTAAAAAAAAAACAACTCTAGAGGCAAAATAGTACAGTGGTCTAAGGCACCCTGTTATTAAGCTGGTTATTAAGACCAGCTGCCTGCAATTACTGCAGGTTCGAATCTCGCCAAGGCTCAAGGTTGACTCAGCCTTCCATCCTTTCTAAGGTAGGTAAATTGAGGACCCAGTTTGTGGGGGCAATAAGCTGACTTTGTATAAATATACAAAAGGATGAAGGCTATTGCTGAGCACATTGTAAGGAATTCCAATTATATATATAATTGGAATATATAATTGGAAAATTTTCCCTAACTCGTACCTAAGTTTTTTTTACTGTTTAAAGAAAATGATAAATAATCTGCATCATTCCTGTTGCCTTGGCCTTGCAATGTCAGTTCTTCCCCACCCCCACCTCACTCAAATAATGCACACTAAGGTCACCTCTTACATCAGTTGAAGCTGCTTTGCTAGCAAACTCTTAATGCATTTAAAGGTAGCCTTTCTTTCCTTGCTTTTTTTTTTAATGGAGTGTGTACGGTGAGACAGGAGGGCGTACTTCCTATTTCTTTCCTCATTTTCTGCAGTTCCCAATCCTGGATATCCTTACCGATTTCAAAGGCTGCATGGAACCTTCTCTTCATCAGCCCCTGCCCTGAAGAGATAAAAGTTATTTTCTGGTCCAGAGAAACATACTTTCATTCAATGCCCTACAGTGAAATTTGGGCCTTCAGATGCCCAAGACCTGCAGCCCACAATCGCAGGAGATTTGAGGGATTCTGTAGAAGGCTGTGAGACTTTCCTTCATCTGGGTGGGGAAAAAAGTATGGTTTTCCAACTAACAATTTTTATTAAAAGGCATACATTCCATGACCTAAAGCTCCCTTCATCAGATGCATCTGACCCTACCAGATCTGATCAGATGCTACTAAATTCTAGATTTTCTTTTGTCACCATAGATAAACACAGCTGTCCTCCTACAATGTCATCATCCTGCAAGAGTTGAAAAATAAACACTTGAACAACATAACATCCTCTTTCTCTCATCCAAGAATAGAATGGAAAATGTGTATAGTACCGTCAATTCCCAACCTGCTAGGCAGAAACAATTTTGAGCATCAATTTTTATTTATTTCCAATTCTTCCTATTTTTTTTTTTTTTTACAACCTACAAGGTAAACCCATTGTAGACAAAGCTGATGGTTGGTGGTAACATTTTTAAAACCATCAAAAGAAACCAAAGGAGGCTATTACAATTGTAGAGTATAAAATAAATAAATAGATAAATGATAGACAGACAGACAGACAGATGGTATAATATAGCCTGGGACTTTAAAAACAAATACTCTTCAGTTTAAGTAAAAAAACAAGACCAACACCTAGTAAAGAAGTGAATTAAAATAAAATAAAGCATGTCATCATCAGAAGGTATGAAAGTAATTTGGCTGAAAGTCTTTATATAACTATTTTTCAAACTTGGCAACTTTCAAAATGTGTGGACTTCTACTCCCAGAATTCCATGCTGGTTGCAGAATTCTGGGAGCGGAAGTCCACACATTTTAAAGTTGCTAAGTTTGAAAAACACTGTTTTAAAAGGCCTTTGAAAAGTCTGGTTACTAAGTTGCTAAGTTTGAAAAACTGTTTTAAAAGGCCTTTGAAAAGTCTGGTTACAGTGAGGGCTATATATTTTGTTTTATGCTGCCTTTTTCTGAGAAGTTTAACTGTCTGTTTCTTAATGCATAACAACTCCTGAAAAGTAGGTTTATGACTGATCATTTCCTTCGTTTCTATTTTATCATGGCTAAACATGAATTTGACACACTGCTTTTTTCAGTCCTAGTCCATACCAGGATCCTCTTTGCCTCCCAGATGTTCTTAATCAGTATATATATTTTGACAATCATTTTTCCAATTTCAAACTTCCCTACCTGGTCACCTGCAATTGGTTTTTTTTCCTTTTAGATGAGTCATCATAAAAGAAACAGCTTCAGCTGAAGGATCTGGGGGCTTGGTGGAAGGAAAATTATATTGAACTCTTTTCTGGAAAGTTTTTGAGTAATCTGGTTTTCTTTGTCTGCAAGTGGGTTTAACCAATGAATAAATCAGTTTTGGCATATTCTGTCAGACCACCAGGATCTCCAAAGTGGATTGAATGGCTGCTGTAAGACTTCTCTAAGCGTGGTTGAGCTTTTTGTCAGAAATTCAGAATGCGTTTCATTAAAAGTGAGATTCCTTACACTTGGTTGTTCAAAACTTGGGCCGCGAAACTTGGCAGCAAGGAAGGTGGACAAGTTCACATTAATTAAGCTTTCAGAATTATACCACATCATTAAGCTAATTCATAACAAGTGTCTACCTGTCTCTCCTTTATCCTCTATTGTCTATCATCCATCTTCTAGCTATCTTCCATCTATCCTCCATTATCTTTCCTTCTATCATCCATCACCTATCACCCATCTATCATATTTTTATAGCTGCCCAACTCACGGTTGTGATTCTAGCCTTTGTACAATAAAACGACCAGCTAAACAAACAAACCGCAATAATTAAAAACTATTTACGCACAAATATAAATAAGACAGTAAGAATGAACCAGCATCTTGCGCACACACTGTAACTATCTTGCAGGCTCCCTGTTTTTTTTTTTTTTTAAATTGATTTATATGCCGCCCTTCTCCGGAGACTCAGGGTTGCTTACAATGCAGCCTTCATGCATTGTATGAAAGTATGAAGCAATAGCCTTCATACTTTTGTATATTTTATACAAAGTCAGCTTATTGCCCCCACAAACTGGGTCCTCAATTTACCCACCTTAGAAAGGATGGAAGGCTGAGTCAACCTTGAGCCTTGGAGAGATTCTGTGGGATCCCCAAACCCAGTGGTGAAATCCAATTTTTTTTTACTACCGGTTCTGTGGGCATGGCTTGGTGGGTGTGGTGTGGCTTGGTGGGCGTGACAGGAGAAGGATACTGCAAAATATACATTCCCATCCCACTCCAGGGGAAGGATACCGCAAAATCCCCATTCTCTCCCCACTCCTGGGGGAAGGATATTGCAAAACCTCCATTCCCACCCTACTCTGGGGCCAGCCAGAGGTGGCATTTTCCGGTTCTCCAAACTACTCAAAATTTCTGCTACCGGTTCTCCAGAACTTGTCAGAACCGGCTGGATTTCACCCCTGCCCAAACCTCTTAGAAGAAACAGGGTTTCAGGGATTTCCTAAATGGCAATAGGATGAGGACTAATCTCACTGGGGAGGGGGGGATGATAATGTTCCAAAGGATTGGGGCCACAGTAGAAAAGATCGTGCTCTTGAATCCCATCCAGTAGAACTCCTTAGCACAGGGGTCTCCAACCTTGGCAACTTTAGGACTTGTGGATTTCAACTCTCAGAATTCGCATGCGCATGCTGGCTGAGGAATTCTGGGAGTTGAAGTCCATGCTGGCTGAGGAATTCTGGGAGTTGAAGTCCGCAAGTCCTAAAGTTGCCAAGGTTGGAGACCCCTGCCTTAGCAAACGGAACCCATAACATGCCATTCCTGCTGGACCCCGATGGGATGGGTAGATGTAACTAGGGAGACGCTGTCCCTCAACTTGAGTTCATGTCGTTTTAAATTAGAAGCTGAGTTGGGAAGTGGGATGAAAGAGAGAAATGGCTTGAAGCCAGAAAGGCGACATGAAGCAATCTGCTTATCTCTACACCAGATATAAAAATCTCCACCCCTTGCGCAGTGTGCGTGTCTCCAAAATCTGTTGTGTTTTATGTAACAAGAATTTTAAGATGGCGAAGATTTCAGCATATTTAAAAGACCGCTCACAAGAGACTTATGAATGGGAATGGAAAAAATGGATAGATTATGTGCAGAATAAATATCAAGTTAGGAAGTATCAAATAGCTTTTCACTGAAAGTATTATATAAAAATAGAAATGTATGAATTGTGAAGAGAAAAAATTATAAGGGGGTTTGAGGGGTTCAAGTTTTATAAAAAGGGGATTTCGATGGGATTATATTCTGTGGAAGTCGGGGGGGAGGGTTAGGGGGGCTTGGGGGGGTTAGGGTGGGGAGTGAGGGGTGGGTTGAGGGGGAAAAGTGGGGTAAAAATGTAATTGTAAAACTTTTGCAATAAAAAAAAAAAGAATTTTAAGATTGAATGATCAATCGCTGCGCAATGGAATAAGCTCCAGTTACGGATGCAATAGAATAAGCTCCAGGATGTGGTGGCTCAGTGGCTAAGACGCTGAGCTTGTTGATCGAAAGGTCAGCAGTTCAGCAGCTTGAATTCCTAGTGCCGCGTAACGGGGTGAGCTCCCATTACTTGTCCCAGCTTCTGCCAACCTAGCAGTTCGAAAGCAGGTAAAAATGCAAGTAGAAAAATAGGGACCACCTTTGGTGGGAAGGGAACAGCGTTCCGTGCGCCTTTGGCATTTAGTCATGCCGGCCACCTGACCACGGAGGCGCTGGCTCTTCGGCTTTGAAACGGAGATGAGCACCACCCCCTAGAGTCGGGAACGGCTAGCACATACGTACGAGGGGAACCTTTATCTTTACCAGTTACCTGCCCCAGCTCCTGCTCACCCAGCAGTTTGAAAGCAAATGCAAGTAGATCAATAGGTACCACTTAGGTGGGAAAGTAACAGCGTTCCATGCGCTTCAGCATATAGTCATGCTGGCCTTAGAAATGTCTTTGGACAATGTTGGCTGCCTTGGCTAAGAAACTTGAGATGAACACCACTTCCTAGAGTCAGACAAGACTGGATAGGGTAACCCTTCACCTTTATAGTTAATTTATTTCTTTGATTCTTACCCTTCCTTTTTTACTTTGTATAAATAACTCAAGGTGGAAAACATAATACTTTATCCTCCTATTTTCCCCGTAACAACAACCCTGTGAGGAGGGTTGAACTGAGAGAGAGTGACTGACCCAAGGTCATCCAATTGGCTTTCATGCCAAAGGTGGAACTGGAACTCCTGGTCGCCTGGTTTCCAGGCCAATGCTTTAACCAAGTACTTCAAACTGACTCTCTAATCTAATGCAATCCTGTGTGTTAACTTTTCTTTCTGAAAGGCAGTGTTTTTGCTATAAATGGAGCCTCCACATCTGGTGGCAATATATCTTTAAATACAGGGTGCCATGGAGAGGCAATAAAGGTAGTCCCTTGTAGGGATTTCCTGGAATATCTTGCTAGTATTTCTTAGAAAAAAAGCTACTAGAGCAAAGTTCTTGTGTTCTTCTGTGTTGGCCTCCATGCTAAATTGTCTCCTTAGAAGGCACAGAATTGTACAGTTTGCCGGATAGTGTTCCTGTCCCTGGAATATTGCGTGTTCTGCTTTGATTGTCATCAAGTATTTTTTGAATAGTGAAATCCCTATCAATTCTTTCTAGAACATCGACGACTTTAAGACTTGTGGATTTCAACTCCCAGAATTCCCTAGCCCGGCGGCCAGATCCGGCCCGCGGGATGCTTAGATCTGGCCTGTGGGGCCACCCTGGAAACAGTGAAGGACTGGCCTACAGTGGTGGCCCTCCCGAGCTCCATTTTTGCTGGCAGAGGGTTGCAGGAGGCCATCACAGCTGAAAACGGAGCTCAGGAGCCAGTTTTCACTGGCAAACTGCTCTGGCCACCACAGGCACCCCCAACATGAGTGACATTGAGCTGGCCACACCCACCCTGCTCACGCTCCCCCCCACCCCTCCCCACCCCCCGAGGTCAAACACAACCCTGATGTGGCCCTCAATGAAATCGAGTTTGACACCCTGCCCTAGCCAGTTATGGCTGCTTAGGGAATTCTGGGAGTTGAAGTCCACACTTCTTCAAGTCGCCAAGGTTGGGCACTCCTGATCTAGAAAGTTGTCTCCCCTAATCTAAAGCCAGTCATTCTAACTCCCCTAAGAATATTGGGGCAACCTGAAATTCATAAATACGCTTTGCATATGTTCAAATATACAACACGCTGCTCTCTGCTAAAACCATTCTAAAACCAGTTCCAGGCTTCTGCTGCAGCTGTTTGGCTCTGGGCCTGCCTCCAGCTGATTTTCTTGAAAGCATTTGGGATTAGAAGTTCCAAAGCAATTCCATTACCGAGCAAATCAATGGCCTCGCTTTAGATTGTGTGAGGCTCTTTGCAAATGACACACAAATGATATCCTCTAAAAAAAACAGTAACCAAATTTGTAGGTGCGTATTTACATCAGGTGTGGCCCTCTCTGGCCCTTGTGTGCATTGGATGAAAATGCAGTTTTCTGTTGTGTAAAGCAATGTGACTGAAGGCCACCGCTTTTACTTAGATTCCAGGATTGTGACTATACTGTAATAGCAATAGCACTTAGACTTATATACCACTTCACAGTGCTTTACAGCCCTCTCTAAGTGGTTTACAGAGTCAGCCTATTGCTCCCAACAATCTGGGTCCTCATTTTACCCACCTCAGAAGGATGGAAGGCTGAGTCAACCTTGAGCCTGGTGAGATTCGAACTGCCAAATTGCAGGCAGCCGGCAGTCAGCAGAAGTAACCTGCAGTACTGCACTCTAACCACTGCGCCACCGTGGCTTTAACGTAATGGGCTATAACAATAATTAATCTGTGATGAATGTTTCCAGCAGAGCCATTGGCTCTCTTATCCTAGGCTTGCACAATGTGAGTTTATTTACGAAAGCTTGTTTGCTCTGGTCATTGGACAGTTTTGTGCAGCAATAAATGTTCAGTGGGGCTTATTGCTAGATGCCCAGGAATTCCAGCTTTAAAGATCTAGAACCTAATAATAACTTCTAACTGGTTAAATCTTGAAATTACAGAGGAAGTAAGATCTTAATAGGGAATTGAGTATTTTATTAGAGATGAGGGAAAAGGATCAGAATCATTTAAAAATCCTAGCACAATACGTTATTACCGTTAGGTAAGTTGCACATTTGTGGAAATGTTTGGTTTTGGACGCTGCTTAAAATGAATGCTCAGCCCATTTCCAGTCATTAAATTTGCAGAGCTCTCGCTCAAGTGCTGTTTGGCAGCTTGTGGGATTGAGGCCAAATGGTGCTTAGGAAGGTACATTGCATCTCAAAATCTCCCAAGTTGACAATCCTGTGAAATTCCCATAGCGGTAAATGTTCCCCAGGCTCCCGAACCTCATGTTTCTCTGTCACCTTTGCAACTTCCGAGAACCAAAAATGGAGAGGAGCCTAGATTTATCTGTTCAAAGTTCTCGGTTTGGTGGGTATCTGTTGCCCAATTATTCAATGATTTATAGATAGGTCCTCAATTTACAACGACAATTTGAGACCCACATTTCTGTGATTAAGCAAAGCAGTTTTAATGGGGTTATGCACAATAGCAATAGCATTTAGACTTATATATCGCTTCACAGTGCTTTACAGCCCTCTCTAAGTGGTTTACAGAGTCGGCATATTACCCCCAATAATCTGGGTTCCTATTTTACCAACGGAAGGTTTATCGGAAGGTTGGAAGGCTGAGTCAACCTTGAGCCGGTCAGGATTGAACTGCTGGCACTCAGCAGAATTAGCCTGCAATATTGCATTCTAACCACTGGGAGGGACGGAAGGAAGGAAGGGCAATAGCAATCGCACTTAGACTTATATACTGCTTTACAGTGCTTTATAGCCCTCTCTAAGCGGTTTACAGAGTCAGCCTATGGACCCCAACAATCTGGGTCCTCATTTCACCCACCTCGGAAGGATGGAAGGCTTAGTCAACCTTGAGCCTGGTGAGATTTGAACTGCCAAATTGCAGGTAGGCTGCAGTCAGCAGAAGTAGCCTGAAGTACTGCACTCTAACCACTGCGCTACCGCAGCTCATCCAATATTACTGATATTACTTTCTTTTTTTGACATGGTTGTAAAGTGGATCATTGCAGTTCTTAAGTTAATCACACGGTCTTTAAGCAAATCCAGCTTCCTCCATTGACGTTGCTGGTCAGAAACTGGCTGGGAAGATCACAAACAGCGATCGTGTGTCCTCAGGACACTTTGACTCTTGTAAAATACACGTCGGTTGCCAAGCATTCAGATTTTTAATCACATGACCGTGGGGTTGCTGTAATGGTCATAAATGCAAGGACCAGTCAAGTCAAGTTTTTTTCAGTGCTGTTATAACGTCAGTCTCTAAACAAATTGCTGTAAGTCCAGGACTGTCTATACATCACTGTATCTTTAGATAACACCTTTTCTTCTTCCTGTTTCAATGGATAATCTGTCCTTCTCCAGAAGCTGGAGTAATTTATCTGATTACAATTTTGGCAGCTATGGGAATGAACCTCGTTGAACTCTAGGAGGTTTACTTCGGAATAAACATGCATCAGATTACACTATCTGCCATTGCTTCCTCTTGGGATAGTTCTTCCTTAGGCATTCAACTCTCTCTCTCTCTCTCTCTCTCTCTCTCTCTCTCCTTTTAAATTCATTTGATTTTTTTTTTTTCAAAAAGCAAAACAAAGTGTGTGCCAAAACTTCCTTTCTCCACCTCCCTGCTTGCAGGCCCATTTCTGTGATCAGCGTCAGATGGGCAGGTTGAAATGTTTGCAGAGACTCCAAATTTCTAAAAGATTCACTATCGACGTGTTCACCTTTCTCTGGTTGGGAGATAGAGCTGGGTGGCATCTCCGTCACAGAAGCCTTGTAACACATTGAATATTTGAAGCAAGGGATTTGCAAAGAGATGGTTCGACATGAGGTTCTGCTACTTGGTGCTCCACAGCTGAGTTTGTCTGGGTATCCAGGGTGGCTGGAGAAATATTGACATAGTCAGAAGCATTTTTGGAGCCTTGTATAAACTGTTCTGTCACTTTTTGAAGGAAAAACAAACCCGCCCTATTATTTATTTATTTATTTATTTATTTATTTTTATTAAATTTATATGCCGCCCTTCTCCCGTAGGACTCGAGGCAGCGCATAGAATTAAAAACATATAACAATAAAAATCCTAAAAACAGCCAATATAAAACCCCAAACAGAATAAAATCTCGTAGCAGATCAGGAAAATTGCTGAAACAGCCATGTCTTCAGGTCAGTGCGGAAAGTGCGGAGGTCAGGGGCCGTCCGGAGCCCGATGAGCAACTCATTCCAGAGGGTTGGTGCGGACACTGAGAACGCCCTCATCCTGGGGGCCACCAGCCGACATTGTCTGGCTGATGGTACTCGGAGGAGGGCAGCCCTATGTGACCGCACAGGGCGGTGGGAGGCCAGTAGGAGGTGGTCCTGCAAGTACCCCGTGCCCATGCCATGTAGGGCTTTATAGGTAAGAACCAGCACCTTGAAGTGGATCCGAAGAACAACGGCAGCCAGTGCAGCTCATGCAGGAGAGGTGTCACATGGGAGTAACGGGAAGCTCCCGTAACAACCCGCGCGGCCGCATTTTAAACTTATTAAGGTTTAAACTAAGAATGTCTGGTTCACAAGATATAAATCATTAACTAGAGTTAAAGGTTATGGTGAAGTAAATCTAGTCAATCAGAATAGAGTTGGAAGGGACCTTGGAGGTCTTCTAGTCCAACCCCCTTCTGTTCAAGCAGAAGACCCTATACCAGGGGTGTCAAACTCAAGGCCCACGGGTCGAAATTGGCCCGCGGGGTGCTTAGATCTGGCCCGTGGGCACACTCTGGAAACAGCGAAGGACCAGCCCGCGGTGCTTCTGCCAGTGAAAACAGAGCCTGGGCAGGCCTGGCGCAGCTTCCCTGAGTTCCGTTTTCACTGGCAGAGGGCTGCAGGAGGCCGTTGTGGCCGAAAACGGAGCATTGAGTGTTATCCAGCTAGCCACGCCCATCCTGGCCATGCCCCCCCCCGCCCGAGGTCAAACACAACCCTGGTGCGGCCCACAATGAAATCGAGTTAGACACCCCTGCCCTTTTTTTAAGAAGAGCCCAGTCTTAAAAACCTCTTGTAACGAAGCACCCACCACTTCTGATTATTCCACTGGTTAATTGTCCTCATTGTTGGGAAGTTTCTCTTTAATTTCAGGTTGCTTCTTTCCTTGATTAGTCTCTATTGTTTCTTATGCTTTGGATAATAAATTGTGCCTCCCCACCCTTTTTTTTTTGTGGCAGCCTCTCAAACCGTAGACATCTAATTTGATAAAAAAAAATTGAAAGGCACACTCTAAATGTTTTTTTTTAAAATGGTTTGGAACAAAACCGTGTCAAATTGTAGTCAAAAGAGCCTTGGTGGCGCAGCAGACTAAAGTGCTGTTAAGTAACACCAGCTGCCTGCAATTACTGCAAGTTCAAATCTCACCAGGCTCAAGGTTGACTCAGCCTTCCATCCTTCCGAGGTAGGTAAAATGAGGACCCGGATTGTGGGGGCAATAAGCTGACTTTGTATAAAAAAAGAACACCGCTTAGGGGGGCCGAAAGCCCTACTAAGCAGGTATATACAAAAGTATTAAGGCTATTGCTTAACGCATTGTAAGCTGCTCTGAGTCTCCGGAGAAGGGCGGCATATAAATCGAACCAATAAATAAATAAATAGTCTAAGAATGGTTAGAGTTGAATTTACCTCAGATTCACTTTTCAAATAAGAGGACATCGCAGCATATCCACAGAACCTGGTTAGTCATCCTTCAGTGGGAGGAATCAGATCTGCTTTGTGATAAAAAGCATATGGTATTTTTTGCTGCGGTGACATTGTTTATAGCCAGGTAAAGGAATAATGGGAGGGGGGGGGGAAGTAGGTCAAGATGTTTTCACTTTCCAGAATTCATACAGCTGAGGTTCTTATAGCTCCAGCAGATCAACCAGGCAGAAATTCCACAAGGATGGATTTCTCCATTTCGTTAGATCTGCCTTGTGAATTTGGAATGCCCTTGAAAGATGTGAAATGTACTATAGGAGGTAAGGAATCAGGACGAGTATCAGAGGGCATCTGCCAAGGTCTGCAAATTGTCCAGTCATGGCAGCTTTGCTGATGTTCTCTCTTGGTCATTGTCACCTGTGAGTGGAGTAAAAAAACATACACCCAGATACATTGTGTTCTGTCTGTGCACAGCAGCAGTGAAGAAAATTTGGAGGAAAGCAGGAAGAGTGGTTGGGTGTGTAGAGGGAATGGCCTTGGGGGACAGCAGGAAAAGTCAGATAAAAGGGGATTGAGCCCAGGCCAAGAATGTAACGTGACTACGGGTAGTCCTCGAGTTACGACTATAATGGAACTGCCCATTATGGTTGCAAGTTGTAATGTTAATTAAGCAAGGTGCCTACGTGATCGCCTTGCTTAATGACCTCCCACCTGTGTTTTCCCTGATGTAGTTGTTAAGCGATCTTGTTCAAGGGTAGGGGAGGCCCTGGGAAGCGTGCCTTGAGCCTCCGAAGGCTTCCCCCACACCCATGAGGCACTCCTTGCTCCACTTCCTGCCTCTGGGGTCCGTGCAGCTTTGGCCCTGCGTCCTCCCCTTGGGGTCTCTGTAGGCGTTAGCTTTGCTTCCCACTCAGCCACCCACAGGAGCCCCAGGCCTCTCCCTCAGCTTGGCTCCTGTAGGGAGCCCCACTACAAGATCTTGCAAGATTCTGTTAACTATAACTTTATAATAAATTGGTCTATAGGACTTTCATCTCCTAAACCAGTGTTTCTCAAACCTTAGCAACTTGAAGATGGGTGGACTTCAACTCCCATCTCCCAACTCCCGGGGAATTCTGGGAGTTGAAGTCCACCCATCTTCAAATTGCTAAGGTTGAGAGGCTGGTGTGCCAGAAAGGGCTGACATTGAGCAATTACATAACAGATTAACAGAGTTGGAAGGGACCTTATAGATGACCTTATAGGTCATCTAGTCCAACCCCCCCAAGCAGGAGACCCTACACCATTTCTGGCAGGTGGCAGTCCAGTCTCTTCTTGAAAGCTTCCAGTGGTGAAGTTCCCACAACTTCGGAAGGCAACCTCTGTTCCATTGACTGATTGTTCTCACTGTCAGAAAATTTCTCCTTATTTCCAGGTCGAATCTCTCCTTGTTCAGTTTCCATCCATTATTCCTTGTCTGGCATACAATCTATTTTTGGAAAATAGCTTGACCCCTCCTCCTCTCTGTGGCAGCTCCTCAAATATTGGAAGACTGCTATCATGTCTCCCCTGGTCCTTCTCTTCACTAGACTAGACTAGCCATGCCCAGCTCCTGCAACCCTTCATCGTATGTTTTAGCCTCCAGTCCCCTGATCATCCTGGTTGCTCTTCTCTGCACTTTTTCTAGAGTCTCAACATCTTTTTTATAGCGTGTTGACCAAAACTGGATGCAGTATTCTACAGTAGGTGTGATCTTACTAAGGCTTTATAGAGTGGTATTAGTACCTCCCCTAATCTTGATTGTATCCCTCTGTTAATGCAATTTAGGATTGCATTGGCTTTTTTTGGTTGCTGCTGCACACTGTTAGCTCATATTTAATTGGTTGTCCACTAAGACTCCGAGATCCCTCTCACAATTACTGCTATTAAGCCTTGTTTCACCCAGTCTATATGTTTACTTTTGGTTTTTCTTGCCTAAGTGTAAGATTTTACTTTTCTCTACATTGAATTTCATTTTGTTAGATATCCTTATTCTTACTGAGAAAATGCAGGAGAATATCTGAGATTCTGCACCCTTTCCTGTGCAGAAAGGATCCTTGATTGGAAATAAAAAAACTGACACTCAAATAAGTTTTTTAAAAAAAGTTTGGGCAAAAAGTTTTACACTGTCTGAAGGGGAAACTAGCATGTTTATAATTATTTGGATGTAATCAGTAGGGTGCAATGGGAAAGAATTTAAAACCAACCCTGTTTTTATTTTTATTTTTTAAGTATTTATTCTTCACTTTTTTTTTCTTTTTCTCTATTTTTGTTTACAAGAACATGGACATTTATTTTAGGAATGATGACAAATAAAGGGTGAGATCCATATAAGTATTAAGGTTTAGAGTGTTGTGGTGATTTACTGTATGTTACTTCCTAAGATGATATAAGCAATCTAATTTTATATAGTCCATTAATCATTTAAACAATGAAGTAATAAATGTTACATTTGATGACAAATGTCGTTTATTTTGTCCTTTAAATATTTTAAAATATGCAAAAAAAAAAAAAAAAAAAGAGGATGTAAAAGCTGGAGATGGGAGTTTTGATACCACCGGATTGTAATTTTTCTGATTTCCCCTCTTTCAGTGACCTTGTGCCGAGGTGGCTGCGTGGAGGTGGATGCAGAAACGGAGGCTGTAGTCGGCAACTCTTTCAAGATCCGTTGCATCTCGTGCAAGAAGCGAAGTGAAACAGAGGCAGAAGCTTTTACCGAATGGTTCTTCAAAGAAGAGGGGACCACAGACTTGGTCAAGGTGTGTGCTGGAGCAAAGGAGGAATATTTTAGAACAGGGGTCTCCAACCTGGGCAACTTTAAGCCTGGCGGACTCCCAGAATTCCCCAGCCGGCAAAGCTGTGGTCCCTGCCCTCTGGAATATTCTCCCGCTAGAGATGAGGTTGCCCCCCTCCCCCCCACACACACACCTGTCCTTCAGGAAGAACCTTAAAACCTGGCTCTGCAGAGCTGGCCTGTGGCCGTGATAGATGTGCTCTGTGCTGATAGAGGGGCTGGCTGATACGGTAGACCAGCAGTGTCAAACTCAATTTCATTGAGGCTGTGGTTGACCTTGGGAAGGGGGGTTGAGTGGGTGTGGCCAACTGGGTAGGTATGGCCAGCTTGCCGCCACTCCCTAAACTGCTGGCATCAGAGGTGGGTTTCAGCAAGTTCTGACCAGTTCTGGAGAACCGGTAGCGGAAATTTTGCGTAGTTCAGAGAACTGGTAAATACCACCTCTAACTGGCCCCGCCCAATCTATTCTCTGCCTCCCAAGTCCCAGCTGATCGGGAGGAAATGGGGATTTTGCAGTAGCTTTCCCCTGGAGTGGGGTGGGAATGGAGATTTTATAGTATCCTTCCCCTGCCACGCCCGCCATGCCATGCCATGCCACGCCCAACAAGCCACGCCCACAGAACCAGTAGTAAAAAAATTTGAATCTCACCACTGGCTGGCAAGTTTCCTCTTCGCACTGGGTAGTCTGGGCCGAAGCGATGCCGGCCAGCACCTTACATTTTCCAGGACGGCCTCACGGGCCTAATCTGACCACATTGCAGTCCGGATTTGGCCCGCAGGTCTTGTGTTTGACACTCCTGGAGTAGACAGAGAGAAGACCCCCACCCATGTGTCTCTTGTCCTCTTCGTCAGGGGTCTCCAACTTGGCAACTTTAAGACTCGTGGACTTTAATGCCCAGAATTCTAGCCAGTATGGCTGGCTGCAGAATTCTGAGCATTGAAATTCTCATCTTAAAAGTAGCCAAAGTTGGATACCTCTGCCCTTGGTGCCTTTCCATTGCTGCATTTTTCTACTCAAGGCCATTATTTTAGTTTGCCCAGCCCTGTCTTTTTCTTCCAGTTAATATAGGACACAAAGTGGTTCTCTTAGAAGAATCTTCAATTTCCAATCTACTGCCAGAGATGGTTATCTCACTTTGATTCACAATACATTACTTCTACTTATCTGCTCTGACCTAGGCTTTCCCAGCAGCACGAAGCCAAGTCCTCATCCCGATAAACCCCTTTTATTTAATTTACAGTGAATTCCTCTCCAGTAAAGTTTTTCCTCTCCCACAGTCTTTCAAGATAGTTCACAATTACTGACCTTTATCAGGCTTAGAGAGTGGCCAGGCTGATAATCTTTCAGACACCGCAATACTTGGCAAGAATGCAGTAATGAACTAATTGTCTCCTGCAAACTCCCCTCCCCTTTCGCTCCTCTTTTATTCCCTCTGGGAGGGGCCATTCATCAACCATCTGTGGCCTTACTCCCAAGTCGACCCTTGTTCTTTAGCTATTCCCTTCGTCTGGCAACTCTGAGTATGCGCACCCTGGGAACAGGTTCCAGCTGTTCGTCTGCCTCCCTGATGTCTGACTCTGAAGGCAGATGATAGCTGGCATACAGCCCTGGCCCCCTCTCTGCCTCCGATGCAGAGCCCTCATCAGAGCCTTCCCCAGACTCCAGGACTGGCCCATGTTCCTCCCCAACCTCCTCACTGTCTGAATCTGCTACCAGATTTGCTGGCCACTGGCGGGCCACAACATCATAATCGCCATCGTATTATTACTGAAGGGCTGTATTTTTCTGTGTGCAGTACTGTTTCTTCTGGTTCTGACTGGGTCCTCTCCATCTTCTCTCCAGATTCTTCGCTATGATTACTATGAAAGGCTCAATATATATGATCCTCGCTTTGAAGATCTAGTGGTGTGGAATGGTACCAAGAACATTGCAGATTTGCAGGATGTCTCCATTTTCATCCTGAACGTGACTTTCGAACACAAAGGGGAGTACATCTGCAGTGTCAACCGCACACTCCATTTTGCCAATGACTTCTCCTACAACATCATGGTCAACAAAACCATCCACCTTGATGTGGTTGAAAAAGGTAAGCACAAAGCTGGAGCTAAGAAGTAATACAATAGTTTTTAGATTGTGCAGAAATGAATAGATTAACTCTGATGATTAAGGATAAGGAGGAATCAGAATATTTTAAAACATGGAATTATTTTTATAGTTGGTTGGAAAAGAGATATACAGTAGATGACTGATACCATAATTACGTATAAATGATGATTACAATATTGATTTAGCAATGAAATGTTAGAATGGTTTGGATGAAGATGAAGATAGAAGAAACTTATGGAAGATGGAGAAGAAGCCTAGAAGATAACACCGAGATGTCCCAGGGAAGGGAGGATTGATGTATTAAATGTTTGTTTGTCTTTTTTTTTTTAATTTGATTTATATGCCGCCCTTCTCCGGAGACTCAGGGCGGCTTACAGCGCGTTAAGCAATAGCCTTAATTCTTTTGTATGTTTTATACAAAGTCAGCTTATTGCCCCCACAAACTGGGTCCTCAATTTACCTACCTTAGAAAGGATGGAAGGCTAAGTCAACCTTGAGCTTGGCAAGATTCGAACTTACTTTAATTGCAGACAGCTGGTGTTAAATTACAGTGCTTAGTCTGCAGAGCTATCCAGGCTCCTGAAGCTATCCAGTCTTAAAAAAAAATACTTAAAAAAAAAAAAAAAGCCGGAGCTCAAAGATGGTGGAGAAGGCATGAGGGTACCTTGGCATGTTGTAGACCATTGGAGAGTTTAAACATCAGATTATTTATGGGTCAGAGCATCTTTTTTTAACCACCTTATTTTCCACAGGGTCCAATCGGACAGTTTCAGAATTTATAAAAGTTCTCTTGCCTGAGTTCCACCAATGGGCATAACCAGAAGTAAGGATGAATGTAGCCAGACTCAAAAGAAATAGAGCCACAGATATACCCTGTTTCCCTGAAAATAAGACCCAATTGGAAAATAAGCCCTAACATCATTTTTCAGGATGCTCGTAATATAAGCCCTACCCCAAAATAAGCCCCAGTTAAGATAGTCAGCCAGATGGACGTGTTTAGTACTGTATTACCCTGAAAATAAGACCTAACTGGAAAATAAGCCCTAGTGCATCTTTTGGATCAAAAATTAATATAAGACCCGGTCTTATTTTTGGAGAAAGACGGGTAAGTATAATAGTTTGTCCTTAGACTGAGAAAAAAAATGTTATGTAGGCAAACAGTTGTAAACTTCTCCATTGTCCTTGAGAAGATCCAGTTCCTTGGTGGATCATAGAAAGCCGTTGAAAACAAAAAAAGAAAACCCACGCTTTAGAGCAGGGGTCACCAACCCCTAGTCCATGAACTACCACTGGGCTGCAGCATGACAGCAACCGAGCCACACAAACAAGCAAAGCTCCCTCCACAGGATGCAGGCAGCATGCAAAACCACTCCCCCTCCAGTCAGCGGAAAAACCTTTCTCCATGGAACTGGTCCCTGGTGTCCCAAAGATTGGGGGCTACTGCTTTAGAGGAAATCATTGAGATGCTGGAATTCTTGTAGCTCCATTCTGTTCATCTCATTAAATCAAGTTAATAATAATAATAATAATAATAATAATAATAATAATAATAATAATAATAATAATAATAATAATAATAATTTTATTTCTATACCGCCCTTCTCCCGAAGGACTCAGGGCGGTGTACAGCCTATTTAAAAACACAGACAAAAGAATGATATAAAATTTAAAATAATTAAATAAATGGCTCAAATTTAAAACCCCAATAAATTTAAATACCCCAATTTAAAACTATTGTATTGATAGTCCGGCCTGGTGGAACAACAGGGTCTTCAATGCGCAGCGAAACACCCGGAGGTCAGATATCTTACGAATTTCCGGGGGCAGTTCATTCCACAGGGCTGGGGCTCCCACAGAGAAGGCCCTCCCCCTGGGCGTCGCCAGCCGACATAACTTGGCTGATGGCACCCTGAGGAGACCCTCTCTGTGGGAACGAACTGGTTGGTGGGAGGCTATTGGTGGCAGAAGACGGTCTCGGAGGTACCCGGGTCCTATGCCAAGGAGCGCTTCAAAGGTGGTAACCAACACCTTGAATCGCACCCGGAAGACCACCGGGAGCCAGTGCAGCTCACTAAAGTTAAAGAGAACTCTTGAGAACAGTGACTGGAAAGAATTCCATTGAGTTTAAGTGTTTGCCAACGAGCCCAACAGAAAGCGGGTTCACTTCCAGGTGAAACAAGATCATTCTTTGCATGTATGGTCCGTGAGTTTCCCAAAACTTCAGTATTCCATTTTCCATTCTAGCAAAAAGTAACTGAGTTTAGTTAACCTGGATGCCTGCACTTCACACAGCCCTATCCCTGTCTTCCCCTTTCATCCATAGCCAATCGGGATATGGCATCTATTGTCTCCGAAATCATGATGTACGTCCTCATTGTTGTCCTGACCATCTGGCTGGTAGCGGAGATGATCTATTGCTACAAGAAGATCGCTGCAGCGACAGAGGCAGCTGCTCAAGAAAATGCGTAAGGAGAATGGGATAGGGCAGGAGAAGAAGCACGGGGGAACAATAAGGGGCTTCCACGTTCTGACTTCTAACTGTGTTGAGTGGCTACTAGCTACACAGCGCCCTACAATAACCCGTAAGGCTCTGGGATGAGGCTACCAATGCTGTATTTTGAGTACTGATGAGCAGCTCATACAGAAACCAGACATTGCTGTAAAAGAAATGTCCAAGCTGATGTTGACATCAAACATTACTCCTGGCAGCTTCTATGGCACTAAGCGTCATCCCAACAATGTAGACCAGACAAAGAAACTGATGCCATATAGGTCATTGCAGTTGTTATCGTGACAAATATCGTAACAGGATCTTGCAATGTTGAATGTGCTCTCCCCTTCACTTTATCTTTGAATCAACTACAGAGGGGCTCTCTGAGCTGTTTACTCGAACTAGTTTCTTGACCCAGCTTCAAGCCCCTCTTAACTGACCATTACCTTGGTAGTGGCTTGTCCTCCTATTTTTCAAGGTCATTCCCTATGTCCTGTCCACTAAGGTTCTATGCTGGGTAGGGCCGAGATGGGACAGTGGATAGTTAAATAGGTATGTACATTAGGAAAGGAAAATCTCTGGAATGAACTTGTCCAGTGGGAGAGAAAGTATACTTGTTTTCTTTCATAAGTTGTTGACAAAGCCAAGATGTATATATATATATATATTTACGTTTCATCATCACCACGCTCATCTCATTGATTCACTCTTTTCAAGGACAGACCAGTGGGGAAATCCTACCGGTTTGCACCGGTTCGGGCGAACCGGTAGTGATAAAAGCTACCGGTTCAGCGAACCGGTAGTAAGAAAAAGTTATCGGCTGGTCCTAACCGGTATTTCCGACGATCAGCTGTGCCGCGTGATTTAAAATAGCTAGAAAGCAGGAAATCCTGCTTTCTAGCGACTCTAAATCGCGTGGCACAGCTGTTCCTCCACCTTGCTGTTCTGCTTACCTTCCCAAACCTCCTTTTTCCATGCACAGTGTGCTTTTGGCATGTACTGCACATGCGCATGCATGCACAGCGTGCGTTTGGCATGCACTGAGCACCACACATGTGCAGGCAGCAAACTGGGGAGAATTTCACCACTGGGACAGACCTTCCCTTCATGGCTTGTGACTGCACACAACCATTTGAAAAAGCGTGGGGGTTCACATTTCTTAAAATTGTTGGGTCATCAAGCAGCTTCTGCATGCTCAGAAGGAAATTAGGGGAGCTTTGGTAGGCCTAACGTGTCTTACAACCTTCTAGAGGGAATTGAGTCAAGCTCAACTCCTGGAGACTTGATGGACCATGATTCCTGGCTTTGACCTTAAGCCCCACTCATTTTGCATCCTTGCCCTCTCTGTTGGGCTCTTCAGCTTCCCATAAATCAAAGTATCCTGCAACCGTTGCTCATCCTTCTACAGTATAAGGTTTATTCTGCTGCTTATAACCCTGATTCCTCCTCGTTTCATCCTTCTCCCATCACATCATGCAATGAACCGGCTTGCCACTAGCTTTGTCTCCCTCACAGTGAGGAGGAAGAGATGTTCTGGGTCTCCTAACTTAGTCACTTGACCTTATTGGGGTACCAAAGCACACCAGGATTATTATTTCTTTGAAAAGGTACTGAAGGCTGGCTTAGCATTTGGTTGTGATGAAACTCCAGCAGTTACTGGAGCTTGTATTGTGTAAGGGAGGAGTGGGGAAAGGTGAGCTTAACCTCATTTCCAAAGTATACACCTTGTCTTTCTGTCTTCTAACAGCTCTGAATACTTGGCCATCACATCGGAAAGTAAAGAAAACTGCACAGGGGTGCAGGTAGCTGAATAGCCCAGGCCAGGCCATTGGCGGGCATTGGGATTACTGGTTTTTATAAGGTACGATCATTATCGTCACCATCACCTAAATGAATATCATACAGACAGTCCACAACTGTACAACCGTTCAAAGTTACTGCGGACTTTAAAAAAGCTATTTACAATCCCACCCCCTCAAAATTAAGACTGCTGTCTTAAAAATAGTCCTAAGGTAGAGTCCAGTCACGTGTTTTCTTGATTTACGACTACAATGACTTATGACTGAAATTCTGGGCTCCATTGCGGTCATAAATCAAGGACTATCTGTAGCCTAAAATGAGGACCCAGATTGTTGGGGGCTCTTTGCAAATGACACACAAATGATATCCTCTTAAAAAAAACAGTAACCAAATTTGTAGGTGCATATTTATATAAGGTATGGCCCACTCTGGCCCTTGTGGGCATTGGATGAAAATGCAGTTTTCTGTTGTGCAAACCAATGTGACTGAAGGCCACCTCTTTTACTTAGATTCCAGGATTGTGACTATACTGTAATAGCAATAGCACTTAGACTTATATACCGCTTCACAGTGCTTTACAGCCCTCTCTTAGCGGTTTACAGAGTTAGCATTTGGCCCCCAACAATCTGGCTCCTCATTTTACCCACCTCAGAAGGATGGAAGGCTGAGTCAACCTTGAACCTGGTGAGATTCGATCTGCCAAATTGCAGGCAGCCGGCAGTCAGCAGAAGTAGCCTGCAGTACTGCACTCTAACCACTGCGCCACCGCGGCTCGTAGAATCATGAGAATCACCCTCAGGGACTTTCGGGGCCAACTGGTTGAACAGCAGGAAGGTGAAGTTGGACTTTCCCCTCTTCCTTCTCTAGAAGAGGAAATTGCAGAAGATGCACCAGGCTAGGACAAGCAGCAGAGATGTCATTTGTGCCATAATGTCACAGTGTCCATGACGTTATATCAACAATCCTTTCCACGTCGATTCCATGAGGATATCATGACGCTTGTGATGTCCCTCCCCTTCAGATGGAAAGGGGATAGAACAGGGGTGTCAAACTCAAGTCCCATGGGCCGGATCTGGCACGCAGGGTGCTTAGATCTGGTCCGGGCGGCTGTCTGGGAAACAGCGAAGGACCGGCCTGCGGTGTCTCTGCCAGCGAAAATGGAGGTGAAAATGGAAATGGTGTACGGCCTCCCCAAGCTCCGTTTTCGGCTGCAACGGTGTCCTGCAGCCCTCTGCCAGTGAAAATTGAGCTCGGGGAGGCTCCGTTTTCAGACGCAACGGCCTCTTGCAGCCCTCTGCCAGTGAAAATGGAACTTGGGGAGGCTGCACACGGCCTACCCAGGCTCCGTTTTCTGCCACGACAGGCTCCTGAAGCCCTCTGCCAGTGAAAACGGAGTTTGGGTAAGCCGTCGCGGCTGAAAACGGAGCCTCGACAAGTGACGTTGAGCTGGCCACGCCCACCCCGGCCTGCCCCCTCTGAGATCAAACACAACCCTGATACGGCCCTCAATGAAATCAAGTGTCAACTTGCAAAGCTTTCAAGTTGCCATGAGCAGGAGGGAGGGAGAACTGAAGTGAATTCCATAAATTTTTTCTGACCGCAATCAGGAGGGTGTTAGATTTCACAGCCAGCCAAAGTGGGTAATTGGAGAATGTGATTTATGACATGGCCAGGGAGGAGGGGAGAGACAGGGTCATAGGGGGACGTAAATCTGCGTGGGGTCAGTACTGACTGCATCCCAGTATTGCCGGAATGTTGCTCCAAATAAATCACTATATTTCCTTTGAAGTTTGGATCATGGCTCATGAATTAATTAGGGCATCTTTCGGAAACTTGACATCAAGTTTGATACCCCTGGGATAGAAGATTTTAGTAGCTGGTTCCCCCATCCCCTCCTTAGCAAGCGATCCACCAATAATGACCCCCGGCATCAGTGTTGTAAAGCTCCCCACTCCCAGGCCTCAAATCAGGTTATCCTTTGCCATCAAGGTGATCTAATACTGCTTGTTATTCGCAATTTTCCAGGGATGCGGCTTTGACAAGGAGTCGAGAAGAGGCAAAGTGACTCAGCAGAGCAATCATCAGCCCAGAGAAGAAGTGAGCTGGAGCCAAGCAGCCCCTCCCGCCCTCCCCCCCCCACTGCACGGCCTCTTTCCTTAATGAAAGCATGCTATTTTTAATACCAGAGCTCTGTATCCAAGCCAGCCACTCAGAGACAGTCATGCATATTTTTCGTGGGAAGGGTGGGTTTCTCCTTAGAAAAGGGAGTTTCGCTCTTTTTAAGTCCCAGGTTATCACCTTTCCGGAGTGGGCATTGCCCCCCCACCTCCACCCACCCACCCCGCCATTAGCATGAGGAGAACACGGCATGGCGGCTTGCCTCACGTAATGCAAAGCTTGAGGTCCTTTCCCACGGTGGGCCCCCCCACAGGCCGGCCAGAGGCCTCTTTCCTTTAGGAGCACTTGCGCTTTCTGATGTTTTGCACATTTCTTGCGCTTCGAATTCTTTCGGTTACTTCGCAGCCAGCACTTTCGATGGGTCTGAGGAGAGGATCCCAACTTTCTCTCCTACGTGTCAAGATGGATCTGGACTTCTCAGTGGCCACAGCCAGCAATGAGTAGAGACTGGGTAGAAGATAATGACCTAATGGTTCCTAAACTGTGGAGGGAATGCTCGGATGCAAACACCGTCCTAAACTCTGTTGTGGAGTGAACTCTCTGGGGCAGGTACGGATATGTAAATTGTGCCACCCGAAGACCCCGTTCCTAGCCCAGGCGCCCTTCACCTAATTTTCTACCAAGGTTTCCTTCCAAGATGGCTGGCTGGCATATATGGAAGGTCTTTGCAAAGGAGAGACGCCTTGGAATAGAAATCAGATGGAGGAGGAGACTTTTGCTTCTCTCCCACCGTCCTGGAGATGTGGGTTGTCACAGTGCCCTGTGTTGGGGCCTTGGTGGTTGAGCTCGGCCTTGGAATTGGTGCAGACCAACCGTCACAGCAATGCCATCATCACCCCCGTGCCCTCCTCCACATTTCCCCTTCCTGGATCCATTATTACCTTGCCAGGCCATTTTGGCTGTTTGGAGAATACTCTGACCTCCCCTCTGCTCAGACCCTCCCCTTCCCCACCTCTGGGGCTGGTCCTAGGAACCAGCTGCCATCACAATAGAATAGGGTTTGTTCATAAATAAAGATGATTGAATTTCACCCGCTCTGGCTCGCTGATGGTCATTCCTATCGTAAGTGTGATGTGTGGCTATAGAACATCTGGATGGGTCTAAGCAGGGGATGAAGAGGTTTTCAGTGGAAGGAGTGGAGAAGGTAGGCCTTCCCTGATAGAGAAGCTCTTTGGCTTCACCCCACCATAATTGACAATTAAAATTTGCTCCTTTATTTAAATCATTTCAACTCTGCCACATCATCATCATCCTCTTTTAATGGCCCCATAATCCCTTACGGGGTGGAGTCTGGGCAACTGAATGAGTGTTATTGGCCGGATACTCTTCTTGTCGCCAATGCAGAGTTTTGTTCAGCAGATATATTCTTATTGTGCCCAGGGAGAGAAATATCTCTCTCTACCTAGGATTGAACTCACAACCTCCTGATTGAGGCGCGAGACTAGCCCACTGCACCACCCATTTAACTCTGGCACACATACTGATAAAAAAAAGAAAGAGAATGGGAATAAGTACCAGTTTCTGACCCAGCCAAGCATTCATAGCCTATTCTGTTTCAGAGGATCATCAGCATTTTAATGTGGGAGGGTGAGACCCATTCACAAAAATAAAATTCAGGAGGGGGCTGCCAATTACTATCGCTAGGTTGTTCTTGAGCTTTTGTAGTAGCCTAGTGCGGTTCCAGCTCAGACAGATCAATAAGGTGGCTGGGCATAAAGTACCTTTACGGACTCTATAGAAGTCGATTATTAGCGGTTATAGAACCTGGCAGGGCTGGCTCTGTAGATCTTGGGTAGGGCTCAGGACAAAAGTACCATCACCGATTCTGTAGAAGTTGGCTGTTTCTAGATAGGAAAAAAACGCTATTTTATTGTCGGTTCTATTTTCTGCTAAAATTAGCATTCAGTCAAGAGGCCGTACTGGAACCAAATAAATAAACTCGCAAGAATTTATCTTTCTTTCTTCTTTCTTTCTTTCTTTCTTTCTTTCTTTCTTTCTTTCTTTCTTTCTTTCTTTCTTTCTTTCTTATTTATTTATTTATTTATTTAAAATTTATATACCGCACCTTCTCCCGAGGGACTCAGGGCGGTGTACAACCAGATAAAAAACATACAATACAAACAGTAAAAACAATTAAAAGACTATATATTAATTTGGCCCCAGTTTAAAATGACAAACCAATTAAAATATTTAAAAATATGTTAAGCCAGCCCGGCTTGCTGAAAAAAGAAAGTTTTAAGGGCACGGCGGAAGGCACCGAGGTCTTGGATTCTCCTTATCTCTGGGGGCAGCTGGTTCCATAGGGTAGGTGCCCCCACAGAGAAGGCCCTCCCCCTGGGAGTCATCAGCCTACATTGTTTGGCTGATGGCACCCCGAGGAGGCCCTCTCTGTGGGAGCGCACGGGTCGATGGGAGGTTGTCGGTAGCAGCAGGCGGTCTCGGAGATAACTAGAATCCAACAACTTCTAATTAATAAACTAAAGAAAAGTGAGATAGTCATCACAAAAGAATTAGAGCAACTGCACGAGCAAGCCCTGTTTGCAGAATCCATATTTTGTCTCTCTCTATGGGATAGGCTGTCTAACCCCCTCTTTAGCAAGAGAGGGTCAATTTCCATCGGTTCCTGGTTTTTTATAAGGGTCAGGTCTGCTATCATGCTTTTCATAGGCTACAGAATTGCTCTTACAGCTTTGTACAACCTTGGTAAATGGGTCTCGGACAGAGGTGGTATTCAGCTGGTTTGGACTGGTTCGCCCGAACTGGTAGCAGAAATCGCTGGTGGGCCCATCCGCCCCGGCTCTATGCCAGCCTATTTAGGCACATTTTTGAGACGGGGCGCATGAGCGGAAGGCGCACCCGAGCAAAGCACATGCATAGAAGGCTGGGTGCATGCATGGAAGGCAGCTGTGCACGCAAACCGGCTGTGCATGCACACGAAGTGAGTGTGTGCACATGTGGCGAATCGGTAGTAACATAATGTGAAACCCACCGCTGGTCTCAGAGACCCAGTTTGGTGTAATGGTTAAGACATCAAGCTACGAACCGGGATACTGAATTGTAGTCTTGCCTTAGGCACAAAGCCAGCTTGAGTGGGCCAGTCAGCCCTCTCTCAGCCCTAAGAAGGAGGCAATGGCAAACCACTTCTGAAAAACCTTGGCAAGAAAACTGCAGGGATTTGTCCAGGCAGTTTCCCAGACTCACAAATCCACCCTCCCCCCTCTCCCTCTCCCTCTCTCCCTTCTTCTCTCTCTCTCTCTCTCTCCCTCCCTCCCTCCCTCCCTCCCTCCCCCCTCCCTTCTCCCTCTCTTTCTCTCAGAGAGAGAGAGAGAGCGCAAACGAGAAATCTTAGATCTTGAAGAATGATGTTTTCTGGCACCATCTGGTGGCAATTGCTCAAAGCATACTTGTGAGTCAAGAAAATGAAGCTTCAAAACAATGTCTTTAAAAATAACACGCATAATTTGCAATCCTCAAAATCCATAAAATGACTTCATAAACTCAATAAATAACTGCATATTAACACTCTAGCTATATTTGTACACACTTTACTAAGCTGGGTTTATGTTTGGGTTTTGTTCTTTGGAGGAAAAAAAATAGAAGAAGAAGAAGGAAGAATAGTATTTTGGATGAAAAGGTATATAAGGTAGCAAGCCACAATCAAGATATGTTAGATCTAAAACATATCACCCACCATTATTGGTCAGGAAAAGGCTTCCTCTTATCATATTATGCCATTATTTTGTCACCACACTTTGTAGCAGATCCTTATGCTCTACAGACCTCCATTCATTCAGCCATGCCTTATTTTATGACCTGTCCCAGCCAGCCAGCCCGTGGAGACGTCTCATGAGAACGGTTAGCATTTCCCTAGCCAAATGTTAATTGGACCTATTTCTCGGCAATGAGACAAATACATAATGTTAGATGGAAAAAGCCTGGCCGCAGGAAGGGCATTGCTAGTTAATATTAAGCACTCTGTGCAACCTGTTTTAATTACAAGGCCTGGTAATTGTGGAAATGCCTCCCGGGTGCTAAGTAGCTCTGAAGTGTAAGAAACTTCTTGTTTCTTTTCTCCCCTCCCTACATCTTCAAGTTTCCAAGCTGTGATACTATTTTCTCTCATCCCTTGGCATTTTCTCAAGGGCCTCCCATCTCTGGGTAGGTGAATTGCCCATTCAAGAGGGCCCTCCACAGCCATTACAACAAACTTAATATTCTTTGGATCACATTCCAGACTCTTAAGTAGATGGCACAGCGCAGAGTAAACCAGAGCGACAGCCGTAGTAAGCAGTACAACTCAGGGAATTGCAGGGTTATGATGCATTTTTTAAAAAATAAATAAAGACAATCTGATCTCCACCAATTAAAAGATTTTTTAAAAAATTTTTTGCTTCTTTGACTCAAAATGCATTCTCTGTCCCTGATTTTATCATTATACATGAATCTGTATCTCTCCACAATCTATAATGTACATCTACATCTATCAATGGAAACTTGGGTTCACTGTTCAGAGTTCAGGAGGAATTTAAAAAGTCAAAATGGAGTTGGTGATTGAAAAAAAAAGCAATACTTGGACCAAAATTGGGGTTCAGTCTTGCTGTTAAAAGGATCAAATATCTATCATAGGCAGCGGTGGGCTTCAAAAAATTTAGCAAGGGGTTCTCTGCCCAGTTGCTGTGTGCAGATTTGCCAAGACTCCAAGTAACATACAGAGAGACGGAAAAGGACAGTGATCCTGGAGCAGATCAGAGATGTCATCCTTTATTGCTCTAATGTAGATAGTCTTAGGGAGATGGAATAAAGATAGTTTTCCTTTGGGATTTCCGACGCCTTCGTACAGTGACAGTAACAGGAGAAGGATCCAGGGGCATGCCTGGGATTGGATGCATCGTGCAAAACTGCAAGAATCAACATGAAAGGTTTATTGTCATATTCTGCCCATTTTGCTTAAGTGGTGTCCTCTCTAAATTTAGGAAGAATAAAAACATAAAGGCTCATATATTGCAATGGGAATAGCAATAGCACTTAGACTTATATACTGCTTTACAGCCCTTTATAAGCAGTTTTACAGAGTCAGCCTATTGCCCCCAACAACAATCTGGGTCCTCATTTTACCGACCTTGGAAAGATGGAAGCCTGAGTCAAACTTGAACCTGGTGTTGTGGTCTGCCAGCAGCCTGCAGAGCTGGCAGCGGAGTCGGACAGTGAAGAGGCTGGGGAGTACAATGGGCCAGTCCTGGAGTCAGGGGAAGGCCTGGACGAGGGCTCTGCATCAGAGGCAGAGATGGGGCCAGGGTCATCTGGGAGCGATGCACAGACTCCGGAGCCTCCAGAGGCGGATAGCAGAGAGGCAGAGGAACAGGAGGAGCTTGTTCCTAGTGTATGCATGTGAAGAGCTGCCAGAAGGCAAGAGCAACTAAAGCAAAGAGGACGACTCGGGAGTAAGGCTAGGAGATGATTGGCCCCTCCCAGAAGGCTTAAAAGAGCAGCAACGGCTCTTGGGATCTTTGTAGGAAAGCAACGTTGCTACATTTGTTCTTGTCAGCACCTCTTGCTTCTGAACTTTTGCCAAGAAAAGCCTTTGGCAGGGTGCCAAAGTAGACAAAGGTTGGTGATAAGGTCAAAGGACTGTTTACGAAGAATTTGTTTTGGACTTAATTTGGACTAAGCTGAGGATGAAGTAATTCTCAGCTGTTCTAATAAAATGTTTGTTTAGGACTGATTGTGTCTCATAATAACTACTTGGGCCTAGGTCACAACACCTTGTGAGATTTGAACTGCCAAATTGCAGGCAGCCGGCAGTCAGCAGAAGTAGCCTGCAGTACTGCACTCTAACCACTGAGCCACTGTGGCTCATAATGCTTGGGGAGTTGCCTATTTTCCATTTTTGTAAGATACTAGGAGCTCTGGAGGATTCAGCAGTATGCAACTCTAATCCCATGCATGCATGCATCCATTCCATGCAAGCATGCATCCATCCAAGCCTATTTTCCCCTTAACCCGTTGCACATTGAATGAATGTGTTTGACGCCAATACCAATGGGTTGAAACCCATGGCCTAGCACATTGATCAAATCAGTGGCTTATTCAGTAAGGTATTGTTAACCACACATGGTTTAGTGCAGTGCTTCTCAACTTTGGGCATTTATGATGTGTTGACTTCAACTCTAAGGATCCCCTAGTCTTGAAGTTGGTCACACATCTTAAAGCATCCAAGGTTGAGAAACACTGGTTTATTGTAATGTGTGAGCCCCGTCACTGAATACAATTTGAAATATTGTATTAAGCTGGCTGGGAAGGGACAAACTTCTCAGTCATCATTTGGATCAATCATGTCTTAGCCTAACGCAGGGGTCAACAGTCTTAAACACTCAGGATAGGATAGGATAGGATAGGATAGGATAGGATAGGATAGGATAGGATAGGATAGGATAGGATTAGAATAGAATAGAATAGAATAGAATAGAATAGAATAGAATAGAATAGAATAGAATAGAATAGAATAGAATAGAAAATACAATGGAATGGAATGGAAGAATGGAATGGAATGGAATGGAATGGAATGGAATGGAATGGAATGGAATGGAATGGAATGGAATAGAATGGAATAGAATAGAATAGAATAGAATAGAATAGAATAGAATAGAATAGAATTAAACATTCTGTTTTCTTCTGAAACTTTTCTTTTCTTGGATTTATCCATGATTGGCCTACCAGGGGTCAAAAAACACAATAAATCATGTGCTGGCAGGTGTCGCACATTGGTGGTTATGACACATATTTTGAGCAACAGGGAGCCGCAGCAGAGGGACGAAAGAGCCACATGCGGCTCCAGAGCTGCGGGTTGCTGAGCCCTGGCCTAACGTATCTCATGGAATTATTGGAGTATGAAATAAAGTTGGGGAGAGAATCACAGACACTATCTTGACATCCTAGTAAGGAGGGCAAGTTAGAAATACGATAAGTACATTTCCTGGTCCCAAGTATTTGAGGAACATATCTGAATAGTAGACAACGTTAGGTTGATCCATCAGATTTGCTCTCGGGAGTGTTTTTCTGACTTTTTAGAGACCAAACATTATACCAAGTATATTCACCGAGCCCCAGAACAGTATATACCCTGTAAGGTGGACTCCATTTCCCCGTGCCTGCCACATTGAGAGCTCTGGCACGGATCACGTATGCAGTGCCAGGAGTCAGGTTTTCCAAGTTCTCTTCTGTCTGTGAGCAGAACCAGTGGATATCTTTCCCTTGGCCTTCTAGCTTAGCCTCCTGCAGTTGCAGCTCATAGAAGGATATCAACTCACCGTTTTGCGGGCCGGCCCAAGAGACCTGCATAGGGGAGACAACTTGACAATTTGTACTGGAACTCACAAGCAGGGATCGACTTGTCTGCAAATACAATTGCTTCCCAAGAAAGTTGGGTTAACATCAGGGGTGGGATTGAAAATTTTTAGCAATCGGTTCTCTGCCTGGTTGCTGGGTGAACGTGGCCATGGGGGTGTGGCCTACTCGGCCTCCTGCACCACGGTGGGGGTGTGGGGTTTTCACCCTCCCCAGGCTCTGGAGGCTTTCTTCGAGCCTCCGGGAGGACAAAAATGGCCTCTTCCAGGTTCCTGAGGCCCTCCGGAGGCCGGAAATGGGCCCGTTTCTGGACTTCGGTACTTCCGGTACGTCCATTTTTCAACCTCCCCAGGCACCAGAGGCTTTCCTTGAGCCTCTGGGAGGGCGAAAATGGTCTCCCCAGACTCCAGAGGCCCTCTGGAGGCCGGAAGCTGGCCCGTTTCTGGCCTTTCCAAACTTCCGGTAGGCCTGTTTTTCGCCATCCCCAAGCCTCCATGAGCACCCTGCACCTACCTGCATCCAAAACGGACCGCGTGGGGACTTCTGGGAGAGGCAGGGCGGGGGAGGGGCCAGCCAGGAGTAGGATTTGGGGGTTCTCTGAACTGCACAGAATCTTAGCTAGAGGTTCTCCCGAACCCCTGCAAACCCGCAGCAGCCCACCCCTGCTTAGGGCTTGATGGTACATGAGAAACAAGCTGTGGTGGATTGCTCAACAAATAGAGGAGGAACAATTTCTACTAAGGAGAAGTAAGCCCGTTAACAGAAATCCGGTTTTGCTGCACATGAATGGCGAAGTTTGTTCATTCGTGCGCAAGAAGCTCACCTTAGCATTGATGGTGCTGACCGTGTGCTCCTGGATGACGGGCTCTGGCGGCAACTGCACATACACAGGGGAATCTGATCCGCTGTCCGAGATGCTGGTCTCTCCATCGCTTACGTCCAAATTGATGAGGACGTTTTCGTTCTTGGTGCTGCACTTCGAGCGAGCTGGTAGAGGCTGGCGGGCTTCTTTCTGTGGCACCTTCATGCCAGCCAGCAGGTCATCCAAGGTGTGAGGCAGACTGCCCGTGGAGTAGAGGATGTTCTTGGAGCTCTCCATGGTGTTGCTCAGGCCATAGCTGGAGGTGTCGCTGCTGTCGCTGGTGAGCATTGAGTGGTTTCTGTATAGCTGAAACTGAACGGAAGAAGAAAAAGAAGAAGAAACATTTCCCCACCAAGAAGCAGACCTAACTTCTTCTCCTATTTCTTCTGAGGCATCTGCAGGGGGGACAAAAAAAGGCAAGATGGAAGATCCATCACATTTTTTGACAGGTCTGATAACTTTGATTTCAGGGTCACAACTGTCATTTTGATTATTTTGAACCTCCTTCCTTCCTTCCTTCCTTCCTTCCTTCCTTCCTTCCTTCCTTCCTTCCTTCCTTCCTTCCTCCCTCCCTCCCTCCCTCCCTCCCTCCCTTCCTCTTTTTCTTTCTTTTCTTTCTTTCTCTCTCTCTCTTTCTCAATCTTCCTTCCTTTCTTTCTCTTTTCTTTCTTTCTTTCTTTCTTTCTTTCTTTCTTTCTTTCTTTCTTTCTTTCTTTCTTTCTTTCTTCTTTCCTTCCTTCCTTCCTTCCTTCCTTCCTTCCTTCCTTCCTTCCTTTCTTTCTTCCTTCTCCACGCAAGCTTTTCTCCAAGTTAAGAACCTCAGCTTGACTTTCTATCCTCTCTAGAGTCACACTTAAGGGAACAAGCAATGGCACAGCATCCAAAATAGTTACGACCAAATTAAAAATTGAGATTTGATCCAAATATGCTGAGCCCACAGCACGCCTTAAATCCACATTAGAAAGCCACCTTATGGTCCAGAGAGTTTTCTAGGAGAGCCAGCGTGGTGAAATGGAGAAGGCTTTGACGTGGGACTGTGAAGAAGATCCAGGTTGACCTTAGGATTCCATGGTTGATTTGGAGTCAGCCATTCCCAATTAGGCTAATCTACCTTGCAGGGATGTTGTGGAATTAAAATAAGTCTTGCCCCATCTAATTATACCCCAGGTAGGGTGTAATTATAATTGTAAATAAAATATAATTCTCTCTTTTTTCCCCCCTGACCTTCCTTAACAATTCATCACTTACCATTTTCTAGAGGGGTGAGGTCATATCTTTAAGAAAGAAAATATCTGATAAAAGTTATTTATTGCAAGATACGTTGATATGATGATCACCTCAGAATATGTCTGGGCCTTTGAAGTGGCAGCTGGTCCCTGGAACGAGACAATGTGAATGCTTCAGATCATTACAACAGGAAGACTGCGAAGCTAGAGACTTTTCAAACTTTAAATATATTAATGTCCAAGTATACCGAATGTAATTTTAGGACGTACATGCAGTTCACACTCAGAGGGATAGGTAGCAAATGATGCCACTTCCAAAACAATATGTGACCCATACACATACCTGTACAAACACATTATCATGTTATTACATGATCATTGTATATCATTGTGTCCCCAAAACTCACTTCAGTATTAAGTCATGGCATTCACGTTATGATGCCGCACATATGTTCCATGTCCATGGAAAAGGAGGAGGAGGAGGAGGAGGAGGAGGGGGAGAAGGAGAAGGAGGCCGCCTATGGGGTCCTTGGTCCTCTCTGAGCTTTGGCTGTTTTCTTGTAGATGTTTCATGATCCAACTAGGAATCTCATCAGTGCTGGAAGGGAGTGGAAGAGGAAGGGGAGTGAAGTGGAGGAGCAAGAGGAGAAGAGGACTGTGGGGTCCTTGGTAATCTCTGAGTTTGGTGGTTTTCTTGCAGACATTTTGTGACCCAACACATTCTCACTTCATGGGGAATAGGAGGAGGAGGAGGAAGGGGAAGGGGAGGAGGAGGAGGAGGAGGGGGAGGAGAAGGATGGAGATTTGTAAGTCTACTATATGTTCACACCAGCAACACTACTGGAATCCAAAATTGTTCTCTCTGTCTCCCCTGGCCTGATAAAAAGGGCTCATTAGAACTCCAATCCTGCTTTTCAAAACATCTCCTATTCTTCTCAAGTCACAGAGCCAGAGCTGACTTACCCCCACCAGAGGCTTCAGTACTGACAGAAAGAGTGTCACCTTGAGAGACTGTTGCTCTGGGTACCTGGCCCAGAAAGATCACTATTTGCTTAGCTCTCATTATGCCACAGTGATGCCCTCTCCTATTATGACCAGGTGTGCCTATAAGGACAGGTGTGCCCTCCAAAGTCTAAGACCCGGAGTCTTTTTTTCTTTATGTAAACAAGAGGAGGCAAGCGAAGTCATGCCGTCGCACACACTCCTTTGGAAAGAACGCATGCACACTCTTTGTATATACACAGCTGTGCCCCAGGGAGGTGTATTTTCGACCAGGATACTCCAAGGTGGAGAAGAGATCTGTGCATCTGAAGAGTTGGTGTGCCACAATCTCAGGACAACCATTCGGTTGAGATCTGCATATGTGGGATTGATTGGGCTAGAATAGATCTTAGGGGCGATACCATTTCCAGCCTCCAGTGGGCCTCCGGAGCCTGGGGAGGCCGTTTTCCTCCTCACGGAGCTCGAGGAAAGCCTCAGGAGCCCTAGGCCACGCCCACCATGGCCACACCCACCCAGCAACTGGGTAGAGAACCTCTTGCTAAAATTTTTGAAGCCCACCTCTGTCCAGGGCGTAGGTTGAGAACTAAAGCAGGGATGGGAGATACACTATGTTTGGCTCAGTTTTTCTTACTCTGTACAAGGGACAAGTTCAGGGGGTAAGAACTGTTGTTTTCTTGGCTGCCCCTGCTTCAACTTGCTTTCCCCCATTCCCTCCCACCCCCCGGGCCACCTTTCAACAGCTGCCCAGGCTGGCTGCCCAGGTAATCAGTAACTGAGCATACAGGTCTCAGAGGTCTCGTCCCTTTTACGTTTGAAGCATTTTTCCTGTTTTGGCAGGAGTGAATGATCCACGGACCCCTCCCCTTCCCTGTTACAAATGGTTCATTTACTTTGCTTAAGTTTCTCCTGCCTGTTCCAGATCCCACCACTGACGAAAGGCCTTCTGGGTTCTCTAGTGTGGAAAATCTCACAGACCCAAGAGAAATCGGTGGGCTTTCCCCCCGACATGCTCACCTCCCAAGTAACTTATCCATGTTTCACTCAGTTAATCCGATTTTCTGGATTTGCATGACCATTCGATTGTGTTCACATGGCAGGTTTAAGCAGGTTTATTCAGGACAAAACCCTGTTGTGCTCACATCACACATTAAGCTAGGTTAGCTTTTAACTTACTATGAGTTGGGGAGCTTAGGGCACGGTGCAAAGTGAACTGGCACGACTATGGTGCCATGACATCATTTACAGGACAGCTTAATTTGATCATTGAGTCAACCTACTTCCTGCGACACCCTAAGACACAATTGGATTGTTTGCAGTCCTGTCCAAACTAATTTTCCTTTCCTTCTTTCCTTTCCTTCTTTCCTTTCCTTTCCTTTCCTTTCCTTTCCTTTCCTTTCCTTTCCTTTTTTTTCTTTTTCTTTCCTTCTTTTCTTTTTTCTTCTTTCCTTTCCTTCTTTTCTTTTCTTTTCTTTTCCTTTCCTCCCTTCCCCTCCTCTCCCTCCTTTCCTTCACAACTTTCTTTTATTATTAAGCAAACTCTCTTATCATTGTAGCATTTTCAGGAAAGCTGCAGGGTTCTTTTTTTAAGTTCAATACAAACTGCGGCTGAATAATTAATAATTTTATGTATTAGGTTCCAATCTGTATGAGAATTAATGGTTCTTTTATTTAACCAGACTCAATTTAGTGTTGTGGTTAAGCAGTTCTGCTGCCATTTGGGAAGGATCCTGGCAGATCTGGAAAGAGCTACGCAGGATGAGACACCACCAAGAGATCCCAGGAGGGTGGGCTAAACCAGAAAGCTCCCCGTGTCCCCTCCAAGAATTTTTTTTTTATTTGATTTATATGCTGCCCTTCTCCGGAGACTCAGGGCGGCTTACAATGCATTAAGCAATAGCCTTCATACTTTTGTATATTTTATACAAAGTCAGCTTATTGCCTCCACAATCTGGGTCCTCATTTTACCTACCTTAGAAAGGATGGAAGGCTGAGTCAACCTTGAGCCTGGTGAGATTTGAACTTGCAGTAATTGCAGGCAGCAGATGTTAATAACAGTGCTTTAGTATGCTGCGCCACCAGGATAATCCCCATTATCTTGGGAAAAGGCAACCCAACGACTTCTGTACATGACCTTATTCATAAAGTCACCAGGAGCTGAGGACTCAAAGCCGACTCCTTGCCTGCTGGGGAGAAATCTGCATTTATCTCCTGCTTGGAGAGGACTGCAGCTTGTTTAGGGGTTTTTAGAAACAGGTGGGACTCATCCTGTCTTAGGCAGAAAGCCAGCCAGTCACTCTCTCTCGGACCTAGGAAAAAGAGCCTTGGTGGTGCAGCAGACTAAAGTGCTGTTAAATAGCACCAATTACTGCAAGTTCAAATCTCACCAGGCTCAAAGTTGACTCAGCCTTCCATCCTTTCGAGGTAGGTAAAATGAGGACCCGGTTTGTGGGGGCAATAAGCTGACTTTGTATAAAAAAGAACACCGCTTAGGGGGCCCCGAAAGCCCTACTAAGCAGGTATATACAAAAGTATGAAGGCTATTGCTTAACGCATTGTAAACTGCCCTGAGTCTCCGGAGAAGCATATAAATCGAACCAATAAATAAATAAAATAAATAGGAAGGAGGCAATGACAAACCACTTCTGAAAAAGCTTGGCAAGAAAACTGCAGGGATTTGTCCCAGCAGTTTCCCAGTCACAAATTCCTTCTCATTCTCTCCCTCCCTCCCCCCTCTCCCCCTTTCTTTCCCCTCCCTCCCTCCTTCTCTCTCCCTCCCTCGTGTGTGTGTGTGTGTGTGTGTGTGTAGGGGGGACTTGTGCAGCGATCGGCTCCTCCTCTTTCGCTGGTGCAAGTTTCTTGGCTCCCAGGTGCGTCCTCAGGTAGCCCGGACAATGGTCTCTTTGAGAAAGCAGCGGGGCTGAGCCGGGAGGGGGGGGGAAGAGAGGGTGGCGGAAGAGAGCAGCTGCTTTCCTCACCTAGGGACACCCCTCTAAGAAGGCGCAATTCCAGGCGGCGGCTTCTTCTTCGCAGCCCTCTTTGTGTGGCGGCTGTCTTTGAAAGCTGAGATTCCCGACAGGAGCCTCTGCTGGGCTGGGGAAGGGGCCACACCACGAAGCATTGGAATCCCAGACATCCACCCTTCCCATTCCGCCTACTCTAAAGAACAGGATTTTTCTGGTTCTCCAAGGTCCGCCAGAGATGCAAGGAGGTCGATGGACCTGGAAAATGTCAAGACTCAACACCGCTGGAGACCCGAACTTTGCTTTGCTTACATCCTCACCTCCTGCTGCTCGGCTGAGATGCCCCCTGGCTCCCTAATTTAGGAACCCTTAAATTGTTGGGGGGTTTTTTGCTTTAATTTATATGCCGCCCTTCTCCGGAGACTCAGGGCGGCTTATAATGCGTTAAGCAATAGCCTTCATACTTTTTGTATATTTGTACAAAGTCAGCTTACTGCCCCCACAATCTGGGTCCTCATTTTACCTACCTTTGAAAGGATAGAAGGCTGAGTCAACCTTGAGCCTGGGGAGATTTGAACTTGGAGCAATTGCAAGCAGCAGATGTTAATAACAGTGCTTTAGTCCACTGTACTACAGGCTCTTATAACCCTGATAGTTAACCCCCCCCCCCCCCAAACAAAAACAACCATCTCTGGCCATCTGCCCCAAGAAAAAACCAGGATCCCAGCCTGGAGGCTTCCCCACTTGGGATCGGTTCCAACGTTCCAGCTGGGACACGCAACCTCGACGTCGTCGTCGCCTTTCCTCCACTCGAGCCCTTCGCTTTAGAGACAGAATCTCGAAACAGCCCAAGCCCCGCCCATCGCCCTCTAGCCCCGCCCTCTAACTTTCTCCCCCTTAGGCGTTGACGCGTTCTCCGTTCCTCCGTCTCAAGCCCTTCGCCGGCACTGCGATCTCCCGGTCCACCACCTGCAGGCTTCGTTTTTTCTTTGTCTTCCTCGCCGCCCCTCCGCGATCGGCCCGGGAGGGATCAGCAGCTGGTTGGGCTCAAAAGCGCTTCTCCGCCGGCAGCGCCTCCGTCCCGTCCCGGCGATGAAGAGCGCGGCTCCCTGGGCTGGAAGAAGGCGACTTCCCCGCGGCTGTGCAGACTGGCCCCGCAGCGGTTGAGGCGGTGGAGGAGCGAGGTGAGGAGGGTACAAGATCGCCCAGTCTCGCTTCTCCCAAAAAACCCGGTTTTTTGGAGAGCAAAATTGGCTGCCCTGCCTTGATAACCAAAGTCCCCCCCCAATCACTGTGAATTTGTGTGTGTGTGTGTGTGTGTGTGTGTGTGAGAGAGAGAGAGAGAGAGAGAGTGTTAATTAATTTGTGGGAGCAGGTTGGCAACGACTATTTTTACACCCCTATCTTAGGGTCAGAAATAAAGTCACCAGGATGCTTTCTAACACGTTTAAAAGTTGTTTAAGGTAAAGGTAAAGGTTCCCATCCCAAGTATGTGCTAGTCCAGAGGTCTCCAACCTTGGCAACTTTAAGCCTGGAGAGGACTTCAACTCGCAGAATTCTGGGACTTGAAGTCTGCCAGGCTTAAAGTTGCCAAGGTTGGAGATCCCTGTGCTAGTCGTTCCCGACTCTAGGGGGCGTTGCTCCTCTCCGTTTCAAAGCCAAAGAGCTAGCGCTGTCCGAAGACGTCTCCGTGGTCATGTGGCCGGCATGACTCAATGCTAAAGGTGCATGGAACGCTGTTACCTTCCCACCAAAGGTGGTCCCTATTCTTCTACTTGCATTTTTTACCTGCTTTCGAACTGCTAGGTTGGCAGAAGCTGGGACAAGTAATGGAAGCTCACACCGTTACGTGGCACTAGGGATTCGAACTGCTGAACTGCCGACCTTTCGATCGACAAGCTCAGTGTCTTAGCTATTGAGCCATTGGGTTTCTGAATTAAGTTTCTGAATTAACTTTTTCCCGAATTGGCATTATTGAACCGAATTGTCCCACCACACCAAATCACACCAGAAGTGAACTAGGTTAAAAACAGGTTTGTTATTGATCCTAAATTTCCTGAAATTCAGCTGCTTTCCTCAGAGAAGCCAGAGAATCAATTTGTTCCATAACAATCCAGTTATTTGCTTGTCCCAAAGCTGGATTAACCCTTGGCTGTTCTGTTACACATCAGTTAACTTCTGCTGTTTTTCATTAGAGGCAAATGAGGCAAGTTGCTCAGAACTGATTTGGTCTACTAGGCCCCAAATGGGTAGGATCTAAATGTTAAAATGTCTCTCTTTGTTTGTGTTTGAATAGGGGGAGAATTCAGAGAAAGTTTACCTACTGATTAGGATCCATAGTTATTTCATGAAGATAAAGTAACTGTTAGATTCCATGGCATTGATTTATCCATATCATTGCAATCTCCCTGGAATAAATTGTTCTTCTGCCAGAGCCACTTAAATGTAATATTGCTTGTAACTTTCTAAATTAATTCATGCTTAATTAATTAGTTCAAGAAACTAATTTTGCCTTGGATTCTATAAAAAGCCATTCCTTTCTATTCTTTTATAGGGACGCGGTGGCTCAGTGGCTAAGACACTGAGTTTGTTGATGGAAAGGTTGGCAGTTCAGTGGTTCAGTGGTTCAAATCAGTTCAGTGGTTCAAACCTTTACTACCTGGTTCAAACCTTTACTACCGGTTCACAACGGGAGCACATGTACGCTTCTGTGCATGCGCAGGGCGTCCATTATGACATCTGGGAGGGTGGGTGAAGCCTCCTGCTGCTTTTACTACTGGTTTGCAAGAACCGGACAGAACCGGGAGCAACCCACCACTGGTTCGAATCCCTTGTGCTGCATAACGGGGTGAGCTCCCATTACTTATCCCAGCTTCTGCCAACCTAGCAGTTCGAAAGGACATAAAAAATGCAAGTAGAAAAATAGGGACCACCTTTGGTGGGAAGGTAACAGCGTTCTGTGCGCCTTTGGCATTTAGTCATGCCGGCCACATGACCACAGAGACATCTTCGGATAGCGCTAGCTCTTTGGCTTTGAAACGGAGATGAGCACCATCCCCTAGAGTCGGGAACGACTAGCACATATGTGCGAGGGAAACCTTTATCTATTCTTTAGCCAGAGATACACCCTGAGTCGTAATACTTCATGGGGCCACTAAGTGGCCACAAAGAGCCACAGAAAATCCCATCCCTTTGCTACCCTCTAGTGACTCTGTATTTAGTAGCCTTATCTTAGTGATGGCCAAAATTTGACTCCAGAAGAGATGGACAAAAATCTCTTCTGCTGTGCCCCTTATTCTGCAGATGGTTCCTGGCAGGATTATCTGAGGTTGGGTCACTTCTGATAGCATCCTAAACCTGAAACTCAGGTGACCAAAATACAAATGTTGCATTCATTTATTATGCCATGTCCAAACAAATAAACTATGCTATGGTTTAATAGGATAACCTGGTTCATGCAACTTGCTTAAATAATGGCTGGGTTCTCTGAATGAAATAACAGGGTTGAGAGCAGTGGTGGGATTCAAGTAATGTAACAACCGGTTCTCTGCCCTAATAATTTCTTCCAACAACCAGTTCACCAAACTGCTCAGAAAGTTAACAACCGGTTCTCCCGAAGTGGTGCGAACTGGCTGAATCCCACCACTGGTTGGGAGGGACCTTGGAGATCTTCTAGTGACCAGCTCTAGTGTTCAAGCAGGAGACCCTATACCAGTGATGGCGAAGGTCATGCGGAAATGTCATGTGCGTGCGTCAGGGCCACTCTCCGGAAAAGCCAAACTTCTGGGTTCTAATGCGCATGCACGCCAGACGATCAGCTGGCCAGCATGGATGCGCAAACCAGTTTTTGGCACTGCCGTGCGCGTGAAGAACCGCTGATCGTCATGTGCGCATGCGCACCAGAAACCCGGAAGACAGACAGGGAAGGCCGCGCGTGCTGGGCGACTTGGCTTTGCGTGCCACTTTGGGCACGCGTGCCATAGGTTTGCCATCACGGCCCGATACCATATTGAACTAGTGTCATCAGTTTGTGTATTTGTGTGGCACTTTAAACTGCAGAGAGCGAGCCTGATAATTTTGCAATTTAAATACCTGAGAGTAAAGAGGATTTTCAAACGTTTTAGAAAGATGATCTAAGACTCCACAGCAATAAAGGAGTCATTGTATTTTAAATTTCACCTTTTCATCAAACGTACGCTCTGACCCCTTCAGTCACTACTCTGGAGTATTCTATGAATGTAGCGAAGGTAGGGGTGGATGATGGAAGAGTTTTTCCATGTCCACGGTTAATGTCTTCTTTCCTTTTGAATACTTTTCTGAAAGAGATTGTCATATAAGGTTATATCTGCATTTTGGATATGCTCTTCCCGGTAAAACAGTACTAGACTGTGCTGGGCATTCTGGATGGATTCACATCACTTGTTTGACTTAGGGAAATCTAGATTCACATCATGCACTGAACAAAGTAATCCAAAGGGGTTGAGATCTCACAAAATGCTGAGTCATCAACACAATTGCAGCACCCTTAACCCCAATGCAAAATCAGCAGTTTTAGCATTTTATGCAAGTGTTGCCTGAAAAGAACCACGGACATATTTTAGGATAACAGTAAGAGAGTTGGAAGGGACCTTGGAGGTCATTTAGTCCAACCCCCTGCTCATGCTGGAGACCTATACTAGGGATTCAAACCGCCAAACCTCCAACCTTTCTGATCAACAAGCTCAGTGTCTTAGCCGCTGAGCCATCTAGAAAGTGTAGAGAGGAAAACTAGTTTTCCAGCTGTTGCTGGCTGGAGCAATTGAACCGTCCTTTAAAATTTGGTGTCTGTTTGCAAAGTGTCTCTTTGATTGAGCTAAAGGTGCCAAAAGAATGCAGAAAAGAGCAACAAAGATGATATGGGGACTTGAGGATAAAACATATAAAGAACGGTTGCTGGAACTGGGTATGTCTAGTTTAATGAAAAGAAGGATTAGGGGAGACATGATAGCAGTCTTCCAATATCTCAGGGGCTGCCACAAAGAAGAGGGAGTCAAGCTCTTCTCCAAAGCACCTGAAGGCAGGACAAGAAGCAATGGGTGGAAACTAATCAAGGAGAGAAGCAACTTAGAACTAAGGAGAAATTCCCTGACAGTCAGAACAATTAATCAGTGGAATGACTTGCCTCCAGAAGTTGTAAATGCTCCAACACTGGAAGTTTTTAAGAAGAGGTTGGATAACCATTTGTCTGAAGTGGTGTAGGGTTTCCTGCCTAAGCAGGGGGTTGGACTAGAAGACCTCCAAGGTCCCTTCCAACTCTGTTATTCTATTCTATTCTATTCTATTCTATTCTATTCTATTCTATTCTATTCTATTCTATTCTATTCTATTCTATTCTATTCTATTCTATTCTATTCCTATTCCTATTCCTATTCCTATTCCTATTCCTATTCTATTAATATTGGTCTGCAGTTTGTTTCTCATAATGGCACATAAGATGCAACAGGATACATGCTACAGCAATAGAAGCCCCATCCTGATCTGCACACTGATGAAGCACCAAGTTGTTGAGCTACAATTTATTGAATTATTCACAACATGTTAAACCGCAAAATTTGCTTTCTAAACTGCGAAGTGCGATTCATTTATTTTAATCAAAAGCAAGCAGAACCACATTCTGGCCTATTGGAATGCATGAATAGACAAACCAAGCCATCAATAACAATTAAAAACCAGCAATTTATTAAGCCCATCTTAAATTGTATGGAGGAAGAATTGACGGTGAGTTCTAGTCCCACCTTGGACATAAAAGCCATCTGGGTGACCTTGAGTCAATCTCACACTCTCTCAGCCCAACCACCTCACAAGGTTGTTGTTATGGGGAAAATAGAAGGAGGAAGGATTGTTACGTTCACCATCTTGAGTTATTTCTAAAATATAATAAATGTGGGATCCAAACAAATAGATACTGATAATGCCCCTCATATTTATAATATCTTCATTTAATGATTGCAGTATTTGCTTTATGATTGCTACATTGCTTAAGTGCCACAAAAGAATTATTTACGAACACTTCCTATTGCAGCATGGCTATAAATCCCATTTGAATGATGGACATTTTCTTCCAATATGTACAGGTAGTCCTCTTCTTATAACCGTAATTGAGCCTGCAATTTCGGTCATAAGTCATGATGGTTGTTAAACAGCAATAGCAATAGCAATGACCGCTTCACAGTGCTTTGCAGCTGTGATGACCCAGGGCACGGCACAGAGATAACACACACAGCTGGCAGTTCAAACCACCCCTTTATTGCTCCAAATTACACCAAACGTTCCCACAGTTTCTGGCAAGCCCCAGGGCAGAGTGATAACAAACCCCCACACAAACCTCAAGCAGCCTCTGGCTGCAATCAGTCCAGCCCAGAGCTGTCTGCACCAAGGCTGCACGGCAATAAGTCCCAAATGTATTTGCCAAAACAAGAGCAAATCAAGGGAGCAAAAGATCCAGGTAATTAATCCAGAACACCAAAAGGAATGCAAGGACTCTTGGCAAGTTCAAACGCCGGCACGCAACACTTCAGGAACTTAGTGTTTGTTCCCAACAAATGCCCTTCCCCACAGCATCTCCTTAACTCTCATTCCCCAGGTGTGCCTGGTGAAGATGGGCGGGGCACTCTCCTCGCAAGTATCCTGCTCCGTCTGCGCTGATCATGCCTTCTCTGCATTCTCCGAGCCCTTGCATCAGGAGGGGATGGTTCTTACTCCTTGTCTGTGGTCTGTCTCTCCTGTTCATCCTGCCTCTGTTCCTTCCTGCCTGTAGGCCTTACTAATTACGAAAAGCTTCGCCTGGACTGACTCTGCCCTTCCCCAGTTTCCTCCAAGGCCAACAGAGGTGCCCTTTCAATCGCTGACAGTCCTTGTTCCAGCTCATCTTCCCCCACAGATTCAGACTCTGACAGGGGCTTGACGACAGCCCTCTTTAAGCAGTTTACAGAGTTAGCATATTGCCCCCAACAATCTGGGTCCTCATTTTACTGACCTTGGAAGGATGGAAGGCCGAGTCAACCTTGAGCATGGTGAGAATCGAACTGCTAGCAGTTCGGCAAGCAGATGAGAATTGAAGTAGCTTGCAGTACTGCATTTTAACCACTGCGCCACCACGGCAGGCATGGTCATGTGACATCCGGCTTAACAATCATCACGACCGATGACCGAAATTGCAGGCTCAGTTACGCTTGTAAGTTGAGGACTAGCTGTACACATTGGGAGAAAATATGCGTCCTGCAAATGGGATTTATAGTCATACTTCAATATGGAGTCTTCATAAGTAAAGTCCCATAGTTAGATTGATGCCCTAAGAACAGCTCAACAACACTTCCCCTTGACGGAAGTGAAATTGCCATGAGACCGAAACAAATATGGGATCTGATGAAGGTCTGCATACCACACTTTGAAACTTTAGTCACTCATTAAACAATGCAGATTAAACTCAAACACCGCGGATAAGGGCAACTAAACAAAAAGTTCGATTAAATTCAATTACGGGAGTGGAAGAGTAAAAGGGCTGGTAGCTATGCCCGTGCTTATTTTGCTTAATCGTTAATCCAGAGCTGCAGAGAGACAAACTATCTTCTGGTAAATTACATTCCCCCTTAACATTGAGCATGGTCTTTCCTCAACCACTGCTTTTGGATGTCTATGGAGGTTTTCAGTCAACCAGGTCAGGGGTCTCCAACCTTGGCAACTTTAAGACTTGTGGACTCCAACTCCTAGAGTTCCTCAGCCAGCTTTGCTGGAGTTGAAGACTGTCTACTGTTGACCTCACCCCATTCCTAAGAGGTCTGTAAGGGGCGTGCATAAGCGCACCAGCGTGCCTACCGTCCCTGTCCTAATATTCCTTTTTACTCTTACTCTTTTCATGTATTCAAATTATGTTTATACTTTTACCTGTTATCTTATATATGCTTGACAAATCAATCAATCAATTAATCAACCCTGGCATGCTATGGCCCATGGAGTCACGAAGAGTCGGACACGACTTCACGACTGAGCAACCACAAAATAACTAAATAGTAGAAGCTAAATAACAGCAGATACTTCAATGCTAGTAGGAAATTCCAGGTAGAATTTTTGCAAGCTCTAAGAGGAACACAGGTCAACTCTGGCTGACAAAAAAGAGACTTGTAGCTCTACTGAAGAAGAAGAAGAAGAAGAAGAGACTTGTATCATTTCTTTCTTTCTGATTTTAGGACTTGGGGACTGGACCCAAAGGCTCCTGGGCCTGAAGAGCTGGACTTCCAAACAGCAGCTTTGATGATTAATTGTTTTTGAAATGGCTGAAAAAGATGGTGAGTTGAACCGTGGAAAAAGAGAAGGGAAAGAAAAACTCAACATCTTACTTTCCACCTCTAAATACTCAACCTTCCCACCGCTCTTTCTAGTTTGAGCAGGATTTAAAGATGAACATCTTCAGGCATTCAGGAGAAGTGCACAGCTGTTTGCTCACAAAGGAGACCTCTGGCACTTTCTCTCTAATAATAATAAGGGGGTTTCCCTCCCTTCATTTTCGTTTTAGGTTCAAAGGTGGAGTTTCTGAAGAAAATCTAGAAAACTAAATATTGTAATAATATAGTATAGACCAGTGGTAAAATCCAAATTTTTTTATTACTGGTTCTGGGCATGGCTTTTTGGGCGTGGTGTGGCTTGGTGGGTGTGGCAGGGGAAGGATACTGCAAAATCCCCATTCCCTCCCCAATCCAGGGGAAGGATACTGCAAAATCCCCATTCCCTCCCCACTCCTGGAGGAAGGATATTGCAAAAACTCCATTCCCATCCCACTCTGGGGCCAGCTAGAGATGGTATTTGCTGGTTCTCTGAACTGCTTAAAAAAATTTCTGCTACCGGTTCTCCAGAACCTGTCAGAACCTGCTGGATTTCACCCCTGGTATAGACCCAGTTCACATGTACACAACCAGGTTGTATGGCTTGTTTGCTTTTGGCTTAGCCTGGTAAATACAACGGTACCTTGGTACTCAAATGCTTTGAAACTCATCGAATTTGGAACTCAATGCATTTTGATGTGAAAATTTTGTTCCTTACTCATCCTTTGTTTGGTAGTCAACTTGTCGGTGTTGGCTGCCTTGTGATTCACTACATTATTCCTTATGGGAAAAAATTGTTAGGTATTCATCAATTTTGGTACTCATCGTGCCTGCTGGAACCAATTAATGAGTACCAAGGTATCGCTGTATACCCCATGGCCTTCATATTAGGATGGTGATAAACATCCTAGGTTGGTGCTATGTACAATGGCAGATCCGGCAGATCATCCTGGATGATTCCACGTTTCTCCATTTCCTCTCCATTTCCTAATTTGGGGAAAAACCTCTCTCAGTTACCCTGTTTCCCCCAAAATAAGACCCAACCGGAAAATAAGTCCTAGTATGATTTTTCAGGATGCTTGTAATATAAACCCTACCCCCCAAAATAAGCCCCAGTTAAGATTGTCAGCCAGATGGATGCATTTAGTACTGTATTTCCCCAAAAATAAGACCTAACCAGAAAATAAGTCCCTAATGTGACTTTTGGAGCAAAAATTAATATAAAACCCGTTCTTATTTTTGGGGAAACACAGTACTAATGGTATCTGAGGAGGTGTTTTTCAACATCTGCTTCTGCCTGGCAGGGGCAGCTCTGAGCTTTGCTGTCTGATGATCTCTCTACCTTCCAGGAGAACTTAAAACGTGCAGCTGGACTCTGCCTAAAGTCATGGCAGTGGGAGCCAGCACCTTCCTGCTCTTGGCTGGAATCGGAGCTGGGATTTGGGCAATAGGTAAGATCCCTTGTGAGTCAGAGAGAGAGGTTGATTTCTTTATATATAACATTTATATATCCTCCCTGCCATATTAGACCCAACTCTGGATGGGTTCCAGTCAAGAAATTGGAGTCATTTGTGATGTACAATAAAACCAGAGATTCTCAGCCACAGATTGGCAGGAATGTTGTATACACAACACTTGTATACAACAATAGTTAAGCATGAAAGCTGGTGGGTGATCTTGGGCCAATCACCAGGAGACGGTGAGTTCTAATCCTGCCTTAGATATGAAAGTTGGCTGGATGTCTTTGGGCCAATCACTAGGAGACTGTGAGTTCTAGTTCCGCCTTAGCCATGAAAGCTGGCCAGGTGACTTTGGGTCAATCACCAGGAGACTGTGAGTTCTAGTTATGCCTTAAACGTGAAAGCCAGCTGGGTGACTTTGAGCCTGTCACTCTCAGTCCACCCACCCTATTTCCAAAAGTTTCCCCACCGTGAAGAGCCAGCATTAACTTCTGTAGAACATGGATTTTGCTTCTGCTGTCGTTGACTTCCTGCTGAGTGATGTTCTAATCAGTCTTCTTATCTCCCTCTGCAGTGGTGTCTGTGCTTGGGAGTGAAAAAGAAAGCTTATATGTGGGTGAGTATGGGACAAAGGGCTGTGGACTCTTCCACCACCTGTGACATAGCCTCACCTTTTCCAGCCTGACGTCTTCAGGAACCGTGGGACTAAAGCTTCTCCAATTCCCAGCCAGTCTGATTAAAAAGCAGCTGTAGCTCAACAACAGATGGGATCAGAGAGTCTACCCGGATGCCACAAAGGAGCAGGGATAGTCCTGTTTTATCACTCACTACCTTTGTTCTATTCAGTTCAGGTGAATTCCGAGGACCTGCGCCTGACCGTGTACGATGAGACTGAAGGGAAGTGGAGGCTCCTGTGTTCTTCGTCATCGGATGCCCAGGTGGCAGCTCTTAGTTGTGAGGAGATGGGATTCGTCAGGTACACCAAAAACTTGGCTGCAAGGACAAGGTCTATAGGGGCTTCAGATGGGGAGGTGAGAGGTGTCAGCAAAGATAGCCTGGTTTACATCAACACAGCAACTGGCTGGGCTTTCAGGTGGGCAGAGTTGGTCATATTGATTCAGTGTGATTCCAGCTCTCCTAAGCTATAATGCTCAGATCTTTTTATGCCAATGTAAGATTGTCCCAAGAGATTAAAGGTAAAGGTAAAGGTTGCTTGCGCTGACCGGTTGCTGGCATGCCACGGCCCAGTGCCAGTCCACGGACCAGGGGTTGGGGACCCCTGCTCTAAAGCAACCTTACCAAGTCATTCAGCCAGTTGGACGCTGAATTTCTTTGGATTTGTCTCTGTTCCAGATCTCTCTCCCATTCGGTCTTGGATGCAGACAGTGTAGGTGCCAATGGGACATCAGGCTACTTCTGCGTGGATGACTCTCGCCTGCCTTTTGTGCAGAAACTCAGAGAGGCCGTTGTTGTGTGGTAAGGACCACTTCCTTCCTCCTACTTTTCCTTCGCTTAAATACATAGACCCAGTGGTGGGATTCAACCAGTGTAACAACTGGTTCGTTGAGCGCGCACACGCAGTGCGTTTGAAAACAGCTCTGAAACTTACCTTCTACTGCAGCCCCAGTGAGTAAAACAGCTGAGGGGCAGCAATCCGCTCTGCCGCGCCTATCAGCTGGGCTTCAGACAAAGAAAATATAAGTCGGTATAGGGCAGGGGTGGGAGGACCCAGCTGATCGTTGGAGCGAACCGGTTCGCTCTCAGCTGATTGTCGGAGAGAACCGGTTCGCTCTCAGCTGATTGTCGGAGCTACTGGTTCATCCAAACTGGTCCGAACCGGCTGAATCCCACCTGTGCATAGACCTTCCCAGCCTTGAATGTACCTGGTAATATCCATTATTTCGAGTCAGCGTGGCCAATAGGCAAGAATGATGGGAACTCAGTCTAAATATAGCAACTCCTGCCGGGGGTAAAACACATTTTTATTGGTTTATCAAAATATCAAATACAAAACATACGACGAAAAATAAAAAATAATGGAAAGATAGGGAGGGAAAAGGGGAAGAAAAAAAAACAATTTTTGGTCCAGGACTTGCTTAGAAGTGACATGATATACAGTAACTACTTTTCCTAAATTGTCTTTCCATGGGAGATCATCTGATGAAGTTGAAGTCTATAATGAAAGATCCCTGGGAACAGAATGCAATCAGTCCATCGTCATTTAAGAAAATCAAAACTAGAGATATTCTGTATGCCACAGAACGTTCAAACTGCAAAAATTGGGAGTTCCTACTTTTCTTGATAATGCCTCTTTACTTTACCTTCCATAGACTGAATTTTCTTCTCTTTCTCACAGTGAATGTCTGACAGGCTGGTTCCTGGCAACTCTTTGCCAAGGTATGAAACTCAAACTATTTCAAGGGGCATCTTTCTTTCTCTTCCCCCTTCCAATTCATATCTTTCTTTCTTACCTTAACCTTTCTGCAAAAATCTTTCTCAGATTCTTCTCTTATTCACCTGCTACGTCCAGCTTTCCTATTCTTCCGATTCGCTCAAATCTAGATTTTCCTTCGGAGCTAGTTGGTTTCACCACAAGCGCTTGGCTGGGTTATTGTAATATCCTCATGGTCCTCCTCATGAATAAGATTTCATTCACGAAGTTATGTGGGATGCGCAAAAATTGATGGAGTTAGCAGAGGTGGCTAAATTGACTGTTTCGATCAAAGAAAAGAACATAAGTACTTTTGTTTCTACTTGGAAACCGCTTCTGGACTTTGTGCTCGAGGTGGGGGAAAAAAATGAAACTTTGATTTTGGGTTTTACCGATTAGATAGATTGGTTGTTATAGAAATGGCTAGTTTATACCAGCGGTGAAATCCAAATTTTTTTTACTACTGGTTGTGTGGGCGTGTCTTGGTGGGCGTGGTGTGCCTTGGTGGGCGTGGCAGGGGAAGAATACTGCAAAATCTCCATTCCCACCACACTCTGGGGCCAGCCACAGGTGGTATTTGCCGATTCTCCGAACTACTCAAAATTTCCGTTGCCAGTTCTCCGAACTGCTCAAAATTTTTGCTACCGGTTCTCCAGAACCTGTTAGAACCTAATGGATTTCACTCCTGGTTTATACTATTATGGAAAAGTAAAAAGTTGAGGTTTGAAGTTACTGTCTTATTCTACTGCACCAGTGAGAGTTGGAAGTCAATGCCCCCTTTTTTTCTTTTTTTCCTTCTTTTTTACACTTCTCTCTTCCCTTTCCTTCCCTTTTGTTTCCTACTATTTACTTTTCTATTTTCTATTTTATATTATAAGCTAACAAAAAAACCTGTAAACTTAACAATGAAGTTATGTGGGTTGCAAAGTTGCATCAGAACGGGTATTAAACTATTCTATGCTTTGCAGACTGTGGACGCAGGAAGTTATCTGCTGACCGGATTGTAGGTGGCCAAGATGCCAGTTTGGGTAAATGGCCTTGGCAAATCAGCCTACGTTACGATGGGACACATCTTTGTGGCGGCTCCATCATCTCAAATGAATGGGTAGTTACAGCAGCTCACTGCTTTCCAGAGTAAGTCCCGGACTAGATATGTGTATAGAATAACATCCAGATTTGTAATATTGATTGTTCTTAAGATTTGACCAGATGTTTCTGAGAGCTCACTAGGGAGGTATATCAACTGTTGATGAGCAATTTCAGAGTTCAGAAGTGCCCTCCAGATGTTTAGCTTTCAATCCCCAGAATGCTAAGCCACAGCCATGCCAGCTGGGGAATTCAAGGAACCAGGGGCGGGTTCTACTTACCTTTACTACCGGTTTGCAACAGGAGCATGTGTGCGTGCTTGCTTTGCTCGCATGTGCTTGTGTATTTCTGCGCATGCACAGATCATCCATAATGACATCCAGGCAGGTGAGTGGAGCCTCCTGCCAGTTTTACTACCGGTTTGCAAGAACCGGACCGAACCAGGAGCAACCCACCACTGCGAGAAACTGAATGCCCTCTGAAATATACCCTGATTTATTGCCAGTTGTAGACTCAAAAAACATTTGCTGTATTTTTCGGAGTATAAGATGGACTTTCCCCCCCTAAAAGGTGAAAATTTAGGTGCATCTTATAGACTGAATACAGGCCACCTGAACCCTCTGCATGTCGCGTTTTTGCCCTTCCCAGCCCCCAGAAGCATTCTGCAGTGCTCCGCATGGCCCACTTTTGTCAAAAAGGGACCCATTTTTGCCAAAAATGGGCCTGTTTTCGCCACTTCCAAGCCCTTCGCGCATCATGTTTTCACCCTCCCTGGCTCCCAGAAACACTCTGCAGGCCAAAAAAACAGGCTCGTTTTTGGCTAAAACAGGCCGTGTGGAGCACTGCAGAGAGCTCCTGGGGGTCTGGGAGAATGAAAATCTGATGCGCGGAGGCCAAAAACTATTTTTTTCTTGTTCTCCTCCTGTAAATTTAGGTGTGTCTTATAGTCCGAATAATACAGTACACTGGTCTCTAAGGCCCGGAAGATTCCTCGGCTTCTGAAGATTGTGCCCTTAGGCCAGGGTCCTAAGTCAAAATAGAGTCAAGTAGTTCACGCTTAACAGACTGTGTGAACTCAGACAATAGGTTTTGATGAAATAAACGAACATTTTGGGCAATGTGTGTGAATCTAGCCACGAGGCTGCTCAGGATATCTGGCCTTCAACCCACAGTCTGTGGGCCTATATCACCATTGAAAAAGGAGAGCCCCCAAACACCACAGGGCTGTTGTTTTTACCTTTTGAAGCAAATGAAATAATATATCTCAGCAGAGTTTGCACCAAGGTTATTAAAGCCATTTTCTGCATTTAACAAGCCATGTCAAAAAATACCAACCCTAACCAAGGTTACAACGAATCAAATTCAGCTTGCGATGCAAGAGCCTTGGTGGTACAGGGGTTTAAAGCACCCTGTTATTAAGCTTATTAAGACCAGCTGCCTGCAATTACTGCAGGGTTCGAATCTCGCCAAGGCTCAAGGTTGACTCAGCCTTCCATCCTTTCTAAGGTAGGTGAAATGAGGACCCAGTTGTGGGGGCAATAAGCTGACTTTGTATAAATATACAAAAGGATGAAGGCTATTGCTGAGCACATTGTAAGCCGCCCTGAGTCTTCGGAGAAGGGCGGCATATAAATCAAATAAAAAAAAAATAAAAAAAAATGCAGCCGCTCGATCCTTAAGAAACTTGATCAAACCTGTTAGATGCACCCTGCTCCCAAGGGATCACTAAATCCAAAGTCTCCACTGATCCCACCTGCTGTCCAACCTTCTCCTTTTGGGTCTGCCTTGCAGGAGGAATCGCGTGGTGAACCGCTGGCGGGTTTTCATGGGTGCCATATCTCAGCAATCCACGAAGGGGCTGCAGATGGATGTGGCCAGCATTGTGTACCATGGTGGGTACAGGCCCTTTGTGGACCCCAATAGTGAAGAGAACAGCAATGACATTGCCTTGTTGCGCTTGGCCACACCACTCTCCTTCAATGGTGAGTGTCAACTCTGAAGTGAACCTGTCTGAAGGCATCTTTTGCTGCCTCATAGTTGCCATGAACTTTGAGGAGCGGAGAAGAGATGGGGGAAGTAAATAGACTGGCTAGCAGTAAAAACAAAAAGCTTTCTCATGGGAACCAAGGTCATCCCAAAGGTGACAGTTGGAGGAGGAGAGGAGTGACTAAGGAACCCTTGGTCCAGTGGTGAAATCTAAAATTTGTTACTACTGGTTCTGTGGGTGTGGCTTCGGCGAAAAGGTTGTAAAAAATGCTTTCAAAAGACTCTGACGATCCCAGCTGAGTTGCCTGATCGTTAGAAGCATTTAAAAGAAAAAAAGTCAGCTTGGATCATCAGAGGCATTTAAAAGAAAAAAAAGGGTTTTTTAGTTTTAAATGCCTCTGACAATCCAAGCTGAGTTGCCTGATCAGCAGAGACTTTTTTTCTTTTAAATACCTCTGACGATCCAAGCTGAGTTGCCAGATCGTTAGAGGCATTTAAAAGAAAAAAAGTCTCTGCCGATCAGGCAACTCAGCTTGGATCGTCAGAAGCATTTAAAAGAAAAAAAGGATTTTTTCTTTTAAAAGCCTTTGATGATCCCAGCTGAGCCGCGCGATCATCAGAGGCTTTTTTTTTTTTACTTTTAAAAGCATTTTTTTGGCCGAAGAGGTTGTAGAAAAAATGCTTTTAAAAGTAAAAGAAAAAGCCTCTGATGATTGTGTGGCTCAGCTGGGCATGGGCGAGGGGGCAGGGATTTTTGCTACCGTTTCTCCAAACCACCCGCCTCCATCGCTACCGGATCAGGCGATCCGGTCCGAACCGGGAGCATTTCACCCCTGCCTTGGTCAAATGCCTTAATTGGACAATGTGACCTGTGACACTTGGGGGGGGGGGTGAACAACTGCTTTTTTAATTATGTTACAAATGCGAGAGAACTTTCAGAGTTGGCTTTCACCGGCTGTGCCAATATGATGTATCCAAAAAGCATTGTCAAGTTTCCGAAAGATGCCCTAATTAATTCATGAGCCATGATCCAAACTTCAAAGGAAATATATCCATTTATTAGGAGCACCATTCCGGCAATACTGGGATGCAGTTAGGACTGATCCTACGTAGATTTACGTTCCCCTATGACCCTGTCTCTCCCCTCCTCTCTGGCCATGTCATAAATCACATTCTCCAATTAACCACTTTGGCTGGCTGTGAAACCTAACACCCTCCTCCTGATTGCGGTCAGAAAGAATGTATGGAATTCACTTCAGTTCTCCCTCCCTCCTGCTCATGGCAACTTGAAAGCTTTGCAAGTTGACAAGCATGTTCTTTGAGGAATCTACTTGCCTTGGAGTTCTGCTTTTGGTGGATGCATTACTTGGAACCCTGACAGTGAGAATGCTGCTGGGCAGGAGTTGGGAGGGTCATGACATCACAATGGAAAGTCCACCCATCCTCTGTTTGTGTGCAACATCTTCACATTGGTACGAAAGAATAGAGGAGGAAGTAGTATTAGGTATGTTTGCTGCCTTATTTATAAAATAATAAAGGTGAGATTTAAAAAATCTTAAACCCGCTCTGAGATGTCAACATTGCCCTAGTTGTCTTCTCCCTAAAGTTGTCAAAGGCCAGCACCCTCTAGTGAAAATTCCATTGAAAGTCACTTTTCCTTTGTGGAATTACTTTGATTCATCAATTCTCTCTTCCAATTGGTTAAAAAGAAAAAAAGAAATTTTCAGGTGCAGAAAATTCACAGAAGCAACTTGCCACTCATGACCGGGAGCCCAAGATAGCCATGTGTTTTGGGGTGTTTTTTTTTTTCCTTACAGAATTCATTCAGCCTATCTGCCTCCCAGCATTGGAGCAAACTTTGGTGGATGGCAAGATCTGTACGGTGACAGGATGGGGCAACACACAATACTATGGTAAGGTCCTCTTGCTACCATGAGATGATGGTAGAGTTTGTATAGTTGGAGTTCTCAGTCAAGTTGTGTGAGAGCTTAATTCAATTCAAAAATTCTGCTTTTTGAGGAAGGGAGGGAGGCAGGAAGGAAGGGGGAAGGAAGGGAGGGAGGAGGGAGGGAGGAAGGGAGGGAAGAGGGAGGGAAGGAAGGAAGGAAGGAAGTGGGAGGGGGAGGGAGGAAGGAAAGGAGGGAGGGAGGAAAGAAAGGGGAAGGGGGAGGGAGGAAGGGAGGTGGGACGGAGGGAGGGAGGAAGGAAGGCGGAAAGGGAGGAAGGGAGGAAGGAAGGGGGAAGGAAGGAAGGGGGGAGGGGAGGGGGGAGGAAGGAAGGGAGATGGGAGGGAGGAAGGAAGGAAGGAAGGGGGAAGGGGAGGGAGGAAGGGAGGAAGGAAGGAAGGGGGAAAGGAGGGAGGTGGGAGGGAGGGAGGAAAGTAGGGGGAAGGAGGGAGGGAGGGAGAGAGGGAGGAAGGAAGGAAGGAAGGAAGGAAGGAAGGAAGGAAGGAAGGAAGGAAGGAAGGAAGGTTGGATGGAAGGCAGGCAGGCAGGCCTGGCCAAAAGGAAGAAAAAGACACACAAAATAAGGGGACTATTTGTAAGAAGCCAAGAGGCTGACCTTAATTGCCCTGCATGGACCTATATCTCACTCATGACTGTAAGCCTCACAACTGCCATTAAGCTAGCAGATACATGTTTTCCATTGACTGTTCTCCCTACCAGTTTGTAAAGGCTGCAGAGTGTATATGACTATTCATTTACAATGGATTATTACATTCCTGCTGAAAACCTAAACTTTGATGCCTCGGTATGGGAAACGCACAACGGGATGCTCTTCTTGCTCTTCTTTGAGGATGCTGGATTTTGCAAACCTCTTTGTGTCATAACAATGAGGCACATTTAAGCTCACATAAATCGGCCTCAGGGGATTGGAAGAGAGAGATGAGCCGATCTCTGTTTTAAAGCTGCAGGCGAAGTAGCTCAGGAAAAAGTGAGACTGAAGTTCCTTACTTTAATTGGGGCTGCCAGGTGACGCCTGCTGCTTCTCAGTGGAGCTGAAGACATAATTTTTTTCTCCACATGTTTGGCTTTCAAACATCCAGAAGTCCTTCTTCCCTGCTTAAGGAAGTTCTAATTAAAAAAAAAAAACTTTTGGAAAGACTTTGGGTTGCTAATAGAACATCTCGGATCAACCCAATGATCTGAGGTCCAGAGGTCGGCAAACTGCAGCTCTGGAGCCGCATGTGGCTCTTTCGTCCCTCTGCTGCGGCTCCCTGTCACTGGTTGATGCCACAATTTTGAGAGGAGCTTCTGGTTGTGGGGAGCGGGGGGTGGGTGGGAAGCATGGCACACCAGGAGGAGGGGCAGGTTTTCCGGTCGGCTCCACAATTGATAGGGCTTTTAGTTAGGACAGGTAGAGGAAAAGGTTTATGGAGGCTTGGAGAGGACGAAAAATGGGCCTACCAGAAGTTTGGGAAGGTCGGAAATGGGCCTGTTTCCGGCCTCCAGAGGGTCTCCAGAGCCTGGGGAGGGAAAAAATTCCCCTCCCCCATGGTGCAGGAGGTCGACTACGCCACAGCCACCCAGCAAACAGACAGAGAACCCCTTGCCAAAATTTTTGAAGCCCACCCCTGGAAGCACGGCATCAAGAGAGAACTTAACAACCACTGCAATGAGCTGATGGAAGCACCGGGCTCTCTTGTACAAAGGCAGCTTCTGATTCCTCCTTCTTTGTAGGCCAACAGTCTGACGTCCTTCAAGAGGCCAATGTGCCCATCATCAGCACCAGTGTCTGCAATGGCCCCGATTACTATGGCAGCCAGATAAGGCCCAGGATGTTTTGCGCTGGTTTTGCAGCTGGAGGCACAGATGCTTGCCAGGTAGGCATGCTGGCTGGGGAATTCTGGGAATTAAAGTCCTCCCATTTTAAAGTTGTCATGGTTAAGGAACACTGCTCTAGAAGTTAGTGTCTTCAGCTTGGTGTTCCCTAGACCCAGGGGTCTGCAACCTTAAATACTCAAAGAGCCATTTGGACCCATTTCCCACAGAAAAGAAAACACCGGGAGCCACAAAACCTGGGTGGGCGTGGCCAACTTGATGTCACTCATGTTTACCAGTCACATGACCCCCTAACCACGCCTACCCAGCCGGTCATTACAGGAGAGGACCAGTTTTAAAAAACACCCGGAAACCACAAAATCCTTTTGACATATCTCTCTCTCCCCTCCCTCCCTCCCTCCCTCCCTCCCTCCCTCCCTCCCTCTCTCTCTCTGTATCTTTCTATGTCTGTCTCTCTCCCCCTCTCTCTGTATCTCTCTGTCTCTGCCCTGGCCGCTTCTCCATCCCCCGCCGGCGCCCTTACCTTCTCAGGCCAGGCGAGGAGTGGCTGGGAGGGGAGGGCGAGGGGTGGGGCTAGCCAGTGGTGGTGTCAACTTGCAAAGCTTTCAAGTTGCCATGAGCAGGAGGGAGGGAGAACTGAAGTGAATTCCATACATTCTTCTGACCGCAATCAGAAGGAGGGCGTTAGGTTTCACAGCCAGCCAAAGTGGTTAATTGGAGAATGTGATTTATGACATGGCCGGAGAGGAGGGGAGAGACAGGGTCATAGGAGAACGTAAATCTACGTAGGATTAGTCCTAACTGCATCCCAGTATTGCCGGAATGGTGCTCCTAATAAATGACTATATTTCCTTTGAAGTTTGGATCATGGCTCATGAATTAATTAGGGCATCTTTCAGAAACTTGACAGGTGGAATCACCTGACAGGGAGCCACAGCAGAGGGCCCAAAGAGCCGCATGTGGCTCCAGAGCCGCAGGTTGCTGACCCCTCTCCTAGACATTGGCAGGATCATTTGGAAGTGTATGTTGCTTATAGCCAAATATATCTGAAAGACTTCAAGATGGAGAACACAAGGATAGACATTAGGTTCACCCATAGGACCACTTAACCGGATGTGACTTTTTCTTTTTTAAATATAAAGCAAGAGAAGAGACCAATCCTGATCAGAATTGGGGGAGCGTTTCCTATTCAACCTTGTGCTCCTAAATTGCTGTTAATCCTGAAGATGTAATTGTGTAGTCCTCAAATTACGACCGGTTGCTTAGAAACCATTTGAAATTACAGCTGACCCAAAAAGGAGATGTCTAACCCAGATTTGAAGTTTGGATGGTCAGGACCCCCTCTGCAGTCATATGACCAAATTTCAGGCAATCGGCAACGCTGCTGCAATTATATACTGTATATAAATATAAAAATTATATTTTTATATTTCCAGTTTTGGGGAAACCACACCCATAATAAACTATTGGCTCATTTAACAACAACGATGTTCACTTAATGACTGCCACAAAAGAGGTCATTTTACATCTTTCATGACATACAACTGTAACAGGTGGGCTTATGGTCGTAAGAAGGACTACTTTCAAGTTACCCGCCTTACTAAGGATAGCTATGTCATTTGGTGTTTCTGTATCCTTAATTCTTTGGGCAGCTCTTTTTTTAAAAAATTGTTCTCCTATTACGCAACAGACAGGAAGGCCACAGCTTGTTAACAAAATTTGTTAGCGTGGTGATCCAGGAAATTTGTGGTTGTGATTTTATTAGCTCTAATAGACATAATTTGGGGAGTCTGTCAGTCTCCATTTCATTGACTTTGTGCCAGTAGTTATGCGCTCTCATTTTGGATAGTGCATGAATTGTATGAATTCCCAATTCAGCTCTAACAGCTGCAGCAGATGTTCTTAGCTCTACACCCAAAATACACCTCCAATGCTGGGACTACTTGTAATGTTCCAAACCTATGAAATGGAAGTTCAGCTCCTGCTTCCTGTTTCTGCTCCTAAACTTTCTTTTGTTATCTTGTTTCTGTCCACCATCATAGCTTCCCCTGACTTGATGTTATTCAGGTGTGCTGGACTAAAACTCCCATCATCCCCAGACAGCAAAGCCACGTGGGCTTTGAATTCTGGGATAGCAGTGCAGTGAATAAGGAAATGAGGATGATAACATAAATGCAGTTTTGTTTTTTTTCTTAATTTTGATTTATATGCTGCCCTTCTCCGAAGACTCAGGGCAGCTTACAATATGTTAAGCAATAGCCTTCATACTTTTGTATATTTATACAAAGTCAGCTTATTGCCCCCACAAACTGGGTCCTCAATTTACCCACCTTAGAAAGGATGGAAGGCTGAGTCGACCTTGAGCTTTGCTTTTAACGTAGGTTTCTTCCACCTGATAGGGTGACAGCGGCGGCCCTTTTATGTGTGAAGACGGCATTTCACAAGTGTCACGTTGGCGGCTGTGTGGCATTGTGAGCTGGGGCACAGGCTGTGCCCTGGCTAATAAACCTGGAGTCTACACCAAGGTTAACGATTTCCATGGGTGGGTCCACCATACAATGAAGGTAAATAGCACGTGAATGGGGAATACTCCAGAGAAGATGCTGTGGGAATCTGTGATTGTGTTCACGCAAAATGTTTAATCCCCATGCTAAGTTTGGTTTAAACTTTGGTTCATCGGCAGGGGTACATAGAACGTTGTTGCAAACTCAGTCTGTTGGATGAGTTTGTTTCTGTGCACGCACAAACCATCAAAATGGATTAATTCAGTTGTAAGGCGGAGTATTGTGTCACAACACAATCAGTAAATGCGGTTGTTTAATTTCTCTCCTCACCCCACCCCCCCAATGGGATTCCAAGGTGATCTAACCTTCCTTTTGGCTCTCTGTCCTAACCATGAAATTTTAGGGGAACAATTGCTGAAAATCCAGTAACATAAAACACAAAACTTCCAGTGTTGAGATAGGAGCAGACGTGGTATTCAGCCGGTTCGGTTTGGTTCATCTGAACCGGTAGCGGAAATCACGGGTGGGTTCTATGCCATCCTATTTAGGCATGTTTTTGAGGCCGGGTGCATGCGCGGAGGCCCGTGTGCCAGCAAAGTACATGTGTGGAAGGCTGGACGCATGCGTGGATGGGGCGCGAGCGAGTGAAGCGAGCGCTTGCCCTTACATACTCACATTTGCGAACTGGTAGGGAAAGTAAATGAATACACCAGTGGTGGGTTTCAAAATTTTTTACTACCAGTTCTGTGGTTGTGGCTTAGTGGGCATGGCATGGTTGGTGGGTGTGGCAGGGGAAGGATACTATAAAATCTCTATTCCTTCCCCACTCCAGGGGAAGGATACTGCAAAATCCCCATTTCCTCCCAATCAGCTGGGACTCGGGAGGCAAAGAATAGATGGGGGTGGGGCCAGTCAAAATTTTTACTACCGGTTCTCCGAACTACTCAAAATTTCCGCTACCGGTTCTCCAGAACTGGTCAGAACCTTCTGAAACCCACCTCTGAATACTACCCCTGGGTAGGAAGTAAGAAAACCTGCATTGTAAACCCTAAAATAGTAAAGACATAGCTTAATGAACATTTAAGGTATCTAATCCTCAAACCACTTTATTAGAAAAGACGCTTCTTCAATAAGATAGAGAGAACAACAGTCTCAAAAAGTTTCTCTCTTAAATACGGTACAAACAGATATCCCAAAAGTGCTTTTATTCAAAAAGCAACTCATGTTCTTTTAATGTGTTGGAATAACATTTCCATGTTGGTTGGAGGCAGTGGTGAAATCCAAATTTTTTACTACCGGTTCTATGGGTGTGGCTTGGTGGGCGTGGCAGGGGAAGGAGACTGCAAAATCTCCATTCCCTCTTCACTCCTGGGGGAAAGATACTGCAAAATCCCCAATCCCTCCCCACTTTAGGGCCAGCCAGAGGTAGTATTTGCCGGTTCGCCGAACTGCTCAAAATTTCCACTACCGGTTCTCCAGAACCTGTCAGAACTTGCTGGATTTCACCCCTGGTTGGAGGTGATGGAAATCAGAAGTTACAATATCTGAAGCCTATCAGGTTGAGGAAGGCTGGAGACGCTTCCTCTACTTTGTCTCTTTGTTTCTTTTCTGCAGACAAACTCCCACATTAGTGGGTTGGTGATTCAGCAATGAAATGCATGGAACTGGCCTCTTCCCTTTCCAGTGAATTGCTGCCTTAAAAAAAGAAGGAGAAGAACCAAGGAAGATGAGGGGGAAAAAAGAAGAACGAACATACGGATATCTTTGGCCTGGCCAAATGAGCAGAATGGGACAGAAAAATCCTTGCTAATTGCTAAAGCTGTTGTGGCATATTGGCTCTTTCAGACTTTTGATAAGATGCTTTTGTTCCATTACGTTGTCTTCATGGAGCTTCTGGTCCTTCAGCTGCTCGTCTATGGATGAGTTGAAGAGAATACAGAGTTGGAAGGGATCTTGGAGGCCTTCTAGCCCAACCTCAAGCTCAAGCAGGAAACCCTATACCATTTCAGACAAATGGTTCTCTGATGTCTTTTTTAAAACTTTCCCTTCTGGAAGGAAGTTGTTCCATTGATTAATTGTTCTCACTGCCAAGAAATTTCTCCTTAGTTCTAGGTTGGTTCTCTCCTTGATTAGTGCCCAGCTTCTCAAGCAGTGGTGAATCCCAATTTTTTTACTACCGGTTCTGTGGGCGTGGCTTGGTGGGTGTGGCTACTAGAAGTTTGGGAAAAAGGCCTCTGGAACCTGGGGAGGCCATTTTTGCCCTCCCAGAGGCTCAAGGAAAGCCTCCGGAGCCTGGGGAGGGCAAAAACGCTCCCCCTCACCATGGTGCAGGAGGCTGACTAGGCCATGCCCACCATGGCCACGCCCACCCAGCAACCTGGGGCAAAGAACTGGGAAGACCATGAGAACATAAAAGGGGTTTGGTAAACATACAATAAATTACAGAATATGGTTTGTGTTTGAGTCTTACTTTGGATTAGAGATAACAAAAAGTTTATGTACAAGGAGAGAACTAGAAAGAACAGAACTCCTGCCCCAGCTGAATGAAAAGCAGACATAAAGGAGATACGATGGGTTAGCTCATCTGTGTATCCAATAGAAGCTCAGGCTTGAACGCTGGAGTCTGTGGTGCTTTCTGAGCATGGTTGTTTTCCTGCAGACATTTCATTACCCTACTAGGTAACATCTTCAGTGTTATCAAGGATAAGGATTTTCTCCCTGTACTATGTATGCTATTGGACTGACAGCCCACTTGATGACTCTTCCATATTATGAGGCAAAGATTTAGAGCCCTTCAGGTGATCCATTTTTGTTTGTATGCCCCTTTGAAAAATCTCACCCAATCTGGTATCTTGGCTGGCTAGAATTCTTGGAATTTGCAATCCATTACATGTAGACCAGGGGTGAAATGCTACTGGTTCGGACCGGTTTGCCCGAACCGGTAGTAATAAAAGCTACCGGTTCAGGTGAACCGGTATTTCCAACAATCAGCTGTGCCGCACAATTTATATTCGCGTGGCACAGCTGTTCCCCCCACTCGCTGTTCTACTTACCTTAGAAAAGGCTTCTTAATCCTCCTTTTTTACCGCTGCGTGGTAACGCCTGTGGTGCACATGCGCGCACAAAGCAAACCGGTAGCAAAGCAAACCGGTAGGAAACTTCAGAGCATTTCACCCCTGATGTAGACACATCACTTGGAGAAAGCTCCCTTGAAGGTATCTCCTGTCCTATGTTATCTTCAGTTTAGAGACTCACTGGAGTCTGATTGCTTGCATCCATTGGTAGATATCTTAAAGAAGGCACAGCGATATACAATTGTATCTGCTTGTACTAATTGTTTGCAATGATTTATAAATGATCAGCTAGGTACAATTGACCTTTTTTTTTCCCACGAAGAAACTTCCTCTTTTTATCTTTGGCCGAGGCCAGTACCTTAGGAAGCATCCAAGAAAGTTCATTTATTATGTCTATACATTGTATATAGATGTCTATACTGACTCTTTTCAGTCGTACCTAATTTTGTTCACTCAGATTGTATGTCCCAAAGGTGCTTTGTCGGGACTTTTGTGTTTTTGTTTTTCTTTGAAGATGTTTTGCTTCTCGTCCAAGAAACTTCTTCAAGCTCTGACTGGATGGTGGGGAATGGAAGGATTTATATTCCTGGCAACCAGCTTCCATTCCCCACCATCCAGTCAGAGCTTGAAGAAGTTTCTTGGAGGAGAAGCAAAACGTCTTCAAAGAAAAAAACTAAGTCCATTTACGTCCTGAAAAAGCACCTTTGGGACAACCACAACCTGGATGACTAAGAATCTCCATAGACACTCAGATTTGTATATATTTCGTACTTGTAATGATCTCAGTAAAATAAACTGGTTTTGATTGTGGACAGTTCTGGAATGTTCATGCAGATTTCCCTGAGAATCTCCATTGAAAATGGGGTTCTCTAAGTCAATTTAATTAAGACTTATATCAAGGGGTGGGATTCAAAAATTTTAGCAACCGGTTCTCTGCCTGGTTGCTGGGTGGGTGTGGCCATGGTGGGTGTGACCTCCTCCACCATGGTGGGGGGGGGCGTTTTCACCATCCCCAGGCTCTGGAGGCTTTCATTGAGCCTTCAGGAGGGCGAAAATGACCTCCCCCGGGCTCCGGAGGCCCTCCAAAGGCCGGAAACGAGCCCATTTCTGGTACTTCTGGTAGGCCCATTTTTCGCCCTCTCCAGGCTCCGGAGGCTTTCCTCAAGCCTCTGGGAGGGTGAAAACGGCCTCCCCGGGCTCTGGAGGCCCTCTGGAGCTGGAAAAGGCCCCATTTCCAGACTTCTGGAACTTCCAGGAGTCCCATTTTTCACCCTCCCAAGAGTGTCCGTGTGAGCCCTGCACTTACCTGGCATTCAAAACAGGCCCTGTGGAGACTCTGGGAGGGGTGGGACAGGATAGGTGGGGCCAGCCAGTCCTTGCAATTACCGGTTCGGCAAACCAGATGTAAAATTACCATCCGGTTCACCCAAACCGCTCCGAACCGGCTGAATCCCACCCCTGCTTCTATCTCATAAGAGGTGTATTTTTTTTTTCCAGTAATAGCTCGCCAATATCCTTGTAAGGAAAGAGAAGCATTTATTGTATGGTTTGAACAGCAGAGGACAGCAAACTGTAAAATTTGCTTCAAATTTCCTGGGTATTTTACACAAACGGTCTTTTATTCTCAGTGTTTTCTTGCCTTTGGAGAACAATTTCTGTTTAGGCAACCAGGTCTTGGTGAGTCCATTTAGAGACTTTCGTTCTGGAATGCTCAACACATTGAAATTGTCCAGGACAAGCATGATTGCAGCCTACAGTATACCAGGATCTACATCAATCTACTTCATGACATGCCTCAACAGTCTTTGGTCCCTTGTGTTCAGCTCTCAATAGTTAGCACCCTTCACTAATTTCGGATCGGCTGGAGAGGTCACTGTGTCTGCTCAAGGAGCTAGCTCTGAGTAAGCAATGCCCTTTTTTCTTTCTTTCCCAGAGTGGCAGGATAATATGGGTTAGCCTGTTTTGAGGCCCCATAGCATGTGGAAACAATGCCCAGTCTTACAGGAGAGAGATTGGACATCCGCTTAAGGGAGATGAAAAGAACACAGAATAGTTAATAACTGGTTAATGGTTAACTGAATTTTTTTCCCCTCCCAACATTACTTAACTAGCAGTCAAGAATGCCCAGAACTTAGGGTCCAAATGAGCAATTAAATAATTAATCTATTAGTCTATATTCGCTTCTCACCTGCAAATCTACTTTCTGTTCATGGCAGTTTCTCATATATTTGATCTTAAATCCATTCCATGCCTTGTGAGTTTCGCTTGCTTACAACCACAAATTGAGCCCAAAATTTCGGTGGCTAAGTGAGACAGTTGTTCAAAGTGAAATTTGCTCTGTTTTACAACATTTCTTGCAACAATTGTTAAGCGAATCAATGCAGTTGTTAAATTAGTAACACAACTGTTAAGATAATCTGCCTTCCACATTGACTTTACTTCTCAGAAGGTTGCACAAGGTGATCACATGACCCTGGGACACTGCGACGGTCTTAAGTATGAGTCAGTTGCCAAGCATCTGAATTTTGACTATGTATCCATGGGAATGCTGCAACAGTTGTGTGAAAAATAGTCATAAGTCACTTTTTCCAGTGCTGTTGTAACTTTGACTGGTCACTAAATGAACTGCTATAAATCGAGGACTACCTGTATAATGTCAAGTTTGTAAATTCATCTTAGAATATAGAATAATATAGAGAATAGAATGGAACGGAACAGAACGGAACGGAACAGAATAGAATAGAATTCTTTATTGGCCAGCTGTGATTGGACACACAAGGAATTTGTCTCCCGTGCATAAGCTCTCAATGTACATGCAAGCAGCAAGGTATATTAACAAGTATGGCATTCTGGTAAATCAGCCATCAATAGACACATAGACATTAACAACATTTATATAGACCATGCAAAAGAGACAATCAACCAGCCCAAAAGAAAACAAAAAGACTCCAGCACTGCTCCATCAGTAATCAGCATTCAGATCAGCATAGATTAATTCCAAGGTTAACTTCAGACCAACAATCAAGTAAGCAATACCCCAACTGACAAACTGACAAAGAAGCCAACAGTATACAGTCCAGTGGTGGGGTTTTTTTTACTACTGGTTCTATGGGTGTGGCTTGGTGGGCGTGGCATGGCTTGGTGGGCGTGGCAGGGGAAGGATACTGTAAAATCTCCATTCCCCCCAATCCAGGGGAAGGTTACTGCAAAATCCCCATTTCCTCCCAATCAGCTGGGACTTGGGAGGCAGAGAATAGATGGGGGTGGGGCCAGTCAGAATTTTTACTACCGATTCTCTGAACTACTCGAAATTTTTGCTACCGGTTCTCCAGAACTGGTCAGAACCTGCTGAAACCCACCTCTGGTTAGGCTTAGCTACAATGGGAAAAACGCACAGAATCATTATATCCTTGTCAAAATGTTTCTACTGATGCTGGCTTGACAAATGAACCTATTCTTTCCTCTGCGTGCGTCCAGAATTAGTTTTCAATTGCCCTTTCTGGAAGATCGTATATAACCCCTCCTGATGTAGAGAAAACTGAGTGTAACAAAGAACAGGGATCTCAGCCCGTTCATGCACTACGCTGCAGACAACTGATGGGTAAGAATTTTATGCTGGGCTCAGAATGAAGTGGGTGGAAAGTTTCTCCCATTTTTTTGTTTTCCTTTCTGCAAATATTATCTATTCCCCTGCAGTACTTCGTTGATCTTTCAATCATGGTTTAGCATACAAGTTAAAAGAAGGAAGATCCAGGTTGAAATTCTTGTTTTGTCACCAGATTTATCAGGTGAGCTTTGCTGGATCAGACCCTCTCATTTTTTTCCCCCCAGCCCTCCTTTTAAGACAATTATTGGATGGATCAAATTAAATCAAAATCAATTATTGGGTGGATCAAATCAAGTGTGACATTGACGGAAAGTGGCATTTCCCAAACCCGCTGTAAATCTGCAGAATGTTAAAATGAAAGAGTTGGAAATGTTGAATAAACCAATCCACAGGAGCCTCAACTCTCCCTATTTACTTTATTTATGAGTGTTTATAACACTTCATTCTTTAAATATGACAGAAAAGATGGGAAGAGGCTGTAGAAACTCTGGTGAAAATAAGGGCTATAGGAAAGAAAATGAATTGCAACTCATACCAAGAAGGTAAAATAATAGCATTTTAAAGGCAAAGAATATTTCTGAATACTGTTTTTTTTTTTTAAATTTGATTTATATGCCGCCCTTCTCTGGAGACTCAGGGCGGCTTATAGTGTCCTAAGCGATAGCCTTCATCCTTTTGTATATTTATACAAAGTCAGCTTATTGCCCCCACAACTGGGTCCTCAATTTACCCACCTTAGAAAGGATGGAAGGCTGAGTCAACCTTGAGCCTGGCGAGATTCGAACCTGCAGTAATTGCAGGCAGCTGGTCTTAATAACAGGGTGCTTTAGACCACTGTACTACCAAGGCTCTTTGTAATACGAGTTCTTTTTTTTTTTTTATGCAAGATGCTGAAGGGCTAAGCGGAAAATACATTTAAAATGACAGCCGTTGGAGAAATATTTGCTTTAATTAAGTAGACACTTAGCTAGAAGTAATAATATGCATCCCCATTCGATGATTCGGTACACTACTCAGCTATAAACCCCACAGTGTACAATAAAGGTGAGTAGGATTACTGCCAAAAATGTATTAAGAACAACATTAAGCCAGAAATAAATTTATACATTCTTAGGTTTCCTGCATAATTTCTGATATAAGAATTAAAACAACAGCCGGGAATATGAGATCATACCTTCCCTGGTCAATGAAGTTCCTAGCCCTGGGTGAGTTTGTCTCAAAGTTCTTTTCAAATGCATTTATTCATTAATATGCATAATAAAGTTCACAGCATGATTTAGTTTATTGTCACTATTGTTTCCTCGCCCCCCCCAAACTGCAACTCATTTTGTGATTGTAGTGGAGGCATCTACACAACACCTAAACTGCTTGTGTGTCCCTCCTCATGCTCCAAATTTGCAACTAATTAAATTTAATTCTATTTTATTCTGGATGAGATGGGACATTTTATGATTAGTACTGACCAACAGCAATTTATAAAAAGGCAGGAGTGAGTTCCCAATGGAAAGAGGAGGAATTGCTGACTATTAGGGTTCCCCATGCACCAATGGGTTTTTCTTCATTGCTAAGCAGCAACAACGCCCTCATCACTTCTCGCCTGGACTACTGCAATGCTCTCTACGTGGGGCTCCCCTTGAAGAGCACCTGGAGGCTCCAGCTGGTCCAGAATGCAGCCGCGCGGGTAATTATGGGGGCGACATGGCGCTCCCATGTAACACCTCTCCTGAGCGAGCTGCACTGGCTCCCGGTGGTCTTCCAGGTGCACTTCAAGGTATTGGTTCTCATCTTTAAAGCGCTCTATGACTTAGGGCCTGGGTACTTACGAGACCACCTTCTGCCACCGATAACCTCCCACCGGCCAATTTACTCCCACAGAGAGGGTCTCCTCAGGGTGCCGTCGGTCAAGCAATGTCGACTGACGACCCCCAGGGGGAGAGCCTTCTCTGTGGAGGCACCCGCCCTCTGGAACGAGCTACCCCCAGGAATACCACTGATCCTGGACCTCCGTACTTTCCGCCGAGCGTTAAAGACCTTCTTATTCCAGCAAGCCGGGCTGGCTTAAAAATTTAATGGGTTATTTTATGGGGAAAGGGTTTTAAAATTTAGGGAAGCCAAACTGATTTAATTCTGTTTTAATTCTTTTTAATTTTTATACTGTATGTGTTTTAAATTTTGGCTGTTCATCGCCCTGAGTCCTTTGGGAGAAGGGCGGTATACAAATTTAAATAAATAAATAAATAAATAAATAAATAAATAAATAAATAAATAAATAAATAAATAAATATAGTATCCAATGCTTTAAATTTTCTGCTGTGTTCCAGAATGATGTGAAGGGGAATGTTGGAATTTCAACTGCTAGGTTCTATATCTTTTGCCCTGCAGCAGTCAGATTTCCTAGTTACACTTTGGTGCAGTTGAGCTTTCCTTTTTTTTTTAAAAAAAGAAGTTTTTTATTTTTATTTCTCATAAACACATTTACACATGTACAGTCCTTTCCATCATTTTTCATTCATCATTTCTTTTAACTTTCATTTTTCATTTTTTACTTTTTTGAGTTGAGCTTTCCTTATTCCTTCTGTTCACTTGCCTTTTCTCTCTCTCTCGTTAAGCATCCCAAGTGTTGTCTTTGGGAAGTGTGCCTGACACAGGTAAGTGACTTTCAAATGATATTGTAAAATCTGTAGAATATTCCAGCCAATATGAGACACAATCACAAACTATTTGATCTGAAGGCACCAAGGAAAAAACCACTGGGGCCAGTTTGATTGAGGGTGTCAAAATGCAAACAGCCTGAAGTCATTTCCCCTCAGATTCAGGGGTGGGCTTCAAAAATTTTAGCAAGGGGTTTTCTGCCCGGTTGTTGGGTGGGTGTGACCTAGTCGGCCTTTTGCATTACAGTGGAGGAAGAGCGTTTTTGCCCTTCCCAGGCTCTGGAGGCTTTCCTTGAGGGTGAAAACAGCCTCCCCAGGCTCCGGAGGCCCTCTGGAGGCCGGAAATGAACCTGTTTCCGGCCTTCCAGAACTTCCGGTAGGCCTGTTTTTCACCCTCCCCGAGCCTCCGTGTGTGCCCTGCACTTACCTGCATCCAAAACGGGCCACGTGGGAACTCTTGGGCGGGGTGGGTGGGGCCAGCCAGGAGTGGGATTTGGGGATTCTCCAAACTGCACAGAATCTTAGCTAGAAGTTCTCCCTAACCCTATGAACCCCCAGCAGCCCACCCCTGTGCGCATTGAGTTTAAAAGTCTCAGCAAAGGGCACAACTGGAGAAGGCCCTGGCTGAGTAAAGGCTGATATCCCCAATAGCACAAATTCTTGTCCCAAATTAAGCCTGAAAGAAGGATTGGCATGATATTGGGATGATAGCAAACTCTTTGGCAGCTGCCCAAACTGAATGTGATTCCTTCCCAAGCCTTATTCTTATAGAGTTCTTATAGAGTTCTCTTTAACAAGATTTGTTAAATAAAAAGAGTAGGGCATATAAGAATTCCAGCAAGCATACTCATTTCGAACTAAGAATCTATGTATTTCAGAGTATACGAAAGCAGAAACATTTTGACTTTCTTTTGCTCAGTCTTACAGTAAATTTATTTTTTAAAAAAAACATTTATACAGCCACTCTTGTTATATCCAACACTGGATAGCTCCCATTAGTGGGGAACTGGATTTCCCCCCTGATATAGCAATAGCAATAGCACTTAGACTTCACAGTGCTCTAAGTGGTTTATTGAATCAGTTTTATTGTCCCCAACAATCTGGCTCCTCATTTTACCGACCTCGGAAGGATGGAAGGCTGAGTCAATCTTCCCCAGACTCTAGGACTGGCCCATGTTCCTCCCCAGCCTCCTCACTGTCTGACTCCACTGCCAGCTCCGGAGGCTGCTGGCGGACCACAACACTGGTGAGATTCGAACTGCCAAACTGCTGGCAGCTGACAATCAGCAGAAGTAGCCTGCATTATTGCATTTTTTATCCCTGCGCCACCACAGCTCATGTAGGAAAATCTGCAGTTGGTCTTTTATGTTAAAAGGTAAGGTAAAGGTTCCCCTTGCACATATGTGCTAGTTGTTCCCAACTCTAGGGGGCAGTGCTCATCTCCGTTTCAAAGCCAAAGAGCCAGCACTGTCCGAAGACATCTCCATGGTCATGTGGCCGGCATAACTCAATGCCAAAGGCGCACGGAACGCTGTTACCTTCCCACCAAAGTGGTCCCTGTTTTTCTACTTACATTTTTTACGTGCTTTCGAACTGCTAGGTTGGCAGAAGATGGGTCAAGTCACGGGAGCTCACCCCAATATACGGCACTAGGGATTCGAACCGCTGAACTGCCAACCTTTCGATCAACAAGCTTTTATGTTATGGTTGCTCAAAAATCAGTCTGAGAACCAACTCTTGCTGATATTGTAAATGTTGCCCATTAGGTCTTCTACCTACCTTAACCTCTTATCTTTTCTGGGGACCTTTCCAGACACCCTTCTCTATCCGTATGGTCCCCAGTATCAGGACAGAAGCACCCCCAAGGCAGATGATGGAGCATCACCTGAGATCTCCATCTCTGAATTCTTCTTCTTTTATGGGCGGAAATATCATTCCCTTTACGTGAGTATTCTCTAGCCATCTCCTACAAAACCACTCTTGTCTATTGTTCAACCATACCACAGGCCTCTCCTTTCATCCCTCCAGGTGAACAACAATGGGGTGGTGTCCTTTGGCAACCCTGTCAGTCAGTTCACCCCAGATCCTTTTCCTCTGATGGATGGCCGAGCCTTTGTGGCTCCTTTTTGGGCCGATGTGGATAATCGTATCACAGGGGAGGTATACTACAGGGAGAGCCAAGAGCAGCGGCTGCTGCAGAGAGTCACGGCTGATATAAACGCTTACTTTCCACACGAGAAGTTCACGGCTACGTGGGCCTTTGTGGCTACCTGGGATCAAGTGGCTTTCTATGGATCCTTGTCCACCAAGGTAGGCTGATTCAACTGATCTTGAACGAAGGCCATTTCACTCAAAAAAAAGTTTTGCTGGACACCTCCTGTCCAGTGGTGGGTTTCAAAAAATTTTGCCGGTTTGGTGGACGTGGCTAGGTGGGTGGGGGCATGTGACTGAGTGGGCACGGCCAACTTGATTTCACTCACGCCCACACCCACTCAGTCACATGACCCCCCCCAACTAGCCACGCCCACAGGAAAAGGTAAGAAAACTTTTGGAATTTCCACCTATCTACCCTTGCCCTCCCTTCGTCAGTCGCCCCCATTTCTCCTCCTTTAGCAGCCCCGGCCCTACCCCCACTTCCTCCCCCACCACTGCCTCTTTGTTTGGGCTGCTTACCTTCCATGAAGCCAGCTGGTTTACCTTGGGCCGGTCACCTCTCAGCCCTAAGAAGGTGACAATAGCAAACCATTCCCACCCCAAAAAAATGCTTTCAAGAAAACTGCAAAGGCAATGAATACAGGTCAACCAACTGACTTGAAAGCACCAATTAATACAGGATCAATTAATACAATAATCAATTCTCTACAGGTGAACACATTTCAGGCTGTTTTAACTTCCGATGGTAAAATGTCTTTTGTGATGCTGAATTACCAGGATATCCAGTGGATATCAGGCCAAGCAAGTGGCGGAGATGCTCACACAGGCTTAGAGGGCACACCTGCCCAGGTAAGTCTCTTCTAAAGGCACATGTTTCTCAGCCTTTCCCAGCCTGGACCCTCAGGATTTCCCAACAAGGTCTTTGTTGAAAAGGCAAGTGGGAAATGCCCAGATTGGAGATGCTGTATTCAACTAGATGACAGTACCTAGTTGACCTTGATGTAGAAAACCTGAATGAACTTATATCTGGTAATTTGGGTGAGATATTACCAGAAGAAGGGATGTGGTGGCTCAATGGCTAAGATGCTGAGTTTGTAGATCAAAAGGTTGGTAGTTCAGCAGTTCAAATCCCTAGTACCGTGTAATGGGGTGAGCTCCCGTTCCTTGTCCCAGCTTCTGCCAACGTAGCAGTTTCGAAAGCAGGTAAAAAATGCAAGTAGAAAAATAGGGACCACCTTTGGTGGGAAGGTAACAGCATTCCGTGCGCCTTTGGCATTTAGTCATGCCTGCCATATGACCATGGAGATGTCTTCGGACAGCGCTGGCTCTTCGGCTTTGAAACGGAGATGAGCACCGCCCCCTAGAGTCGGGAACGACTAGCAACGACTAGCAAGGGGAACCTTTACCTTTACCTATTAGCAGAAAATCTTGGGAGTGTGGACTAGATTGGGGAGAAAATACATATAAGCACCTGAAGGCAAGTATGACAGAAATTTTTACAGAAAAAGGTATCTTATCCCCATCAACCCAGTTTATTTTCATGCCTATTTTATGGCCAGTGGCATAAGTTTGGATCTTGGGAATTGAAGGCCAAGGTCCCATAATCCATCCGACACCTTCTTGGCCTAAATAACCTCCCATCTTTTTTTGGTAATGCTTTTCCCCCCATTTCTTACTTACAGGCTGGATTTAATAATGGTGATGTTGACAATTACTTCAATATTCCTGGTTCTTGGACTCCAAGCATAATCAACGTCAGCTCAACAAGCAATGTTGTGGACCCCGGCCGCTGGGTATTTGAAGTGGATGTTTTTGCAGTGCCCAATGGATGTGTGTACAAAGGTACATTGAATGTTACCCAGTGACATCATAAGAAAAGAAAGCCACGAAGGACTCAGCCAGAAATCCATTATTCCAGTGATGGATAGTCATGTTCTTCTCATAAATTTAGCCACATGTCAACAGCAATGTCCCCTTCTTTGCACCAGGCGCAGGGGTGAAATCCAGCACGTTCTGACAGGTTCTGGAGAACTGGTAGCAGAAATTTTGAGTAGTTCAGAGAACCAGCAAATACCACCTCTGACTGGCCCTGTCCCCATTTATTGTCTGCCTCCCGAGTCCCAGCTGATTGGGAAGAAATGGGGATTTTGCAGTATCCTTCCACCAGGAGTGGGGAGGGAATGGGGATTTTGCAGTATCCTTCCCCTGCCACGCCCACCAAATCACGCCCACCAAGCCACACCACGCCCACCAAGCCATGCCCACAGAACCGGTAGTAAAAAAAAATGGATTTCACCACTGGCCAGATTGTTGCTTTTAATGACTATCTGTACATAAACCTTCCATCAATTTATGATGGCTAGTCAATATGTCCATGAAAATGCTTCATTTATCCCAAGAACTAGATGTGGAATATACACCTGTTTATGTTTTTTTTTTATTTAGTAAGATGTTCAGCAAGTCTTTAGGCATAAAAAGGGCATATCAACATAAATACCAATAAAATTAATATTGAGGAAGTACAAGAGCTTCATAGTACTTAATATGGAAGGAATATTTATGTTCTGTGTATCTCCTACATGTTCAAACATAGGCCCTTGATGGTCCCTGAATATCTTTGCTTTTGCTTGCATATTAATCTAAGGTCCGTATAACCACAACTGCATTAACCTCTTCTGTATATATTTCATGGCTACTTCCTTATGATATAGTTCCTCCAAGTGGAGTAATCTTTATTACATTAAGACATAGCTTTTGATTTATGAACCACATGTCTTCCTAAACTACCACTGGGAGAGCTCTGAGCACATTACCAGAATGCTTAGAATAAACATGTTTACAGTTCTCCCAATTCAAACTGTGATCCATGGATAAACTGTCATCTTTACTTTCTATAATTCTGTATAAGAGCTCTGTTGATCATTCCCTGGCAGATTCTAATCCTCAAAATCTGTAGGTGTTCCTAGTAGTCACATTTCTAGTTGAAATAATGGGATATTGATTTTGTTAATTTTAAGAATGCATACATTTTTCTTGATTATATTCCCCCAAATTTGGAATTGACCAAAACATCAAAGACTGAACTTTCCATATGGAGTGTGTGTGTGACCAGAAGAATTTTAATGCAATATTATAAGGACAAATTTACACATAATTTGTAGCAATGATTTATAGACTGCAAGCAATTGTGAATTAGGTGGGTTGTTTTGTTTTCAGCATAGGGAGAAGGAAATGGATTTCTATTTCTAGTCAAACACTTGGAATTTTTGGATAAATGTCCAGGTCTTTCTGTTACAAATATATGCATTGTTTCCCATTATAGGGTATGGATATTAATTTTTTGAGGAGAGGGATTATTTTGTTACTTCTGTTACTTAACTTTTCTTTCTGTTAGTTCAGTGCAAATTAGGGGACTGGAGGCTAAAACATATGAAGAACGGTTGCTGGAACTGGGTATGTCTAGTTTAATGAAAATAAGGACTAGGGGAGACATGAGAGTGGTGTTCCAATATCTCAGGGGCTGCCACAAAGAAGAGGGAGTCAAGCTATTCTCCAAAGCACTTGAGGCAGGGGTGGTTCTACTTACCGTATTTTCCGGGGCCATTTTGGGTCTAGCACAGCTGCTTTTACATTGTGGGTGAGCCAGTTGTGTTGTGTGTGTGTAAAGTGTGAAAGTTGTTTTTTTGGGGCTTTTTGTGGCTGTGTGAGGTTCCTGCTTGTTGCAGGGGCCATTTTGGGTCTAGCACAGCTGCTTTTACATTGTGGGTGAGCCAGTTGATGTTTTTTAATTTTTATTTGGTGTGTGTTGGAAGAGGGGTAGTCTTATACGGCGAGTATAGCCCAAACCCTATATTTTAACAGGAAAAGTTGGGGGTCGTCTTATACGCCCAGTCGTCTTATACGTCGGAAAATACGGTACCTTTACTACCAGTTTGCATCATGACCGCGCATGCGCAGATTGTTTCTGATGATGTCCGGGTCAGTGGGCGGAGCCTCCCACTGGTTTTACTACCAGTTCTATAGAACCGGTCCGAACCAGGAGCAACCCATCACTGCCTGAGGGTAGGACAAGAAGCAATGGGTGGAAACTAATCAAGGAGAGATCTAATCTAGAACTAAGGAGAAATTTCCTGATAGTTAGAACAATTAACCAGTGGAACAACTTGCCTCCAGAAGTTGTGAATTCTCCAACACTGGAAGTTTTTAAGAAGAGATTGGACAACCATTTGTCTGAAATGGTAGAGTTTCCTGCTTGAGCAGGGGGTTGGACTAGAAGACCTCCAAGGCCCCCTCCAACTCTGTTATTCCATTCTACAGTATTCTAAATAATAAGCTATCAGAGGCGTGAACTTCCGGGGCTTTCCAAACATTTGCGATACGTCTTTTGTCTTCACAGCTAACTTCTTACCTCTCAATGCCATCTTCTGGAGTGAATCAACCTGTGAGGAGAAGTGCCAGTGCATGCTGGACACTCATACAGTGATATGCCAGGCTGAAGGCTGCTCTGCAGATGAGGCCTGCCAGCCGGTTTCCTGGTACCATGTGTGCCAGCCTATCCACAGTGCATCCTGCCAAGTCTTAGGTGGACAACATTATACCACCTTTGATGGCCAACTGTACCATTTTCAAGGTGATTGCACTTACGTATTGTCTCAGGTATGTGGACTCTCACACAACCAAAGCCTGACGTACTACCAGTTGGAAGCCAAGGTACAACGAACCGGCTTAGTTGCACCGCACGTAGAATATTTGCGCCTGATAGTCTATGGGCAGGAGATTGTTTTAATGACCAATTCTACTGGGCATGTCATGGTAAGTCATCTGAATTAGTGTCCCCAATTCAGCTCATGGCTTACTTCTTCCCCACCTTCTCTGCCCTTCGTTTGCCATTTCCTCTTATTTTTTTCTTCAACTCATTCTCCTTCAGTGATGTGTACTTTAAGGGGAACTTGGACAGACATTGTTTAGGGATTATTTTATTTGGTTCAGTTTAATTCATTAGTAGGACTTCGACTCATGGACCTAAATGGACCTTTCTAACTTTTAGAGTCTACAAATTTTTAATTTTCAACCCTAGCTCAACTGCCCCCAACTGAAGGTCTTTCACTTATAAAACCCTTGCTCTCTTCAGTTAGTTGTGATTCTGTCTAACAATATATTTGGAGATAGTAGCTTAGGCTACTTCTTGCACTGCAGATGTGGGCCATAGGTGGCATCAAATGCCAGCAACACTTCTTTAAATACAGTATGATTGATTGATTGATTATGGGCCAACAAATTGGTTTTAACTCCTAATGACCAGATAAATAGATCAATCCGATCCAGCTAAGATGAAAGCAGTAACTCTGATTCCATTTTATTGTATGGAACCCCTTGGTAGGTTGGTGGGATGAAGACACTTCTTCCTGTGGTCCTTCTTGGTGGCAAGATCCAAGTGTGTAAGAGTGGCTTCTCCGTGAAGATAGATACTGACTTTGGAGTATCCGTTTCTTACACTGGGAATCAACATGTGGAGATTGGGGTTCCTGCCAGATATCAAAATGCAACTTGTGGCCTCTGTGGATCTTTGAATGATAATCAATCAGATGATTTCTCAACCCCCAATGGATCCTTGGTGGAATCGGTGACTCTATTTGCTAGAAGCTGGCAGGTCAAAAATTTTGAGGACCATTGTGGGGACATCCAACAAGCACCAACTTGCCCCCTGATTAAATTGGCCAATTATTCCAGCTCAGAACACTGTGGCATTTTAGAAAAATCCCCAGGTCCTTTTGCTAATTGTGCACAGATGGCCCCTCTATCTAGCTTTATGGAAGTCTGTCTTAATGATGTTTGTACATCTGGAGGGAACCGGACTGTGCTATGCAATCTCCTCCATATTTACGCTGAACGCTGTCAAGCAGCCAACATCACAGTTGGGCAATGGAGAGAAGAGACACGATGCGGTGAGTAAAATTAATAAATATAAATCAACAACCTCTCAATCCCTGGAGAGAATCATAATAAATGTCACACAGTGACTAATCAGTAATGAGAGATGCAATGTGTACATTCTGGCCCATTAAAAATATGATTAATGGGACTTAGGGCACATCCAGAAAACTGGTGGACAATGCTTTCCTCTAATCCAGGAGTCTCCAAATTTGGCAACTCTGTGGACTTCAACTTCCAGAATTCCTCAGCAAACCATGCTGGTGGGAGATTTCTGGGAGTTGAAGTCCACAAATCTGAAAGTTGCCAAGTTTGGAAACCCTTGTTCTAACCTGCAGGATGGCAAAAACATGTGTCCTGATTGCTCTGTTATGATGGCTGATCTTCTTGTAATGAAACTGGTGATTGGCATTATCCTAATGGTTGTAATGTGGGACGCGTGAAGGAATGAGATTGGTAGATTTTTGGTGGGTGAGAAAAACAATACGTTCTGGTGTGTGTATTTCTGTGTGCATGTGCCCATGTATACGTATGTGAACCATCAATTACCACAAGTTCTTATTGCAACATGTTTTCAACCTTCCTGTCTAACTCTGCAGACAGCATCATTGGAGAGAATGGCATGAGCTAGATCCACCTTTTCCAACTTGGTGTCCTCCAGACATGATGGGCTTCAGGTTCTAGAAGTCCCCATCCTACTGATTGTTATCAGTGATGAGTGATAGCATCTCGGAAATGAGATGCAACACATTCACGGGGCATCAAGTTGGAGAAGGCTGAGAACAGATGGAGGTGGAACAGTGGTGGGATGCTGCCAGTTTAACAACCTGTTCAATGAGCACGCACTTTGCGTGGGCACGCATGCTTTGCACACACATGTGCCTAAGATGCTTGCTCACAGCGCTGAAAATGGAGCATTTAGAAGCTCAGCTGCTTCTAAAGCTGTTCCAAGTCAGCAACAGTAAGTAGAACAGCGAGGGGGGAAAATCAGATGTGCCACACGATTGAGGTGAGCTACAAAGCAGGAAATAAAGGACAGGATAGAGCGGGGGCAGGTGGGAGGGGCTAACTGATCGTCGGAGCTACCGGTTCGCCTGAATCAGTCCGAACCGGCTGAATACCACCTCTGTGGTGGAACATGTGTCTGAATGTACAGCAAAACATAGTTCATGATTCATAGAGGAGGTATTGGGATTTGGTTTGGTACAATAACGTACCATGGTGTGCACTTGATTTTTCTCCTCTTTCACGCATCCTTTCTCTCTCAGAAATCACTTGTCCAGAGAACAGCCATTATGAACTCTGCTCTACTGCTTGCCCAGCCAGCTGTCTGGATTCCACTGCTCCGCTTTTCTGCCCTAACCCTTGTCGAGAGGGCTGCTCTTGTAACAAAGGCTACATTCTCAGTGGAGGTGCATGTGTGCCCCTGAGCCGCTGTGGCTGCACACTGAACAACCAATATTATGAAGTGAGCAGTGAGGAGTTCCTGATAGATTCCTGCAGCAAGAAATGCTTCTGTAGGCAACCTTCCCACCCTATGGAGTGCCAAGAGCATGCATGCAGGGCTCAGGAAACCTGCAGAGTGGTGGATGGTGTCTTGGGATGCCATGCTGAGGAAGTTGGCAGTTCCTGGGTGTTTGGAGATCCCCATTACGTCACCTTTGACGGAGTGGCCTTTGATTATGAAGGGACGTGCACGTACACCTTGAGCAGGTACTGTGGCCCTTTGAACAAGTTACCGAGTTTTACTGTCAAAGTGCAGAATGAACATCGGACCACTTTGGCAGCATCCTGGATCTATCAGGTGGAGGTAGAGGTCTACGGGCAGCAGATTGTTATGATGGCAGATGAGTATGAGAAAATACAGGTAAGGTCCTTGTTTAACCATCACTCGTTTAGCTACTGTTAGTTCAGTATCGCCGTAATTGAAAAGTGTGTTCACCATATACAGCAAAAGTGCCTATTGTTTTTGGCCTGTGCCTGCAGTACACAATTCCTTGGCTGAGTTTTTTTTTTTTTTTTTGCTGTGGTTATTATTCAATCTGCTCTTCTCGCTCTTTGTGGTTTCGCCGCAAATATACAACCAAGTCTCCTTGACAAAACTGCAGACCATCAAAAAGGGAAGCCACCTCAATAAATATTTATTGAAGGCATAAAAATGTTCGCTCCTAAAATAGCTTTGACCAAATCCAAGAATAGGTATAGAAGCTGGAATAACAAAAACAACTTAACCAACCTTGCGTCATATAGAGACCACATGCCTGAAGTCGGGAGGGCCAGGACAAAACCTTGCATTTAACTTCATTTAAATTTAATCTAAAGCCATAAAATACATATTATACATTCACTCATCATATGTTTGGTGACTGTTAGCTTTTCCCACTATAATTGCAATTACTTCTGGTGGTTATGAAAGTCTCAATCCATTCTAAAGAGTGCCATATTAACAATAGTGATAGTACGTAGATATATATATGGCTCTATAATGCTTTACAGCACTCTCTGGCAGTTTACAATGTCAGCATTATTTGCATATGGCCCTCAACAATCTGGGTCCTCATTTTAATGATCTCTGAAGGATGGAAGGCTGAGTCAACTTTGAACCCCATTAGGATTGAACTCCAGGTTGTGGGCAGAGTTAGCAGCCTGCCATTCTTACTTCTTACTTTCTTCTTCTTCTTCTTCTTCTTCTTCTTCTTCTTCTTCTTCTTCTTCTTCTTCTTCTTCTTCTTCTTCTTCTTCTTCTTCTTCTTCTTCTTCTTCTTCTTCTTCTTCTTCTTCTTCTCCTTCTCCTTCTCCTTCTCCTTCTCCTCCTTCTCCTCCTTCTCCTTCTCCTTCTCCTTCTCTTCCTCCTCCTCCTCCTCCTCCTCTTCCTCCCTAGTGTATTCCCACAGATGTAGGGTCTGCTTTTCGGATCATTGAACATCACTTTGCATGGCGCAGGCCCATGGCTTGCATATCTTTGTTGATGGTGTCTTCCCACCTCTGTTTTGGAAGCTCGCGAGGTCGCTGGCCATTGACTTCTAGTTGGTAAGCAGTCTTGGCCATGGTGGAAGGTGCTGCTCTCTGGATATGTCCATACCAGCTGAGTTGGCCTTCTCTCATCTTCTCTATAATTGGTGCCACACCAAAATGTTGTCGAATTCTAAACACTGTGCCATCAGTGGAAAAGTTATTATGATTTATTGTGAATGAATCAATGCCTTGACTTCTCTTCCTTCCTCCTGTCTCAGGTAAATGGTCTTCTGGTCAACCTGCCTTTTGTTCTTCCAGCAGAAAAGCTCTCTGCTTACTACCATGGCTTTTCCATCCACGTTCAGACCGATTTTGGTCTCTCCATCTCTTACGACTGGTCCTACTCCGTTTCAATGTCTGTCCCCAAGAACTATTCTGGGTTGCTTTGTGGCCTGAGTGGAAACTTCAATGGGAACCAGAAGGACGATTTCCAAAACTCCAATGGCAGAGTTCTTTTCAGCCCTACTGCTTTCAGCAACAGCTGGAAAGAACCTAGTTCACCTTTCCACTGTACAGTCGTTGGACTTCCACCCTCCTGTGATGAATCTCAGGACTGGCTTTTGCATTCTTGTGGCATCATCCGTGATCCAAGTGGGCCATTTCATCTATGCAGTGACCCTGCTACTGCTCAAATCCATTTTGAGAACTGTGTGAAGGACATGTGTGTCACCTCTGGCAGCAGCCTATGCAAAACCCTGGGAGCATATGCTCAGCAGTGCCAAAGCCGTGGAATTGCCATTCAGCCCTGGAGAGAGATGACTGGGTGTGGTAAGGTGGTGCAGATTTAAAACCCTGGTGTTACAGTAATTGTCAACATCCAGCTCGCGCATCCAGATAAAACTCCAGGATTATTCCATTCCCAAAAATCTTACTGTTTATTGAATACACTGCATGGTAATGTCAAGGAAAAACTAACTCTGAGATTCCCCAAACACCAGTTCCTAGAATTAAACAATATTTTTCCCAGCCAAACCCCCAGCTTCTCATGTAGCCCATGAAAACAAGTTCTCTTTGTTATGGGAACTGTCAGCTTCAACTTTACACCTGTTATGATGTCCTTGAAAAAGTTTCAGGCTCTCATAGTCTCCAGCAGAATCGTAGAAGTTTGATTTCTCCATCTAACCCATTTGAAAGCAACACCTTCCCCCCACTTACTCTAATGATAAGTTGAAATGAAGAGGGCATGTAGCTGCCCAAAGCTTCACCCTTGACAGTAATACCATGTTTCCCCAAAAATAAGACCCGGTACTCTATAAGACCCGGTCTTATATTAATATAAGACCCGGTCTTATATTAATTTTTGCTCCAAAAGACTCATTAGGGCTTATTTTCTGGTTAGGTCTTATTTTCGGGGAAAATATGGTACTAAATGCACCCATCTGGCTAACAATCTTAACTGGGGCTTATTTTGTGGGTAGGGTTTATATTATGAGCATCCTGAAAAATCATGCTAGGACTTATTTTCCGGTTGGGTCTTATTTTCGTGGAAACAGAGTATATTGCATATTCATGCTGTTTCAGAATAGCCTTCCTTAACTGGTCACCTTCCAGAAGTGTGGGACTGCACTTTTCAATAGCTGCATCCCGCAAATAAACCAAGAGCATCAATTAAATGAAAATTACTTATGCCCATAGACTGTCTCATTAATACTTACAAGTGTCCCTTTGCTCAGTAGTTCTCAAGCTTTTCTTCACCACAGACCTTTTTTAAATATCTTTTGTGGCCACGGACCACCAAGATTTAACTCAAGATTTAAATCATAACCTTTCTTCAAGCCCTTGTGGCCCCCCTTTGATGACATCATGAACCCCCAGGGGTCAGCAGACCACAGATTGTGAAACACTTATTTTAGATGAATTGGGAAGTGTAAAACTTGAATCAAGATGTTCAGTATCAGAATCTGGTCTTTTGGAACAATGTCTGTGGAGATTCTCAGTCATCCAAGGTCATAGTGGCCTGAAAAGTGGCTTTTTCATAAGGCAACTGGACTGTTTTTTTTTTCCTTGAGCAAGAAGAACAAAACATTTTGTTTGTCATCCAGTGAGAAATGAAAAAGTTTTGTTGAAGGATGTTCCTTGGATGAGATATAAAATGTTTTGTTCTAAGGATCACCAGACCCATCTGTTACCACCTACTCTACTTTCTGGTTCTTTTTTTAATTTATTTAAATCTCATTCTACTTCTCCAGAATGTTTTGGGAAGCCAGATCTTTCTGTTGTTTAAATTTTTCCATGGTACACCTGCAATAGCAATAGCACTTAGACTAATATACCGTTTCACAGTGCTTTTACAGCCCCCTCTAAGTGGTTTACAAAGTCAGCCTATTGCCCCCAACAATCTGGGTACTTATTTGACCGACCTTGGAAGGATGGAAGGCTGAGTCAGCCTTGAGCCTGGTGAGATTTGAACTGCCAAATTGCAGGCAGCCAGCAGTCAGCAGTAGTAGCCTGCAGTACTGCACTCTAACCACTGCGCCACTGCATTTGCTCTGCAACTCTGGGAAATGAATATGGGAGATAAATGCAAATGCCCATCACCATTTGAAGCCTGCCACGTCCATGTAAATTGTGTGTCACACCTTTTGCTGTTTATATCTCCGAATCAAAGGACTGAGTTAAGCCTTAGTATCCGGGTTGCAGCAGAGTTTCAATTGGAGGGTTCTGTCAATCTTCCAAGTAGACCTTGTTTTTCTAAATTGCTTCTCAGGTTGTCTTCCTCTTCCCTTAGGTAAAGCAATAAGAAATGATTTGTACTTCGGCATTCTTAAATGTTGATATGTGTGCATTTTTTTCTCTCTCCTCAGAGTTGTTGTGTCCTGCTAATAGCTTTTATGATCTCTGTGGACCTCCTTGCTCGTCTTCTTGTGCCTCCTTAGCCACACCTTCCAATTGCCAGACTGGTTGCGTTGAAGGATGCCACTGCAACCCTGGGTTTGTGCGGAGCGGCGTGGAGTGTGTGGCCCAAGACCAATGTGGCTGCACTTACGATGGAAGATATTACCTGGCTGAGGAAAGTTTCTGGCAGGGGGAGGATTGCAGGATCTTCTGCATCTGTAACAGCACCAGCCATACTGTGGAGTGTGTCAACTCCACCTGTGGTCCTGAAGAGTTCTGTGGCACCCAGAAAGGCATTCATGGGTGCCACAAGCTCTCAGATGGTCTCTGTCAGGTGTCAGGATATCTTCACTACACCACATTCGATGGGCAGCAGTTTGGATTCCAGGGGACATGCAAATATGTCTTTGCAGAACTTTGTGGAAGCGCTGCAGGCTTGTCCTTCTTTAGAGTCGAGGTGAAGAATGAGAAGCTAAGCAACCAGCCATTGCCCATGACATCAGAAGTGTTTGTTCAAGTGAACGCCCATCAGATACGTCTGCAGAGAGGTTTCTGGGGAACCATCCAGGTAAAGCTCTTGGGCAAGAGCAGCCTTATCCAGCTAGGTATCTGTGGGACTACAACATCAGAGGTGGTATTCAGCCGGTTCGGGCAAACTGGTAGTGGCGACCTGCGAGTGGCCGCCCACCTGTCTGGGTGCAATCCCATCCTATATTGCTATGTTTTTGACACCGCAGGCACAGGGGTGAAATCTACTTACCTTTCGGAAGTGCATGCACTGCGCGCGTGCGAGTGTTGCTTTGAGAACTCTCCTAGTAAAATATCTCTGGACCCTCTCTAATGTAATGATGTCTGAAATACAGTGATTCAATTTTGCTTCTCATCCAAGAAGCTTCTTCAGTTCTTTAGTCCCCTAATTCAGAGCAATAAGAAAATAAGTTGAAAATGAAAATTTAGAGAGAAAAACGGAAGGATACAATGACTTCTTGTTTTTGACAAGAGGTCATTGTCAAGGTTATTATTTGTTTTCAATAATAAGAAACATACAAGCAGGACATCTAAGAAGGAACTTTCTTTGTATTGAAGTAGTTAGATGTCTCAGAGAAACATACACTCTGAATAAAGTGGTTCTATATAAATGCCATAGCCGGAAATTTTTGAGCAACTTGACCTGTTGACTTTATTTAAAGTTTGTAAAAAGCCACCTAAAATACTAGCTGAATTTGTAAAAAGCCACCTAAAATACAAGATTGTTCCATTCAGCAAAAAAACCCCCTGCTTTCTTTTTTCTTTCCTGGTAGCCTGCATCTGGACCTTAAATTTTAGACTCTCTCTTGACCTCGAAGGGCCAGGGGGTGTGCTGGGAGGGACGTGGCCATGGTGGGTGTGACACAGGACTCGTGTGTGGGGCACCTGTGATGGCCAAGTGCTAAGGCAGGACTTCCCTGAGACCTTCCCTCACTCTTATTATAATCTTCCTTCCTTCCTTCTTTCCTATAATGTCTCCCCATGTCCTTCTTTTCATTAAACTAGACATACCCAGTTCCTGCAACCGTTCTTCATAAGTTTTAGCCTCCAGTCCCCTAATCATCTTTGTTGCTCTTCTCTGCACTCTTTCTAGAGTCTCCACATCTTTTTTACATTGTGGTGGCCAAAACTGAATGCAGTATTCCAAGTGTGGCCTTACCAAGGCATTATAAAGCGGTATTAACACTTCACATGATCTTGATTCTATCCCTCTGTTTATGCAGCCTAAATTAAATTAACCAGCCTTCTTTGCTTCTTCAAATCAGATCAACGGAGCAACTGTGAATCTCCCAGTGACTCTCAATCAAGGAGAGATGGTCATTTTCCAGCATGGAGCATATGTCATTCTGAAAACAAAATTCAACCTGATTGTGAGCTACGATCTGATGCAAAACCTCTTCGTTGGCCTTCCTCACCAATACATGGGACAAACCTGCGGGCTCTGTGGGAATTTCAACAGGGCGGCCCATGATGATTTTGCCATGCCAAATGGCTCTTTAGGAATGGATGTCTTCCATTTTGCTGCCAGCTGGAAGTCAGAGACTAGTTGTAAGGATGCCTCTCCTGCTTCTTACCCAGAATGTTTGAAAAAGGAACAGCTCATCCAGGCAAAATACAAATGCTGGATCATTCAAAATCCCCAGGGACCTTTTGCTTCTTGTCATGCTCAAGTTACTCCTGAGCCGTACATGCACGATTGTATATTGGACCTTTGCATCTCTGCGTTAGACCACAGTGTCCTTTGCCACTCCATTCAGAACTACGCAGCAGCCTGCCAACGACAAAATGTAAACATTTCTGACTGGAGGAACGAGAGTTTCTGCTGTATGTATCTCATCCCTTCATCCTACATGGCGTTTTGTTTTTGTACTACTGCATGTGATATAGGAAGCCTAGCAGAGGTGGGTTTCAGCAGGTCCTGACCAGGAGTGAGTTCTAATTTTTTTTACTACCAGTTCTGTGGGCGTGGCTTATTTTGTGGGCGTGGTTTGATGGTCATGTGACAAACAGTTCTTTAGGATTTAGCAGAGGTACTGGTCTACCAGGCTTTTAACTGCTTGCAGAGCCGTACAGGTCTACCCATTTGTTTTTGGAGCGCACTGGTCTACCACCACACTGCCTTTTATCGCTGATCAGCTGTAGGGCGGCCCTTTGAAGCGCCGTGGCAAGAGTTTAAACAGTTTTTTGCCGCTCTACCACCACTGAGAGCATCAGAAACCGCTTTCAGGCAGTTTAGCCTCAATTGCCAATCTACCACCACCGAGCAGCTTACAAGGAGTGGATCGGTTCTAGCCAAGCAGTTGGGAGGCTTCTTGGCTTCTCAATTTAAAGCTAAGGTGTCTTGTTTTTTTTTTTCCTCTTCTTTGTCAAGTGAGCCCTGATTTTTTTCTTCTGGCCGATCAGCTGGGACTCGGGAGGCAGCGAATATATTGGGGGTGGGGCCAGGCAGAGATGGTATTTACCGGTTCTCCGAACTACTCAAAATTTCCACTTCACAAGAACTGGGGAGAACTGGTAGCAACCCACCACTGGTTCTGACCAGTTCTGAAGAACCGGTAGTGGAAATTTTGAGTAGTTCGGAGAACCGGTAGTAAAAATTCTGACTGGCCCCACCCCCATCTATTCTCTGCCTTCCAAGTACCAGCTGATCGGGAGGAAATGGGGATTTTGCAGTAACCTTCCCCTGGAGTCGGGTGGGAATGGAGATTTTACAGTATCCTTCTACTCTTATTCTTTACTCTTTCTAGCACACATTTACTTCTTCTCTCCCTCCCTCTCCCTACTTTTTTTTGTTTTTTTACCAGATCTGGACTTCTACTCCTAGGTCCCCCAACTGATATCTGGAAATTGCTGCTTCTCAGATTATCCCATTCTTTTTCTCCTAGATTTTCAATGCTCAGAACATAGTCACTATGAGCTCTGCAAAAACCCTCTGGATAAAGAATGTTCTGCCAGTTGGCTTCTGGGTGTCCAAGGCACCACTTGCTCTGAAGGATGTTTCTGTGATGATGGGTACTATCAGAGTGTCAACAACTGTGTCCAGCTAGAACAGTGTGGTTGCAAGTATGATGGACGCTATTATAAAGTAAGTAGGATTCCCCATCAAAGCCAACACTTTGTAATGTGGTGGAACATGTACTTTGCTTAAAGAAAATTTTGGGGGGAAAATTAGGAGAGTGAAGGAGTTGAGGAGAAGATGCCATAAATCAGATGCCATCTTCTCAGTAAGCCCTTGCAGAACAATCTCAGGGGTGGGCTGCTGGGGGTTCGCAGGGGTTCGGGAGAACCTCTAGCTAAGATTCTGTGCAGTTCGGAGAATCCCCAAATCCCACTCCTGGCTGGCCCCGATCACCCCTCCCCTCCCCTCCCAGGAGTCCCCACGTGGCCCGTTTTGGATGCAGGTAAGTGCAGGGCACGCACAGAGGCTCAGGGAGGGCAAAAAATGGGCCTACTGGAAGTTTGGGAAGGCCTGAATTGGGCCTGTTTCTGGCCTCCAGAGGGACTCCGGAGCCTGGGGAGGCTGTTTTTGCCCTCCCAGAGGCTCAAAGAGAGCCTCCAGAGCCTGGGGAGGGCAAAAATGCCCCCATTACCATGGTGCAGGAGGCTGACTAGGCCACACCCATCATGGGCACGCCCGCCCAGCAACCAGGCAGAGAACCCCTTGCTAAAATTTTTGAAGCCCACCCCTGAACAATCTGGAAAGTGGAAAGAGCAGAGGAGATTCAATGAACATTAGAAAGGGGCAACATGAATGGAAGGTAGCCGTGACGATTTGTGATGTTGCATTTCTTATCTCCTTTTTTCTCTAGCATTATGAGTTATATTCATCATGTGCAAAAAAATAAATATAAAAAAAACATTAATATGAGCTAAAGGTCAAGATTATCTTTCATCCTAACAGTCAGCATTTCTTAAGAATTGAATCCATCCTAATGCAGGTTTATTTCAGCTTGTCTATTAAGATTTACTTGTTCTGTAACAATCATTTTCTTGCTTTTGTTCTCATCATTTGCTAATTTGATCCTGCTCACCACATCTAAATGTGTCATTTATCAATTAGCAAGATACGTCTTTTTTCTGCGTAAGGAGCAATAGCTCCCTGGGCTGTTATTAACAAAGAAATTATCTGTTAGATCTTACAAGATAGAATTCCAACACAATTCCTTTTGCTAAAATTATGCCTTGTCAGACTTCTAATTTTTTCAATAGTTTAAATTGAGTATCTTTCTGATCTTTACACCATGCAAAATTTATTGAAAAACACCAGTGATGACATTCAATTTTTTTCCTTAGCGGTTCTGTAGGCGTGGCTTGGTTGGGGGGGGTTTTCCTGTGACTGAGTGGGCATGGCCAACTCGATGTCACTCATGGCCATGCCCACTCAGTCACATGACCCCCTAAGCCACGCCCACAGAACCCAGTAGGAAAAAATGTGTGTGTCAGCACCAGAAGGGCTCATAGTGAATGCAGAGAGTGGCATAGTGGCAGAGAGAAGCCAAATTTTTCTCCCTCCATTCACAGTGAAGCTGCTGCTCCCTTTATGGACTCCCCCTGGCCCCCTCCCTCCCAGGGGTTGAAGTACCTTAAAGGGACAGGCTGCAGCAGCTCTGCTGTGAATGGAGGAAGAAAAATTTGGATTCTCTCTGCTGCAGCATTTAACGCTGAATGGAGTGAGTAGCCAGAAGGCGTGAGCAGGCAGACGTGGGTGGTTTTTACCAGTTCGGTGAACCAATTCAAATCATCCCTACCAGTTTGCCCAAACCGGTCTGAACCAGTCAAATTTCACCCCTGAAAAACACCCACTTTGTTCTCATTGCATCTTCCATATTAACCTCTGCGTTCTCCATGCAGATCGGAGAGCACATCTGGCTGCCCGGTTGTGCTAAAAAATGTCGTTGTGACCTCCGTGGCAATTTTCGCTGTTTCCCAGCTAGATGTAAGATGGATCAACAATGCACATTGAAGGGGGGACGGTATGGCTGCCACAGTCTCTTGACCACCTGCGTCATCACAGGAGATCCTCATTATCTCACATTTGATGGTGCACTGGTGCACTTCCAGGGTATCTGTGACTATGAGGTCTCTCACACTTGCAACTCCACGCTGGATTTCTCCTTCCGAGTTGTCATTGAAAACCGACACTTCCAGAATCCCAGAGTTTCCTTTGCTTACCGGGTGGAAATCTGGTTTCAGATGCACCAATCGAGTTTCCATGTTTTCCTTGAGCGAGGGAAAGCTGTCCATGTGAGTAGTGTTTAAGTGTCATAGACTCATTGACTTATGGACTCATAGAATCATAGGGACCTTGGAGGTCTTCTAATGACCCCTAGAATCATAGGGAAAGGGGCCTTGGAGGTCTGCATCCAGTTTTGGTCACCACATTATAAAAAAGATGTTGAGACCCTAGAAAAAGTACAGAGAAGAGCAACTAGGATGATTAGGGGACTGGAGACAAAACTTATGAAGAACGGTTACAGGAACTGGGCATGGCTAGTCTAGTGAAGAGAAGGGCCAGGGGAGACATGGTAGCAGTCTTCCAATATTTGAGGGGCTGTCACAGAGAGAAGCAGGTGGGTCAAGCTATTTTCCAAAGCACCTGAAGGCCAGACAAGGAATAATGGATGGAAACTGATCAAGGAGGGATTCAACCTGGAAATAAGGAGAAATTTTCTGACAGTGAGAACCATCAACCAATGGAACAGAAATTACCTTCAGAAGTTGTGAGAGTTTCATCAATGGAGGCTTTCAAGAAGAGACTGGACTGCCATTTGTCAGAAATGGTGTAGGGTCTCCTGCTTGGGTGGGGGGTTGGACTAGATGACCTACAAGGCTCCTTCCAATTCTGTTAATCTGTAATCTGTTTTCTATCCAACCATCTAGGAGGTTTGGTGAACCAGATGTAAAATTAGCATCCGGTTCACCCGAACTGGTCCAAACTGGCTGAATATGTGGGTATATGCATAATTTTGTATTTATTTATTTATTTATTTTGCCATGTTTATGTAGTGTCTATTGGAGGTGGTGACCCTTTGAGAACTGCATGCAACAAAATTTCATTTTAATGTATGCCGATTAGTATACATTCAAAGTGACAAATAAAGTTATTCTAAGTCTAAGTCTTACGTTAGCACTACAGAAACTTTCACAGTATTTCTTTTATGAAAGGTTAATGGCAGAAGAACCCAACTACCAGCCAATGTAGGATCCATTGCTCGGATCTTGAGAGTGAGGAATATGTTGACTGTGAGAACCAAAGCTAATGTAGAAATCCAGTTCAACGGGGCAAGTAGTGTCTTCATACGTGTGGGTCCAGAGTATCAGAATCAGCTGTGTGGCATGTGTGGCAACTTCAACGGCGATGCTTCGGATGATAAACTTTTACCCTCTGGAGACAAAGCTCTGAATGACGCACAGTTTGGAAATGGTTGGATATCAAACACCAGCTCTGTACGGTAGGATGAGCCTTTTTTCTCTCCCCATCTGGAAAGCTAGAGCACCCTGGAATCGGAAGACCCAGAAATTCTGATGGTCCCAATCAGGGGTGGGATTCAAAAATTTTAGGTTCTCTGCCTGGTTGCTGGGTGGGTGTGGCCATGGCGGGCATGGCGTACTTGGCCTCCTGCACTACGGCGGGAGGGGGGCGTTTTCGCCCTCCCCAAGCTCCAGAGGCTTTCCTCGAGCGTCCAGGAGGGCGAAAACAGCCTCCCCTGAGCTCCGGAGGCCGGAAATGGGCCCATTTCCAGAATTCTGGAACTTCTGGGAAGCCCATTTTTTGCCCTCTCAGAGCCTCCATGCAGGTGCTGCACTTATCTGGCATCCAAAACGGGCCATGTGGAGACTTCTGGGAGGGGAGGGGAGGGATAGGCAGGGCCAGCAACTACCGGATCGGTGAACCGGATGTAAAATTAGCATCCAGTTCACCTGAACCAGCCCAAACCGGCTGAATCCCACCTCTGGTCCCAATAGATTGCAGGATATCAGGACAACAGCATTGGAGAAGAACAGTGTTTTAAAAAGAGAGTAATTAAAACATTTTAATCAAATAGATCAGCTAGTCCTCTTCCGGATAGCTCAGTCTCTTGGGTGATGAGTAACGATGCTGTCAACCCTGAAGCTGACCTGACTGAAGCCATTTTGAATCACTTTCAGTGTTGCCACACTGGAGCCGAGGGATAGGCAGAGGGCAATTGAGATAGAGGGGAATCTGTAGCCAAAACAACATATTTTCTCTTGGGAACCAAGGACATTCTCACACCTGGTTGGAGGAAGGCGGAGCGATGCTACCCGGCTGCCAGCCCGCACTGTGATTGGACCATGTGACTGATTGTTTTGAGAAAGTAGAAAAACTTTTACTTCTAATTAGGTGAAAACCGCGGGAAGCTTCAGAGTCGGTTTTCACCAGATATGTGCCAATATGATAATTCCAATAAAAGTATTCTTTGAGGAATCTACCTGCCTCGGAGTTTTGCTTGCTATGGATTTATTACTTGGAACTCTGACCTATGCCTTTGTAACTCTGTTCTTTGTCTGTCTTTTTCAGCTGTAAGAACAACACCAAAGACCTTGTTCCTTGTCTAAATCAACACAAGTACAAACAAATGTGTGCAATCTTAATGAACAGTTCAGGGCCTTTCTCTGAATGTCACTGGCTCAATAACCCAGACTTGTATTATGAATCCTGTGTCTATGATTTATGCCAGTACGGATTGGGCAACCGCATGTTCTGTATGGCCATTGAAACTTATGATGAAATGTGCACCATTACTGGGGTGAAAGTGATGGACTGGCGGCAGGCAACAGGATGCAGTAAGCAAAATAAGAAGGGTGGTTCCCATCAGGAAAATGTCTGTAGATGCATTTGAAAGTCAAGGTGCGACACCTGTGTATAAACATCTGCCTTTGGAAATGATAATTATCATGAATGAAGGCAAATGACCATATTTGATCAGTCGATATACTGTACGATAATCAAATTATCATACAAATAATTATCAAGTTTGTATTACCTCACTTGGTTTATTTATTGTCAGGCATAAGCAACTTGAACTAGTCTCAACCAGAAACTTTAAATGAATAAAGTTTGAATATACTCTATCGTTGAACTAGTCTCAGCCAGAAACTTTATTGTTAGTCACCTATATTACAAGAATCTCACCAGACTGACTATATTCCCCTGGGAACGGTCAGATAAGACTTCAGGGATTCTGGGGTAAAGTCACTGTGCCACTTTCTCCAGTGAAAAGATTCTAAACTCAACCCCCACTTAACACCTCCTTCCAGTCTGGCTGGAGATTCTACCCCATGTATGTTACAAACATATTTTGGGTGCATTGTTTTGCCTGAGGGCTGATGAGTTCCCAAACCCCATTTGATCTTTTTCTTTTCAGGCATCACCTGTCCAGTTAACAAGTACTACGACTTTTGTGGCTCAGCTTGTCCTGCCACGTGTACCAATCTCCAGGCCCCCGTTCTTTGCAAAAAACCTTGCATCTCAGGCTGTGTCTGCAGGGAAGGCTATGTTCTGAATGCCGGTGTCTGCATACCTCTGAAACTCTGTGGCTGCACGCTGAATGGCCGCTATTACCAGCTGGGAGAACAAGTCATCCTGGGGGACACTTGTAACCAAAGATGCATCTGCGCGCAAGCTGCTCACCCAATGGAATGTCAAGAGCACGCCTGCAAAGCTCAGGAAATATGCAGAGTTGTGGATGATGTACGGGGTTGTTACCCAATGACATTTGGCCTGATGCATCTATATGGCCCTTCAAACTATATCACCTTTGACGGTGTTTCTTATAGTTTTCAAGGGGCCTGCAAATACACCCTTGTTTCATACTGTGGCCCTCCAGGAAAGCTTCCGAGCTTCAACATTGAAGTATTAAATATGCATAAGGACTCTATCTTGGTATCCTGGATAAAGCAGTTGGAACTTGAAATCTACGGGGAGAAAATAATTGTGGCAAAAGGGCAGTATGGCTTAATCAAGGTAAGAGCATTGTAAATTCTAACTAGTTTCCATTGGAAATTCCATTCTGCAGTGCCTCTGCCAGCGAAAACAGAGCTCAGGAAAGCCGCACGCAGCCAAACTCCATTTTCGCTGGCAGAGGGTTGCAGGAGGCCGTCGCAGTCGAAAATGGAGCTCGGGAGCCCATTTTTGCTGGCAGAGCACTCGGGCCGCCACAGACAACCCTGACATGAGTGACATCGAGCTGGCCACACCCACCCCAGCCTCGCGAGGTCAAACACAACCCTGATGCGGCCCTCAATGAAATCAAGTTTGACACCCCTGGTATAGACTAATTAAACAAATCTATCTATGAATTTGACAAGGACATTGTTCCCCTGGCTTTGTCGTAGGTGAATGGCCTTCTAATGAATCTTCCCATCACCCTTGCAATGGGAAAACTCTCTGCCTATTCTACTACCACTTTCCTCACTATTGAGACCGACACGGGCCTCTCTGTTTCCTATGATTGGTCTTACCGCGTGTCAGTTTCAGTTCCTGAAATTTACTCTGGATCTCTCTGTGGCCTTGGTGGAGATTTCAACCAGAATCGCCACAATGACTTCAGGACTCCCAGGGGTTCGGTGGTTCAGGATCCAGAGACTTTTGGCAACAGCTGGAAAGATTCTGGCTCCCCATTCCACTGCGCAGCTGTCGGGCCCTTACTAAATTGCAGTGAAACGGAATTGGCCCAGTACAGATCTCTGGCTTATTGTGGACTCATTCGTGATATGAATGGGCCATTTCAAGACTGTCATGACCAAATGGAGGCTCAGCATTACGCAGAGCATTGTGTGAAGATCCTATGCACAACACGAGGCAGCCGCAAGATTCTGTGTGAAGTACTATCTACGTATGCCCAGAGATGTCAAGCAAAGCACATCAAGATTCAGCCATGGGGAAAGATCACTGGGTGTGGTAAGTGATATTTTTTTTAAAAAAATTTGATTTATATGCCGCCCTTCTCCGGAGACTCAGGGCGGCTTACAATGCGTTAAGCAATAGCCTTCATTCTTTTGTATATTTTATACAAAGTCAGCTTACTGCCCCCACAAACTGGGTCCTCATTTCACCTACCTTAGAAAGGATGGAAGGCTGAGTCAACCTTGAGCCTTGGAGAGATTCGAACCAGCAGAAATTGCAGGCAGCTGTGTTAATGACAGGGTGCACCAAACCACTGTACTATCAAGGCTCTTGATAGTAGAAAGGCATATTCAGTAGAAAGACTGGCTTTAAAAACAGAAATGAACATTTGTGCAGGTTTCCTGATAAAATATGGTGTCTCTTAGACATGGCAGTCCACTGTCTGAGAATCTTGCTTCTCTTTCTATAAAATAGTTTGTAAAGAATGAATGAATGAATGAATGAATGAATGAATGAATGAATGAATGAATGAAAGACTATATATGTTTGTGTGCAAATCAGACCTTCACTCCTGTCAATCTGCACTGGAGAATGAATAAGTAAAACACTAGGAAGTATGTAACAATGTCACATAAATGTGTGTTTTAAATAAAAACATTTTTCATGGATGAAAGCAAATATATTTGTCCCAGGATAATGTTGCAAGATCCAATCTGGGTGTCAATTCTGAAGCCATCTTTTGCTGCCTCAGAGTTGCCATGAACCCTGAGATGGGAAAGGGAGTGGGGGAAGTAGAGAGACTGGTTAACAGTCAAAACAAAAAAAATTCTTGTGGGAATCAAGGTCATCTCAACAGGTGGTAGTTGAAGGAGGAGAGGAGTGACCAAGCAGCCGGCCAGCTACTTTCATTGGACAATGTGACTGGTGACATCTGGCAGGGGGAACTTTTACTTTTTGAATTAGGGAAAAACCATGGGAACTTTTAGAGTTGGTTTTCACCGGCTGTGCTGATATGATGTATCCAAGAAACATGTTCTTTGAGGAATCTACCTACCTCAGAGTTCTGCTTTTGGCGGATGCATTACTCGGCACGCTGACATTGGATCAGTCACCAGGACCAGCGGTTTAGTCTTCCAAGCTTTTCGGGTCTGAAAATTCGGGTCTGAAAACATACCAATCAACCAATAGGAAGGCTATGCTATCAATACAATGCATAGTATAGCCCAAAGCACATATTCCAGTAGAGAGAAGTTCCCTGAAGATGGGCTCCGGCACAAATTCAAAAGCTTGGAAGACCAAACGTCTGGTCTCAGTGACGGACCTCAGATTGGATCTTGCAGAAATAATTTTCATTACTACTCCTTTGTCCCCATTATATTAATTCCAAAATCTGTCTTTGGTATTAAAACAAATCATTCAATCTTTTGCGTTTAGAGTTAACTTGCCCAGAGAACAGCCATTATATATTTTGTGGCTCTCCCTGCCCTGCTTCTTGCGTCCAACCAGCTGGACCTCCAAACTGCTTCCAGAGCATGTGCGTAGAAGGATGCCAGTGTGAAGCAGGGTTTGTGCTGAGTGGCACCGGCTGTGTTCCATGGGAGCAGTGTGGCTGCAGCTACAACGGACGGTATTACCTGAAAGGGGAAACGTTCTTCCTGGAAGGCGAAAACTGCAAAAAGAAATATCGCTGCGATGGCTCCATCTCTGCCATTGAAGCTGATAGTTCCTTCTGTGGTCCTGACCAATTCTGTGGCACTCAGAAGGGAGTGTATGGTTGCCACATATTGGCAGATGGCATCTGTCAAATTTCTGGATTTCTCCACTATACCACCTTTGATGGACAACCGTACAGCTTCCAAGGCACCTCTATGTACGTCTTGGTGGAACTGTGCCCAATGTCCAAGCTTTTGCCCTCTTTCAGAGTTGAAGTCAAGAATGAGAAGATGCCTAGGAGGCTTTTTCCTGAGATGTCAATGGTGCTGGTTCTAGTGAATACCACTCAGATATATCTGCAGAGAGGACATCATGGGAGGGCCTTGGTAAGGACAATTTTACCTAGTTGCAACCTGAAAGGATGGGGTGGTTTCAAGCATGTTTTGCATTTCTTGTTGTATTCCAAGTAAGTTTACAGAGTCAGCCTATTGCCCCCAACAATCTGGGTCCCCATTTTACCCGCCTCGGAAGGATGGAAGGCTGAATCAACTTTGAGCCGGTGAGACTCGAACTGCCAAATTGCAGGCAGTCAGCAGAAGTAGCCTGCAGTACTGCAGTCTACTAAGCAGTTTACCCAATGTGGTCCCCTATGATCTGGGTCCTCATTTTATCAATGAGGAAGGTTGAGTCAACCTTGAGTCGGTCAGGATCGAACTCCTGACAGTGGGCAGAGTTATCTTGCAATACTGCCTTCTAATCACTGTGCCATCTATTTTTTCCCCCTCTTCATATAGATCAATGGTATAGCTCTGCACCTTCCTGTCCATTTGAAAAGCCAGGGAATTGCCATTTATCAACATGGATTTTATGTTGTTTTAACAACTGACTTTGGTTTAACCGTCAGCTATGACCTGGCACACAGTCTCTTTGTTACCCTTTCCTCTAAATATCAAGGGCAAGTATGTGGGATGTGTGGGAATTTCAAGAGACCCAATGACGGCGATTCTAGCATACAAATCAGATCCATAGCAAAACACCCCTTGGATCTTGCCAGCTTCTGGAGTTCATCAGCAATCACAGGACGCTTTGGGCCTCCTAGATTTGTTAAGGAACATCTCATCCGGTCTAAATCCATGTGCTGGATCATCCAGAATGCCGATGGTCCATTTGCTTCTTGCCATTCTCTGGTCAATCCTGAACCTTATTTAACAAATTGCATTTTGGATGTTTATGCATCAGCTGGGGATCCGAGCATCTTATGCCTTTCCATTCAGACCTATGTAGCAGCCTGCCAGAGAGCCAATGTTACTCTCAGGCCTTGGAGAATCGGATCGTTTTGTGGTGAGTCAATTAGCATAGTCCAATATATTTTATGAACACTTCTAGGGCATTATCTAATATTTGGTTTATGAATAGGTGTGCGCATGCAATACATTTATCTAACTTTAAGGTTAAAGAAAAGTCAAGCCAATGCATTCCCATAACATGCTAAGTTTGGTTACTGCAAATGTTGGCTAGTTTGTTAGTGTGTTATGTGAAGCCAGCCTGTATCGTTTGTTTATGGTTCAAGATAATGTGTGAACCCAGAAAATGGATTAATTAAAGTAAAATATGTTAAAAACAATACAGTTACCATATTTTTCAGAGTATAAGACGCACTTCCCCCCCAAAAAGAAGGTGAAAATTTGGGTGCGACTTATACACTGAATGGAGTCACGCCCACCCACTGGCCCCCACCTTTGACTTCTACCTTCCAGCAATTTACCTCCTTGCAGCAAATAGCAAACAGCCCGTTTCAGCTTCAGCACAGCCTGATTAGCACAAGCAACTGATTGTCAGCTGGATCAGCCTCCTGACCTTCAGCTGTTTCAGGCTGCAGGGATTGCCATTGCCTATTGATGTGCGGGCCTCTGCTGTTTGCTGCAAGGAGGCAAATTGCTGGGCGGCAGATTTTTTTTTCTTGTGCTAATCAGGCTGAAAATGAAAATGAAACTAACGCAGGCTGTTTGCCCTTTGGAGGAAAATTGCTGGGAGGCAAAGGCAGATTTTTTTTTCTTGTTTTCCTCCCCAAAAAAGTTAGCTGCATCTTATAGTCCAGAGTGTCTTATATTCCCAAAAATACGGTAATCAGCAATTTACCTAGGAGCTTTGGAAATCAAATCTAGAGCTTTGGCGTGGGGTGCTGGCATTTTTGAAGGCTCCCGATTGAAGCCTTCTTTTATGATATCCCAGGGAAAAAAATGACTGGTTTGATTGGATGAAGGGAATATTCTAGAAAAAAAACTTCCTCCCGAGCAGACTTGGAAATATTATAACATTTTGCTGTAACCTTGGTTATTTTTACATATTTAACATGAGTTATTTGGAATATTTTCTAGAAAAGAACATTATTAGATTTACGGGTAGTGGTGGGAATACGCTTCTTTTTTTCCGTATGCGAAGGAAAAGCTAAATAAAGGCCACATTATTGTTGTTTAAAATAAAACCCACAAAAATGCATCAAATAGCATCAGGCTATTTGGTTTTGAAAGACTTTCTTCTCGTGGATAGGATCGCCAACAAAATTACTGATTCCTTTCCCCTCTATCCCCACTTCTCTCTTTAAAGATCCAGATTGCCCAGCCAACAGCCATTATGAACTCTGCCAGCTGCCCTGCCAAGGTTTTTGTGCTAGGGCCACACTTAAGCATCTCTGCAACCCCCTGTGCGCTGAAGGATGTGTCTGTGATGCAGGATACTTATGGAGTGGGAACAAGTGCATTCGGCACGAACAGTGTGGCTGCGAACACAACGGCCGTTATTACAATGTGAGTCAAGTTCTCCCTTTGAACCAAAGGTCAGTGTGGTAAAATGGGGAAGGTTAGGAGACCCAGATACTACCAGGGGTGAAATGCTCCCGGTTCGGACTGGATCGCCCAATCCGGTAGCGATGGCGGTAGGTGGTTCAGAGACCCGGTAGGAGAAATCCCTGCCCTCCCCCCATGCCCAGCTGAGCCATGCAATCATCAGAGGATTTTTAAAAAACTTTTAAAAGCATTTTTTCTACAAATGCTTTTAAAAGTTTAAAAAAAAAGCATTTTTTTTTGGCTTTTAAAAGAAAAAAAAGCCTCTGACGATCAGGCAACTCAGCTGGGATCGTCAGAGCCTTTTAAAAGCATTTTTTAAATAACCTCTTCGGCTGAAGAGGTTGTAGAAAAAATGCTTTTAAAAGGCTCTGACGATCCCAGTTGAGCCGCACGATCATCAGAGGCTTTTTTTTTTTTTTTACTTTTAAAAGCATTTTTTCGGCTGAAGAGGTTTTAGAAAAAATGCTTTTAAAAGTAAAAAACAAAAGGCCTCTGATGATCGCGCGGCTCAGCTGGGCATGGGGGGGAGGGCAGGGATTTTTGCTACCGGTTCTCCGAACCACCCGCCGCCATCGCTACCGGATCGGGGGATCCGGTTCGAACCAAGAGCATTTCACCCCTGGACAGAATGTATCTGCCCTCAGTGTGGAAGGGATTGCCACTCTCGAATTGACCTTTTTAGTCACACCAGATGCTGTTTTAGGACCTCTTTCCAGAGCACGAGACCATAGTCTTCTGAGACTGAAGGTTGCCAATGAATAACCTAAGCCACACCCAGGCTCCAAACTGTTTCAGCTCCCATTGGCTGACTTAGTTGCTATGCCTATACATTGGCTGACCTTGTTACCATGTCCTATTCCAATCAGTTCCCAATGGCTGACCTGTTGTCATGTCTACCCCACTCATGAACTCTCATACACAGTGACACAGGGGCAGCATTCTAAGGTCTAACATACCAAAAAGAGTATTAGAAATAAATCTAGTACAATATATATTTGATTAATTAATTACTAGTTTACTTTTCAGGTTGGAAACCTTTTCTGGCTTTCTGATTGCACAAAAAGGTGCAGCTGTGAGAATTCGTCAATCTTTCACTGTGTCCCAGCCAGTTGCAATCCTGGCCAGCAATGTGCAATTCAGGATGGAAAGCTGGGCTGTAAGAATCAGCTGACCACTTGCACAGTTTCTGGAGACCCTCACTACTTCACATTTGATGGAGCCATAGCCCATTTCCAGGGCAGTTGTGCTTATGAGATCTCAAACACACCCAACTCCTCCTTGGATTTCTCCTTCCGGGTTGTGGCTACTAATAAGAATTTCCGGAATCCCCGAGTATCTTTTATTTACCGAGTGGATATTTGGCTTAGCTTCAAACAGTTCAGTTCTCACGTTGTTCTGGAACAAGGAAAAGACGTGAAGGTGAGGACAACGTCTTGATCCATGCCAACAAAAAAAAAAAGGAGGAGGAGGGGAAAAAAATGTACAATAAACCAATATAATCAATGGCCCTTTGGAAAATATGGGATGATGATGTTGAGAATGGTAGCAAATGTTTTAAGAAATAATATTTAGTTTGGAAATGTAAAATAAGATCTGGCAGTTTAGAGTAGAGTAGAGTAGAGTAGAGTAGAGTAGAGTAGAGTAGAGTAGAGTAGAGTAGAATAGAATAGAATAGAATAGAATAGAATAGAATAGAATAGAATAGAATAGAATAGAATAGAATAGAATAGAATAGAATTCTTTATTGGCCAAGTGTGATTGGACACACAAGGAATTTGTCTTTGGTGCATATGCTCTCAGTATACATAAAAAGAAAAGATACATTTGTCAAGAATCATAAGGTACAACACTTAATGATAGTCATAGGGTACAAATAAGCAATCAAATCATACTAGGAAACAATAAATGTAAATCATAAGGCTACAAGCAACAAAATTACAGTCATGCAGTATAAGTGGGAGGAGATGTGCGATAGGAACGATGAGAAGATTAATAGTAGTGCAGACTTAGTAAATAGTTGTTATGACCCAGGCCCACGTAGTTAATATTAAATGCAAAACAGTTCCAAAAAACAAATAGATTTTTTTTAAAACAGCTGAGAATTAACACATTCTCAGTTTATTCCAAATTAAATGAAAGCAAAGTTCTCAAAACACCTTCAGTTTATCTCTGATTTTGGGATAATTAGGAAAATTCCAAAGGCTTTTCTTGGCAGCAGTTCAGGAACAGAAGACCCCGACAAGAAAGAAATACATCCAAACACGAAGCAAATCTCTCAACGGTTGTTTTCTGGCAAAGAGGCCAAGAGCTGTTGCTAGTCTTTTAAGCCTTATGGGAGGGGCCAATCATTCCTTGGCCCTACTCCCGAGTTGTCCTCTCTGCTTTAGATGCTTCTGCGTTCTGGCAGCTCTTCTCATACGTGCACTAGGAACAGACTCCTCCTGTTCTTCTGCCTCTCTACTGTCAGCCTCTGGAGGCTCCGAAGTCCGCGCATCACTCCCTGATGGCCCTTTTGAGGGTAGGAGTTGAAACAGTTTATGTCCAGGATGCGAAGGGGTCTGTAAATATTTTCACCACCCTCTTTTTGACTTGTGCAGTATACAGTGCAGTATACGTATAGGTCCCTCCACTTCTTAGCTTCTATGATTCTGCATCAGTCAAGAATTTCAATGCAACCCCCCCCCCCAATAAATTAATTAACCAACTGTAGTGACTTTGTCCACCGTGTTGAAAGAACATCACTGTGATATTAGAACGGGTAGTTTTCCCAAGAACAAGACATTCTTGACTAGGGATTGACTCTGAGCTTTTCAAAGCATGTTCTCATAATATTGAGATACAGGAAAAGTGAAATTTGGTTCTATATATCCAGTTTTTAATTCTAATTTGACCTCTAATTATTATGCCTAATTAATCTATTATTATCCTTATATCTCATCTTTTCTTCAAGAGAGCTCAAAGCAACTTCAGGGGGTTTCTTTCCCAGGTCACTAGAAGAATTAAATGTGTCCCACTACTTTGGACTGTCCCCTGAGTGTATTCTCACCCAGTGTCTTCAAATTCATATGAATTGGTCTGCAAATGATCATAACTATTACAGTATAGGAGCCTATGTTTTTCCCAAGAACATCCTGATCTGAAGGATTAGGAAATACAAACAAGGACAATTAAAACAATGGCGACAATCCTTTGGAATCTCATTTATCTTGTGAGATCATGTGGGCTTCATGTTGTGCTGAAGCCATCAGCCACTTCTTCTCCACCCCATACAATTGACTACTTATATCTAATTGGGATTTCCACTATATTTTTAGGTTGATGGGAGACCAGTTGTTTTGCCAGCAAAACTAGAGCACTTAGCCAACATCACAAAAAGACGCCAGATGGTAACCGTAAGAACCCATCCCAGTTTGGAGGTCCAGTACAATGGCCGCCATGCTTTGTTTGTTCGTGTGGGTCCTGAATATTGGGGGAAGCTGAGTGGGATGTGTGGGAATTTCAATGGCTATCGTGATGATGACAAAGTCTTACCTGATGGGAAAAAAGCTAAAAATGATGCTGAATTTGGAAATGCTTGGATGTCCGACATCAGTCCCCCAAAGTAAGTTGATTTATAACTGAGTTCTTTAACCTTTATGTTTATTTTAAAGAACAATTTTATGATTTTTTACAAAAATAATATGAGGCATACGAACTTAGTCCCTGCATCTCTTTGGAAGAATTTTGTAGCTCCTGCTGCCTTAAGGAAGTTCAAAACATTCTTAAAGATCCATCTCATCCTGGGTACCCTTTCTTTTCTTTTTTTTTTTGAACTATTACCATCTGGCAGACAGTACAGGGCAATAAAAACAAGGACAAATAGGCTGAAAAACAGCTTCTATCCCAGAGCAGTAACTATATTGAATTCTACTGTATAGTGCAATATTAATGCAGTATCATGGGTTTTCAATTCAATTGTATAGAATGTGAAGGATGTGTTTTGTTTTATTTTTTTTATGTATAATGTACCCTGAAGATGACATTTAATTTCCTTGTACAAGGTGCAATGACAATAAACTAAACTAAACTACAAGTTGCCAAGTTTGAAAAAGTACTGATTTAAGCATTTTTTAAAAAAGATATCTATCTATATAAAAAAGGCTGTATGTATGTATGTTCCAGCATAACTCTGAAACGCCTTAAGCAATTTCAACCAGATTTGATACACAGATGACTTACTGACTGGAAACAAATACTGTGGGGGTAAGACACCCCTAGTGTGTGTGTGTGTGTGTGTGTGTGTGTGTGTGTTCCAGCATAATTGTGGAACGCCTGGGCCATTAAGGAGAGCGAGTGCGGCGTCCTAGAGCAGCAATTGTTTGTGATGTCAGTTCTTTCACAGCTTCCTTTGGAAAGGCAGCTGTGATGTTTGCCCTCCAGTGGAGCAATGAGGAAGCACCTGATGGATTTGGGGCAAAGTGCCAGGATCGTAGACAGGGCGGGAAAGAGGAGCGCATGGGAGGGGGAAGGGAGAGGGCAGGGATGATGGGCATGGGAGTAGGGGGAAGAAAGCCACCCTCAATGGCTCCCTGTCAGACAAAGACTTCAGTGTCTATAAATACCTGGGCAATGCCTGGTTACTAGCTAGTTATCTATGAAAGAGCAGATGCCATACAATTAATGCTCAATATAATGTCTGTATATAACGTAATGAGCTTTTCTTGCCTTTCAGATGCACTAATGATACAGGTGCTCTTGCACCCTGCACAAATCACCTAGAATTGGAACAAAAGTGTGGAATCCTCACAGATCAATCTGGGCCTTTCTCAGAGTGCCACTGGCATGAGGAGCCTGATCCATATTACAATTCCTGCATTTTTGATCTTTGCCAGTACGGCCAAGGCCATGACATGCTTTGCGCGACTATAGAAACCTATGAGGAGATGTGCCAGACTCTCGGGGTGCAGGTGCCCAGCTGGAGGGAAGAGCTGGGATGTGGTGAGCAAGGAGCCTTTTTCCTTTTGGTCCCTCAAAATAACCTGGTGTGAAAATGTGGGGGTTTTTTTTTTTTTTTGAAATATGAAAAGTTTCAGAAATGCAATGCTAGGCTATTTTGTGTTTCCTTTGGAGGTTACTAAGAATTATAGGTAATCTTCAACTTAAAATCATTCATTTAGTGACTGTTTTAAGTTATAACAGCACTGAAAAAAGCGACCTAGGAGCATTTTTTTCACACTTATGACCGTTGCAGCATCCCCATGGTCATGCAATCAAAATCCGGACACTTGGCAACGGAATCTTATTTATGATGGTTGCAGTGACTCAGGGTCATGCAATCCAGGGATGGGTTTCACTTACCTTTGCTATCTGTTCGCTCGTGTGCACACCACTTCTGCAGGGTGCGCATGCACAGAGCGTATTTGATGATGTCCGGATGGGTGGGCGGAGCCTCCCGCCACCGCTGCTATCAGTTTTCCCGAACAAGGGCGAACTGGTAGCAACCCACCACTGATGCAATCCCATTTTGTGATCTTCTGACAAACAAAGTCAATGGGGAAGCCAGATTCACTTAACAACTGTGTTATCCTGTTTTCCCCCAAAATAAGAATCCTCTGATAATAAGCCCAATTGGGCTTTTGAGCGCATGGCAATAAGGCCAAGCGCTTATTTCAGGGTTCAAAAAAATATAAGACAGGGTCTTATTTTCGGGGAAACACAAGTAAGATAAATGATAGAAGATAGATAATAGACAAGAAAGGAAAAGTTACAGAAAGAAAGAAAGAAGGATAGATATAGATGATAGAAGATAGATAGATAATAGATAATAGACAAGAAAGAAAGGAAGGAAGGAAGGAAGGAAGGAAGGAAGGAAGAAAGAAAAAGATATAAAAAGAAAGAAAAAGAAGGAAAGATAGAGATAGATACCCTGTTTCCCCCAAAATAAGACATCCCCTGATAATAAGCCCAATCGTCCTTTTGAGTGCATGGCAATAAGGCCAAGCGCTTATTTCAGGGTTCAAAAAAATATAAAACAGGGTCTTATTTTTGGGGAAAGACGGTATTAACTTAACATCTGCAGTGATTCACTTAACAATTGTGGCAAGAGGGGTTGTAAAATGGGGCAAAATTGAATTAACAGCTGTCTCACTTAGCAGCTGAAATTTTGGGCTCAATTGTGGTCATAAATTGAAGACTACCTGTGACTATGAATTGTCTTACTAATATCAATGTTCAGCAGGCTTTCTATTAAGCATAGTTCCAGTTATGAATATATTTACTTACAAATATCCACAATGAGCAGAGATGGATGGACACACCCCCAATTTATGCTTTGGTTTCCATACCAAAGATTTACAGAGCCCTCTTTTAACCTTCCTGCCTTCCCAAACGTGAATGATGTCTGCGTCTCATTTTAACCGTTTGTTCTCTTCTTCTCTTAGCTATTACCTGCCCACCCAATGCTTATTACGATTTCTGTGGCACAGCCTGCCCCCTCACTTGTGCCAACCACACAGCTCTCATCAGATGCCCCAATCCGTGTGTCGCAGGATGCACCTGTCAGGAGGGGCACGTTCTGAATGAAGGCGCATGCATTCCCCTGGGACAATGCGGCTGTCAGCATAATGGCCGTGACTATCAGCTGGGAGAAGAGATGGTCCTGCCAGACACTTGCAGCAAAAGGTGTTCTTGCAAACAACCTGGCCATCCTCTGGAGTGCCAGGAGCTTACCTGTGGGCCTCGGGAGATATGCAAAACTGTGGACGGTATTTGGGACTGTTATCCTGTGTCGTACGGCACTATGTGGTTATTTGGCTACTTTCATGTTATCACGTTCAGTGGGGCGGCCTTTAGCTTTCAAGGAGCATGCACGCACATCCTCACCCAATATTGTGGCCCTCCTGGCAAGCTACCTGCCTTCACCATCCACATAGTAAATGGGCACAGATACTCCATTGCAGCATCTTGGACTAGGCAATTGACGCTGGATGTATACGGGGAACACATCGCTGTAAAAGAAGGACAAGAAGGCAAAGTGCAGGTAAGAGGGGTGCTCTGCAAACACTAAAGAAAGGGCCCTCCTGGTAGCAATAGCAATAGCAGTTAGACTTATATACTGCTTCACAGTCCTTTTACAGCCCCCTCTAAGCGGTTTACAGAGTCAGCACATTGCCTCCAACAATCTGGGTTCTCATTTTACCCACCTCCAAAGGATGGAAGGCTGAGTCTACCTTGAGCTGGTGAGAATCGAACTGCCACACTGCAGGCAGTCGGCAATCAGCATAATTAGCCGGCAGTACTGCATTCTAACCACTGCACCACCACAGCTCAGTGGCAATATGTGAGGAATTTTATCATTGGGCATTTCTGGTGGGAAAACCAATGTCCAAGGCATGCAATTCAAGAAAGGCTCAGTAGGTGGCAGCAGATGGCAGACTAAGCGGACTGTTGAACTGAGCCTAGAGAGGAAAATACCTATCGATACAGATGATCCTGAACTTACAACAGTTCATTTAGTGACCATTCAAAGTTACAACGGCAGTGTCAAAAGTGACTTATGACCCGTTTTTCACACCTACGACCATTGCCGCCTCCCTATGGTCATGTGATCAAACTTCAGATGCTTGGCAACTGACTCATATATATGACGGTTGGAGTCTCCCAGGGTCATGCGAACCCATTTTGTGACCTTCTGGCAAACAAAGTCAATGGGGTAGCCAGATACACTTAAGAGCCATGTTAGTAATTTAACAACCGCAGTGAGTCACTTAACAACTGTGACAAGAAAGGTTGTAAAATGGGGAAACCTCATTTAACAAGTGTCTCACTTAGCAACAGAAATTTTGGGCTCAGTTGTGGCTATACATCGAGGACTACCTCTATAAGTCAATCCTGAGTTTAGCCCCGAAAAAGAAGAAACGGTGAGAAAGAAACTCAAGATTGCCCTATCTTGACTTTTTGGTATAAATCCCAGAATGAGGCAATGCCAAACCGTGTCCACCCTGTTCTCCTATGACCATGATGGTGAACTCATGGCACACGTGCCAGAGGTGACACACAGAGCCCTCTCTTTGGGCACGTGTGCCATCACCAGCTGCTCTTCTGGTTTCCGGCATGCACATGTGCAACAGCCAGCTGGTCTTTGTGTGCGCCGGAAACCCAAAAACCAGCTGGCTGGTGCACATGCGCGTGGCAGCTACCTGGTCTTCAGGTTTCTGGCATGTGCATATGTGCCAGCCAGCTGATCTTCATGGGTGCCAGAGCACCAGAAACCCAAAGACCAGGTGGCCAGCACATGCATGCGCACTGCCCAGTTGGTCTTTGGGTTTCCAGCGCCCTGGCACATGCGCATGCATGCGTATGCACACGTTCCAGTTTCGGCATTTGGTGCTGAAAAGGTTCGCCATCCCTGTCCTATGAAAACCACATCGATGTTTCTGTGTGGTCATTTTGTGTAGAGCTTCACTCAGGGGAATCTTTACCGTTTTGCTTTAAATTAATCATTCTTGGATTAAAAATTGGGGAGTGCCGATTCATTCGTTCGGAAGGATTTCTAGTATCACCTTTTGGTCTTAGGTCAATGGTCTCTTGATGAATCTGCCTGTCATCCTGGCTTCTGGGAAGCTCCACGCCTATTATAGTGGATCGTTCATCATCGTTCAAACGGATTTTGGCCTCTCCATCTCCTACGGCTGGTTTTCCTATGTGTCCGTTTCTGTACCTGAGACTTATTCTGGTTTCCTCTGTGGGCTGGGTAGAGATTTCAGCGAGAACCATCATCAGGACTTCAGGACTCCCAATGTCTCTGTAGTTCACGATAGAGGCATTTTTGGCAACAGCTGGAAGAAAATGGACTCCCCTTCCTACTGTGCTGTGGTGGAAGTTTCAGCCACCTGCAATGAGACTCAACCAGCCCTCTTCAGTTCTCAGAATCACTGTGGGATGATCAGCGATAGAGATGGACCGTTTAAAGAATGTGGTAACTTTGCCGATTTTCAAAACCACATTGAAAACTGTGTCATGGACCTTTGCACAACTCAGGGTGCGCATAAGACCCTGTGTGAATCTCTCCAAAGCTTTGCTTGGCAATGTCAGATTCATGGCATCAGCATTCAGCCTTGGAGGGAAATTGCAGAGTGCGGTAAGTGAATATAATTGAGTTGAATATAACTGAATTTTCAGAATATAATTTCAGCTGTTCTCGTTTTCTTGTTAGGCACTCTGCATACTTAGCAGTAGACTTATATACTGCTTCATAGTACTTTACAGCCCTCTCTAAGCAGTTTACAGAGTCAGCATGTTGTCCCCAACAATCTGGGTTCTCATTTTACCGACCTCGGAAGGATGGAAGGCTGAGTCAACTTGGAGCCTGGTGAGATTCGAACTGTCAAACTGCTGGCAGCCGGTGATCAGCAGAAGTAGCCTGCAATACTGCACTCTAACCACTGCGCCACCGCGGTTCACACTTAGACAGATAGTTGCTCCACACCATGAACTTGATAGTGACTTATTTTTGGCCAATGACAAAGCCAAGAAAGTGGCTTCATTCTGGCAAACTAAAGTTTGATCCAGACCAGTGGTGGGTTGCTCCCGGTTTGATCTGGTTCTTGCGAACCAGTAGTAAAAGCAGCGGTATGCTCTACCCACCTGCCTGGACATCATCATGGACGATCTGTGCATGTGCAGAAGCACAAGGGCTGCCATTGCAAACTGGTAGTAAAGGTAAGTAGAACTCACCCCTGATCCAAACACAGAAGAAGAAGAAATTGCTCCACATTTACATTTTTAATCTGCATGTTTTTCCTTTCCTTTCTTTTTTCAGTGCGTTCTTTTAGATATTGTTCAATGTCAGTTCCCATCCCTTTTCATCAGAGACCATGTAAATTAATACTGACAGGATTTGGAATTCAACCTTTGGAAGACCCCAGGGTCTCTCCATATGCATTAAATCTGTCTTATTTTCTTTTGCATGAAGAATTTTCTGGCTCATTTCTTTGGGATTGGATTAAACGGCATGCATATGTCTTTCAGAGTTGACCTGCCCACCAAATAGTTATTATGAGCTTTGTGGCTCTCCCTGCCCTGCCTCTTGCACCCAACCAGCTGGACCTCCGAACTGCTTCCAGAGCATGTGCGTAGAAGGATGCCAGTGTGAAGCAGGGTTTGTGCTGAGTGGCACTGGCTGTGTGCCGTGGGAGCAGTGTGGCTGCAGCTACAATGGACGGTATTACTTGAAAGGGGAAATGTTCTTCCTGGAAGGTGAAAATTGTAAAAAAAAATACCGCTGTGATGGCTCCATCTCTGCCATTGAAGCTGATGGCTCCTTCTGTGGTCCTGACCAATTCTGTGGCACTCGGAAGGGAGTATTTGGCTGCCACGCATTGCCAGATGGCATCTGTCGAGTTTCTAAATTTCTCCACTATACCACCTTTGATGGTCAGCAGTATAACTTCCAAGGTATCTCCACGTACGTCTTGGTAGAACTGTGCTCAACGTCCAAGTTTTTACCATCTTTCAGGGTTGAGGTGAAGAATGAGAAGCTGCTCAACAGCCCTTTATCTGTATTATCAGAGGTTATTGTATCTGTGAACAACACTAAGGTATACCTGCAGAGAGAACATCAAGGAACAATCAAGGTAAATAAAGTAAGATTAACATCTATTATAGGGGATTACTTTGTTCTTTGTCAATTGAACCAGTGGAAATTTTGAGTGGTGAGGATAAACTCAATCTTCCTTAACCTGATGCTCTTCAGATGATATGAGACTACAGTTTTGAGATACTTGTTAGTTGCGAAGTCGTGTCCAACCCATCACAACCCCATGGACAATGTTCCTACAGGCCTTCCTGTCCTCTACCATCCTCTGGAGTCCATTTAAGCTCATGCTGACTGCTTCAGTGACTCCATCCAGCCACCTCATTCTCTGCTGTTCCCTTCTTTTTTTGCCTTCAATTGTTTCCAGCATTAGGCTCTTCTCCAGGGAGTCCTTCCTTCTCATTAGGTAGCCAAAGTATTTGAGTTTCATCTTCAGGATCTGGCCTTCTAAAGAGCAGTCAGGGTTGATCTCCTCTAAGACTGACCGGTTTGATCGCCTTGCAGTCCAAGGGACTCGCAGGAGTTTTCTCCAGCCCCATAGTTCAAAGGCCTCCATTCTTTGGCGCTCAGCCTTCCTTATGGTCCAACTTTCACAGCCATACATTGCAACTGGGAAAACCATAGCCTGGACTATACGCACTTCTCTTGGCAGGGTGATGTCTCTGCTTTTTAGTACACTGTCTAGATTTGCCATTTGGAGATGCTAGGAATTGCAATTCCAATGCAGTTAAACATCAGGCTTCTGACACAGCACATCCGTTGCTTCTCTTCACTGATCTCTGCTTTGGAGGACTGACACCAATTAATTAGATTCAGAAGCCCCAGTTATAATTTTATGTAATTTTTTTTGTGGCGCTCCTTGAGTTTTCTATTGGTAGCAATAAATGGTCTTTGTTCTCGTCTTTCACACAGATGGATGGAATGATAGTAAACCTTCCGGTTCAAATCCAAGCTTTAGGAATCATCATTTATCAACATGGCTTTTATACCGTTTTAAAAACAGAGTTTGGTTTAATAGTGAGTTATGACCTGCGTCACAATCTATTCGTTACGCTTTCCCCTGAATACCGGGGCCTGACTTGTGGTCTATGTGGGAACTTCAATGAACTCATGGAGGATGACTTTATGATGAGAAATGGCTCAACTACAGAGGACATACTGGAGTTTGTCCTGAACTGGACATCAGAAACGAATCTTGCTGATACTGGCGAATCGGTTGCCTTTATCCCAGTGTTGGAACAAGGAGAACACCTCACACATTTTAAATCTCTGTGCTGGATCATCCAGGATCCAGATGGGCCATTTGCTTCTTGCCATCTCCAAGTTGATCCATTGTCCTTCTTCACAGACTGCATTTTTGACCTGTATGCCTCCTCTGGAGACCGTAGCATCCTATGTCACTCCGTTCAGATATATGTTGCAGCTTGTCAGAGAGCCAATGTCACCATCTCATCTTGGAGAACGGAAGACTTCTGTGGTAGGTGGAGAATATGCATTTCTACTTTGAATTTCGATATGTCTGTTCTGAACATCCTGAGATCTTCTCCACTTTAGGTCAGCAGCTCTTAGGTAAATCAACCTAAAGTTTTAAATGCTTCAAACCTGGGATTGATAAAAAGAGTTGTTGAATTACCCACATTGTTAAATTTTGATTCCCACAAGTGGGAATCACTGTATTTTGCCATGTAACTAGGATATCAGGTTTTCTACCTCTCTTAAGATGTAATTCCATGTATAGGCCTTACCGTATAGACTGTATAGGCCTACTTGTATAGCCAAATACCAGTACATCTGTATAGGCCTTACCAAGCAAATAGGCCTTACCAGCCACCTGTGGGCACATCATGGATAGCCCACAACCTGTTAGATGTCAAAGTCCACTTCGAACATGATGGATGGACATCATCAATTCCATGTAGTTATTTTGGGTCCATGCAGTGTTGTCCAATGCAATCCAGTATGGTGGATTAGACTAAAATATATTGCTCAAAAAAATAAAGGGAACACAAGCAGAAGACATCCGAGATCTGAATGAATGAAATAGCCTTATTAAATACTTTGTTCTTTACATACAGTAGTTTATACACTCCTCCAACAACTAAAGGGAACACAAAACTACTCTATGGGAAAATTCCCTCCTTTTGATGGTATCCTGTTTCTTATTTCTTGAACAGGTTCTGATTGCCAGACCAACAGTCACTATGAACTCTGTGGAGTTCCCTGCCAGGATGTCTGCTCGCATGTTTGGGTCAAGCTTCATTGCCTTCCCACGTGCTCTGAAGGATGCTTCTGTGACCAAGGGTATTTGCGCAGTGGGGGCAGTTGCATTCCAGAACAGCAGTGTGGCTGCATATACAATGGGCTGAATTATAAGGTACAACCTTACATCCTGACCAGGTGACACCATATAATATTGGGTGACTGCCATGGCATAAAGTCTCTCCTGAACTTCCCTTAGTTTTGACCCAGAATACTAATCACCTTCATTTAAACGTCCAGCTATGGTCTTCAAAGAAGCTACCTTGGGGATACCATGATAGCTATCCTGCCCATTGATCTTCTATTAGAACCTAGAACCACAAACATCAAAGAAACCCATGGTACTGAAAGCAGCTACTGAGCTTGGCTTGTCGACTTGGTTAGGACACTGTCCTCTCAACTTCCTTGAATTCTGATGTCAACTCACAAAGCATCCCTGGCCTGCTCTCGAGTTGCCATAGGTCAGGGGGGATGGGAAACTGATGAAACAGCACGGCAGCCAAAGATAGATGCACATTCCAGACTTATCTCTCTCAAGGCTGTATTCCAGAGTTACCCACAGTGGCCGGAGGGGAATGGTCTCTACAACCCATGAAATTGCTCTGTTGGTGAATGTGATTGATGACACCCCCTGGGTGGGAGGGGGGAATCAGGGTCATGATTGGCATGTAAATTATGTAGGGTCAGAGTTGGCTTCACTTGGGAACGTGCCGACATGAAGCTCCTAATAAATAACTAGATTTCTTTTGAAGCTTGGCTCGAGGCTCATGATTTAATTAGGGCATCCGTCGGAACCCTGACAGCAAGCCAGCTCTGACCCTACGTAATCCCTGATGAACCCTGACATCTGGTTGACCTCTTCTCTTTTCTCCTTGCTGATGGAGGAAAGAAAAACAAAGTGGTCTATCCACGAGGGGAACTAGGACCTTTTTGTGATCCTTCTTTTAAGTGTGATCATATCTATTTTTAGCTGTGAAGATGGATTTTTGAACTCTAGAACAGGCGGTAAATGTTATAAATTAGGCCAGGCTTTTATTCGGATTATAAATGATGAGCAAGCATGTGCCCGCAAATGACAGAAGAATAACAGAGCAATTCAGATCAAAGTAATAATAATAAACAGAGTTAAAAATAGCGCTTAAAGTATCATGAATACTTTATCAAGCATCAAACTCACTTCCAACCCTTCTGGGAAAAATTAGACTTCTGTTTCAAGGGCAAAAGACGGTTCATTTTATTTGGTCAAATGTTTCCGGCAGAAATAGCTAAACCAGACGCATCTTGGTGAGAGCAGAAATGTTCTTCTAAAGGCATCCAAAAAAAAAAAAAAGAGAGAGAGAGAGATTTCATCCTTGCCAAATGTAATACAGTAAGCAAGGACGAGAAACCCAACAAACATTTACAGTTAAGAAGATCAAGGCCACCCTTCACATTTTAACTCAATAAGGGCAAAGAGCAATCGCTATTCATAGTTAAGAGCGAAGCCATCTTTAGAATTTCTTTAGAGAACATTTTTTAGAGGACATTTTTGGAGGGGTAATAAAATGAGTAGTTTAGCTCAGGTCTGCGCATGTTGCATGATACCAAGGAGTTGCGTTGATAGGTGTTGCTTGGACTTCATAATCCATTAATAGATTAACAGATTGACATAGTCAGAAGGGACCTTGTAGGTCATCTAGTCCAACCCCCTGTCCAAGCAGGAGACCGGACACCACGGGTCAGCAACCCATGGCTCTGGAGCCACATATGGCTCTTTCATCCCTCTGCTACGGTTCCCTGTTGCTGGTCGGCTCCACAATTGATAGGGCTTTCAGTTAGGACAGGTAGAGGAAAAAGGATGCTGCGCTAAGAGGAGACTCTATGGTGGGGGAACTGGACTTCCGGTCAGCAAAGGAAAAAGGACGCCATGCTAGGAGAAGACTCTATGATTGGGGAAGCGGACTTCCGATCAGCTCCAGAATTGAACGGGGGCTTCCAGTTAGGACCTTTGTGGCTCTTTGAGTGTTTAAGGTTGCCGACCCCTGCCTTACACCATTTCTGACAAATGGCAGTCCAGTCTCTTCTTGAAAGCCTCCAGGGATGAAGCTCCCACAATTTCTGAAGGCAACTTCTGTTCCATGGGTTGATTGCTCTCACTGTCAGAAAATGTCTCCTTATTTCCAGGTTGACTCTCTCCTTGTTCAGTTTCCATCCATTATTTCTTGTCTGGCCTTCAGGTGCCTTGGAAAATAACTTGACCCCCTCTCCTCTCTGTGGCAGCCCCTCAGATATTGGAAGACTGCTATCATGTCTCCCCTGGTCTTGCTCTTCACTAGACTAGCCATGCTCAGTTCACGTAATTGTTCTTCATATGTTTTGCCTCCAGTCCCCTAATCATCCTGGTTGCTCTTCTCTGCACTCTTTCTAGAGTCTCAACATCTTTTTTTATAGTGTGGTGACCAAAACTGGATGCAGTACTCTAGGTGTGGTCTTACTAAGGCTTTATAGAGTGGTATTAGTACCTCACTAGACCTTGATCTGATGAACTTCATTGTTAACATTTCTTTGCAGATTGGAGACCGGGTCTGGCTGCCTGGTTGCCATGAGCAATGCAGTTGTTACGGCCCCTCTGACTTCCGCTGCATTGCTGCCAGTTGTAATCCTGGACAGAGATGTGCTGTGAAAGATGGGAAATTAGGCTGTCACTCTCTGTGGGGAACCTGCACAGTGACAGGGGACCCTCACTACTTCACTTTTGATGGGTCGGTGGCACATTTCCAAGGCACCTGTGCCTACGAGATCTCAAAGCTTTGCAATGCCTCCTCTCCATTCTTCTACCGGGTTGTGGCACGGAATCAACAACGGGGAAATGCTCGGGTGTCTTTTGTAACTCGAGTGGAAATCTGGTTGAAGAGCAGCATGCTAAGCTTTCATATCGTCCTAAGGAGCGGTCAGATTGTAGAGGTATGTGGAATATTGCCATGTGTGATTTTTCTACTTGCATTTTTTATGTGCTTTCGAATTGCTAGGTTGGCAGAAGCTGGGACAAGTAATGGGAGCTCACTCCATTATGCGGCACTAGGGATTCGAACCGCTGAACTGCCAACCTTTCGATCGACAAGCTCAGCGTCTTAGCCACTGAGCCACCGTGTCTGTGATGTCTACTAGATGTCAGTTGGAAGTCTGTTGCTGTCCTGCTAATGTTCCCCAGCAAGTGATGTTTAGACACAACTTGTCTTTGAATCTGGAACTGGCCTGTGACCACAAATGGCCTTTACTAATTCATTTAATCCCCTTTAAAACAATCAGAGTTTATCATCATCACTGCTTTAGGTTAGCAAAATACAGCTATCACTGCATTGGGAATGAATACTTTAATCTCCTAAAATTTCCACCATTCACCTTGAATAGAATAGAAAGAATAGAATAGAATAGAATAGAATAGAATAGAATAGAATAGAATAGAATAGAATAACAGAGTTGAAAGGGGTCTTGGAGGTCTTCTAGTCCAACCCCCTGCTTAGGCAGAAAACCAGCAGGTTTTGACAGGTCCTGGAGAACCAGTAGCGGAAATTTTGAACCGGCAAATATCACCTCTGGCTGGCCCCAGAGTGGGGTGGGAATGGAGATTTTGCAATATCCTTCCCCTGGAGTAAGGTGGGAATGGAGATTTTGCAATATCTTTCCCTTGCCACGGCCACCAAGCCACGCCCACAGAACCTGCAGTAAAAAAAATTGGTTTTCGCCACTGCAGGAAACCCTACACCACTTCAGACAAATGGTTATCCAACATCTTCTTAAAATCTTCCAGTGTTGGAGCATTCACAACTTCTGGAGGCAAGTTGATCCACTGATTAATTGTTCTTAGGGTCAGGAAATTTCTCCTTAGTTCTAAGTTGCTTCTCTCCTTGATTAGTTTCCACTCATCGCTTCTTGTCCTACCCTCAGGTGCTTTGGAGAAGAGCTTGACTCCCTCTTCTTTGTGGCAGCCCCTGAGATACTGGAAGACTGCTATCATGTCTCCCCTAGTCCTTCTTTTCATTAAACTAAACATACCCAGTTCCTGCAACCATTCTTCTTCATATGTTTTAGCCTCCAGTCGCCTAATCCTCTTTGTTGCTCTTCTCTGCACTCTTTTCAGAGTCTCAACATCTTTTTTTACATCGTGGCGACCAAAACTGGATGCAGTATTCCAAGTGTGGCCTTACCAAGGCATTATAAAGTGGTATTAACACTTCATGTGATCTTGATTCTATCCCTCCTTTTGAATGACTCCCAAATTCCAACATTATAGGAAAAAGATTTTTAAAAAATTGCCGTTGACCACATTCATGATTTAGATATAACTTATCCAGCTCACTTCCCTAATTCTACTTTCCTTTTTTCAGGTCAACCAGGAAATGGTGGGTCTGCCCCATACCCTGGAACTCACAGGCTTCATTTCCAAGATAAAAAATATGGTGATTGTAAAATTAGCAGCAAATGTAGAAATCCATTATAATGGCCAACATACTCTGTTCATCAAAGTGGGTCCAGAGTACCAGGGGAAGCTGTGTGGAATATGTGGGAATTTTAATGATATTTCAGAGGATGATAAGGTGTTGCCCGATGGAAGCAGAGCTCAGAACGATTTGCATTTTGGCAATGCCTGGAAAACAGAGACCAGCCCAGCAGGGTAAGAAAAGATTCAAAGATGATGTGTTAAGCCTCACGGCTCTGTTGTGAGTTCAATGACATCAAAGTCATTTTGCATTCCAAATAGATGCAAATACAGCACACCTGTGTACATACAGGTACACAGAACTGTGTACACACTCAGTGTGCACACCTGTACACCAGTGGTGAAATTCAAATTTTTTTACTACCGGTTCTGTGGGCATGGCAGTGGGTGTGGCAGGGAAAGGATGCTGCAAAATCCCCATTCCCTCTCCACTCCAGAGGGAAGGATACTGCAAAATCCCCATTCCCATCCCACTCTGGGGTCAGCCAGAGGTAGTATTTGCCAGTTCTCCGAACTACTCAAAATGTCTGCTACTGGTTCTCCAGAACCTGTCAGAACCTGCTGGATTTCATCCCTGCTGTACACTGAGAGCGTATGCACCAAAGACAAATTCCTTGTGTATCCAATCACACTTGGCCAATAAAGAATTCTATTCTATTCTATTCTATTCTATTCTATTCTATTCTATTCTATTCTATTCTATTCTATTCTATTCTATTCTATTCTATTCTATTCTATCCTATCCTATGTATGAAAGAAATCCTGCCACAGCTTCATGGTATTACAGACGTATTACTAGACTGTGATGTTGACTTTTTTGTGGGTGTTTATGGAGCCACGGATACATTTTATGCTATTGCTAATAATAAACCACCAAGGAAGGCACCTGAATCAACAACATGTTTGTTAAAACATTGTTGCTTCGTTTCCTGCATTTGCTACAGTTGAGTTTCTCCACCTTGGCAACTTGGAAGATGTGTGGACTTCCAACTTCCCCTGGCTGAGGAATTCTGAGAGTTGAAGTCCACATGACTTCAAAGCTCCTTCTTGTATTTGTTTACATTTTGCTGTGGAGCTTCTAACAAAAGCAAGACCTCTTTCTTTGTTGTTGTTGTTGTCATTGTTATTTTATTAAGGTGTTTGGATGACAATTCCACCCTGGAGCCCTGTGAAAACCTGCGGGAATATGAAGAGCTGTGTGGGATTTTGGTCAGCCAGACGGGACCTTTTGCCAAGTGCTACTGGCAGGTGGATCCTTCCCTGTTTTATTTGAGCTGCCTGTATGATTTATGCCACTACGGGAGGTATAACAACATGCTGTGCATCAGCCTTGCAGCTTATGAGGAAATGTGCTTCCTGGAGGGAATTCAGACACCAGGCTGGAGGGCTTCCGTTCAATGCCGTGAGTGAATTTTATTAAAAGTTATCTTCTTCTTCTTGTGCCAGATCCATCATCGGTCATTGGCGATCATGTTGGCAATCCTATTTTTAGGATTGGGGGTTCGCAGGAGTTCGGGACAGGGATGGGTTCTACTTACCTTTACTACCGGTTCGCAACGAGGCACTCTTCTGAGCATGCTCAGAAGCATTTTCATGATGGCAGGATCAGTGGGCGGGGCCTCCCGCCAGTTTTACTACTGGTTCTATAGAACCGGTACGAACCGGGAGCAACCCACCACTGGTTCGGGAGAACCTCTAGCTAAGATTCTGTGCAGTTTGGAGAACCCCCAAATCCCACTCCTGGCTGGCTGGCTGGCCCCTCCCACCCCAGCCCGCCCCTCCCAGGAGTTCCCATATGGCCCGTTTTGGATGCAGGTAAGTGCAGGGCACACACAGAGGCTTGGGGAGGGCGAAAAACAGGCCTACCAGAAGTTCAGGAAGGCTGGAAATGGGCCTGTTTCCGGCCTCCAGAGGGCCCCTGGAGCCTGGGGAGGCCGTTTTTGCCCTCCCAGAGGCTCGAGGAAAGCCTCCGGAGCCCGGGAAGGGCAAAAACACCCCCCCACCACCACTGTGGTGCAGGAGGCTGACTAGGCCACACCTACCCTGGCCACGCCCACCCAGCAACCGGGCAGAGAACCCCTTGCTAAAATTTTTGAAGCCCATCCCTGAGGTCGTGTCTTTATTTCTGCTTTAGACTGACAAATCTGATTCCTAATGAAACTTCTGAAGATCTACAACAAATAACCCTGTGATTATTGAAATGCTCTGAATCGCTGCCATCATTGCTTAATCCGAGAAAGGGGAGAGGAAAATCACGAGGGCCAAACCTTGTTGCCAGTAAAACCTCTTGTTCCTTCTGCAGCTGCCACTGACCCCTGCCTTGACTTGGCTTGTGGAGACGATGAATGGTGTGGGGAAAGGGGAGGAAAATGGGGCTGCTTCTGCCACAAATCTTACAGCCCCGTCAAAAGGGCTGACTATGGTAAGCAAAAGCCTGAGCTTTATTTCAGTTTTTTCCCTTTGTGCTATTTGTCTTTGAATACAAATTTGTTTCCTGTTCAATGTTGCTGCAGGCAAAACAGGCTGCAGGGGGACAGTATCCAAAAAAAAAAAAAGATAAAATGGCACTCATGATGTTACTTAGTTGGGTAGTGAAATGTTTGCAAGAAAAACAACCAAGCTCAGAAAGCACCAAGGACTCCTTGTGCCAACTCTGAGCTACACATATTCTCCTTTATTGGTACTGGGACCATGGAATAGAAGTCCCGTCCTGTTTTTACAAGCTTCACATCTGAAAAAGGGGCAGGACTTCGATCCTCTGGTTGCAGTGGCATGATGACTTAAACCCAGGGGTCAGTTAATACTTAGTTGAGTAACCTTTAGCATGAATGACGGTCTTACAACGTCTTCCTATGGAGCGGACCAAGTCTTTTAGTTCTGCAGCTGTTATAATATGAAACCAAGATTGAATGATTGCTTCTATTCACTGGGTTTTATTGCTGGGTCACTTCTAACAAGTTTCTTTAGTCGGCTGCATAGTTTTTCAATTGGGTGAAGGTCTGGGCTATTCCCAGGCCATTCCAGCAGTGGAATAGGATTATCTTGAAACTCCAAAAAAAAAAAAAGTGGTGTTATTAGCCATCAAACCTCAAAAATACACTTTCTCAAAAAGGTTACCACAATTTTGGTCACTACTGTAGTTTTGAGGAGGGGAATTGTAATTCTCTTCCACCCCAATGGGGAGAAAACGGGTTTTAAAATGCAGAAAAATTGTCCACAGAATTTTTTATTTTTAGACAAAGAGATTTTCTAATCTAGGGGCATATCAATCACCCTGTTCCATTTTCAAAGGGCCCGTTTCATTCACGTTAAAACATTTCCATCTGAAATGCAAAGTTAATTGTTCAGTTCAAACGATTGGTTTGATTTAGGAGAAGAAATCAACATGACCTTGCTTGTAGCCACTTGGTTCAACAAAGTGACTCATTTCAGAAATTTTTATTGTCATCCCTAAGCGGACTCGCTGACTGAAGAACGGCTGAAGGAATTGGGTATGCCTAATTCAAGGGTGTCTAACTTGATTTCATTGTATGGGCCACGTCAGGGCCCATACAATGGGCCAGGGGTGACCCTGGCCCTGGCCCAGGCCCCGAGGTCAGGGTTGTGTCTGACCTCGGGGTCTGGGGGGGCGTGGCCAGGGGGCATGGCCAGCTCGACATTATTCGTTGAGGCTCCATTTTCGGTCGTGATGCCTCCTGCCATCCTCTGTCAGCAAAAACGGAGCTCGGGGTGGGTGGGCCCGGTGTTTGGCTGCAATGCTCTCCTGCAGCCCTCTGCCAGCGAAAATGGAGCCCCCCCCCCAAGTTCCATTTTCACTGGCAGAGGGCAGCAGGAGGCTGTCATGGCCGAAAACGGAGCCTGTGAGGGCCACATGTAGCCCTCCCGAGCCCCATTTTTGCTAGCAGAGGCACTGTGGGCTGGTCCTTCGCTGTTTCCAGGACAGCCCTGCAGGCCAGATCTAAACACCCTGAGGGGATCCGCTTATTTTCCAAAGCACCAGAAGGCAAGACAAGAAACAATGGATGGAAATCGATCAAGGAGAGAACCAACCTAGAACTAAGGAGAAATTTCCTGACAATTTGAACAATTAATAAGTGGAATGGCTTCCCTGCAGAAATTGTGGGTGTTTTATATTTATATTTATTTCATTATATGGAAGTTTTTAAGAAGATGTTGGATAACCATTTGTCTGAAGTGGTGTAAGGTTTCCTGCCTGAGCAGGGGGTTGGACCAGAAGACCTCCAAGGTCCCTTCCAACTCTGTCATTCTATTAAACCAAATATCATTTATCTCATTCCTTTCTGCAGATTACCAGCTGACCTGCAAGAGCAGCAGAAGCATGGTCTCTCTCTCCCGCTGCCTTCTTTTCACCGACGGATTCCCTGCTGAAAGACTCCACTTGGCTGACCTCAGTTGCATGGGGTCCTTAGTTGGAGACAGACTCGTCTTCTACTTTGATACAGTGCAGAAAACCTGTGGAACCCAAATGGAGGTAGGCAGAGCAAGAAACACCTGAAACAGAGAGGTTGCCCCAGTCGGAGTCTGAATCCGAGGGGGAAGACGAACAGCTGAAAGAGAGCGGGAGAGTGGCTCTGTTGGTTGTGGAGGAAACTCGGGAAGGGCAAAGTCAGGCTAGGCAGAGCAGGGGAGAGGTAGAACAAGGGAGAGAGGGTTCAGATGAAGACCAAGGCCCACCCCCTCCTCATCCTAGGGCACGCAGGGAAGAACGGAGAAGAGAGCAATGTGGGTTGCGTGGTTTATGAGGGACGAAAGGCCTCTGATTCCCTTCACAAGGCACACCTGGGGATGGAGTTTAAAGGAGAGGAGAATGGGAGGGGCGGTTGTCGGGAACAAACGCTGAGTTCATCTTGTGTTAACTGCTTTATCTGAATTCCTGGCATCCTCTCAACTGGTTTGATTTACTGCCGTGCTACTTCACTTCTGGAACTCCTTATCTTGCTTGCCCTGTTGGATTAATTACCTTATCTTGCCTTGTTGGATTTATAGTTGGAAGTTTTCTGCTTATAAAGCTTGGACTGGAGTATTTTCAGGCAAAGACTGTTACAGGTTTGTGGGACAGTTTTTCTCCAGACCGGAGAGTAAAAGGGACGTTGGGGGCAAAGTTGGAGCTAATAAAGGGACTCATACTTATTCTCTGGCTGTGTTGTCTTTGTGCCACGCCCTGGGTCATCACATGTAGTTATTTCTTTACTTTGAAGAGTTGCTGTCGAAAGGATAAGGTGAAGGACAAGTTAAGGTGACTTCTAGACAAGGCTTTCATAAAACTCAAACCAGATGAATAAGATACAGGTAGTCCTCAATTGATGACCATTTGATTATTGACTGTTCAAAGTTAAAACGGTGCTAAAGGAAGGGATTTACGACTTAACCTTGCATTCACAAGCATTACAGCATTCCCACAGTCATGGGATTAGAATTTGGGTGTTTGGAGACCAGCATGAATTGACCACAGTTGCACTGTCCTGAGATCATGGGATCACCATGAATGATCTTCTCTCTAAGGGGACTTCTGACAACCAAAAACCAATGGGGGAAGCCAGATTTGCTTAACGACCCCATGATTCGCTTAACAGCCATGACAAAAAATGGTAGTAAAATCAGGCGCAACAGCAACATGACTTAACAATAAACAATTCCAGTCCTAATTGATGGTCAGTTGAGGTCTACCTGTAACTCAATGGCCTCTCCTTTGATTGACATATTCCTAGATAACATTGTTATAACAACAATAATTTATTTATTTTATTTTACTTATTTTATTGAATTTCTATATTGCCCTACTCCCGAAGGACTCAGGGCGGTGAACAGCCACGAAATAAAACACATACCTATAAAAATTTAAAATCGAATAAAATGAATTAAATAAATTTGGCTGAATTAATACCCATGATTTAAAATACCCATATTTTGAAACACTTTAAAATTTAAAATTTGCACTTAAAAGGGAGAAGATTTAGGTGAGGCCAGCTTGATGAAATAACAGAGTCTTCAGCTCACGGCGGAAGGTGCGCAGATCCGGGATCCTCCGTATCTCTGGGGGGGAGCTCGTTCCAGATCGTCGGTGCCCCCACAGAGAAGGCTCTCCCCCTAGGGGCCGACAGCCGACATTGTTTGGCCGACGGCACCTGGAGGAGCCCCTCTCTGTGGGAGCGTACTGGTCGGTGGGAGGCTATTGATGGTAGTAGGCGGTCCCGTAAGTAACCAGGTCCTAAGAAGTTGTCCTCTTCTTCAATATCTGTTTTTTTTTTCTTTCCACCTCCCCACCCCCTGCTCTTTCTAGGTAAATTCAACCCATGCTATCTACACCAATGTAGTGCAGGGTCATCTGGAGAACACCTACGGTGGGATGATCAGCCGAGACCGTTTTCTTTTCCTGCGCTTCTCCTGTGCTTTCCCACTAAACATCAATCTCTCCATGGCATCCGTCATTTATCCCATCCATGAGTGAGTTCCCAGGGCAGCAATTATACTTGCATTCTTCCCCACACCTTACCACACTGTTTAATTCTTGTGTCCTTTTGTTCAACTTTCCTGGTGTCCTCCATATGTAAAAAGAATCTTATTTGCTGTTTCCTACCACATCTTTTCCCCCCCCTCCTTTCCCCATCCTATCACCCCTCAACCTCTAGAACCCTGAGTGGTACATGGACTGCATGTTCCTGTCTCATTTCTATTCTGTGGCCTCCAGCCACGCATCCTGCTTCAGATCACAGCACTGGGAAAAAAATTGATAGCAATGAGACCAGTAGGGAAAGAGTCAACATGTCCACTTTGAGTAGATAACATCTCCAGATCATTCCATGTGGTTGGAATTTCCTTCTCTACCACTGGGTGGCAGATCTTCCTCAAAAATAGCCTATTCCTTTCTTCTGGAACCTGGGAAAAAATAGACAATCATTACTTACAATTATTTATGATGTTGATATAACCACCACTGAGGCATGGCATCTCTAGGTGGTACATAGGATTAAAAACCGATGCACTGTAATGCAGTGGGTCGTAATGCATGACAATGATGTAAAAATACATTGGTGGAGTTGACAGATCCGGCTTCCTTGGTTACTTGGTGAGTCTATTTGAAGGATACTCAAGAAATTGAATCATAATCTAATCAAGTCATCTGAATTACAGATGGCTTGATTAGATCTGAGTTACTTAGTTACTGAACTACAAAAAGTAACTACAAAAAGAAAACCCAGGTTTTCTCAACTTTGACAACTTTGACAACATGTGTGGACTTTGACAGGTTGAGGAATTCTGGGAGCTGATGTCTTAAAGTTGGCAAGGTTGAAAAACATTGATCTAATTGCAGTGAAGCCTTAGTATATTCTACAAATAGAGCTACTAGGTTAATAACTAACCTGGTTAATAACTAACCTGGTTAAGTGTTATATGAAGTGTCCATTTCGCCAAAGGTCTCTGCAGTCTCACCAAGCCCTCCATTCTGCTGTTTCTTAACCATTTTCTTCTTCCCTCTCTCCCATCACTTGTGTTGTCCTACAATGCAATTGTTGTCCACTTGTCCTACAATGCAATTATTTCTGAGAACCTGTGATGTTTCCTTAACGCTTCCTCCAAAACGTTGACAAAAAGCATGATAATTCTCTTCTGTTTTATTCCTTTGATAGCATCATTAACATGACCGTCTCCTCTGGCCAAGGAAATTACCAGGCCATCATGACCTTGTACCAAGATCCCCAGTACAGCAAACCGTTTGCTCAGAGCCCTATTGTGCTCACGGTCAACCACAGGGCCTATGTGGGCATCAAGATTTTGGGAGCTGATCCCACCCGCTTTGTGGTCACCTTGTCCTCGTGCTGGGCCACGCCGGACAGAGATCCTTCCTCCAGCATTCGGTGGGATCTCATCACCAACCAGTAAGCTGTTCATGGGAATTGAAAGGAAACAGACTTTAGATATTTTGGGATGGAGAGGACTTCGTGTCCTCCCACTAGTATCTCCAGAAGTGAGGGATGCGAGATCATTTAGTATAGGGGTGTCAAACTCAAGGTCCGCAAACTGGATCCAGCCCATGGGGCTCTCTCAGTAGTGGGATTCAGCCGGTTCGGGCTGGTTCAGATCAACCTGGGTCTTCGGAGAGGGGCGGCATATAAATTGAATAAATAAATAAATAAATAAATAAATAAATAAATAAATAAATAAGTAAATAAACCAGTAGTTAAATTGCTGGGTAGCCCCACCCTGCCCCTCCCCACCCCGCCCCTTCCAGGAGTCCCCACATGCCCCATTTTGACTCCCAGGTAAGTGCAGGGAGGCCTACTAGGCCCAAAATGGGGCGTGGGGGCATGTCCCCCCCGTGGCCCATTTTTGCTCCCAGGGGGGTGCAGGAGGCCAAGTGCTGTCTGTCACACTCCCTGGCCTTGCCCATCTTGGCCATACCCATCATGGCCATGCCAACCCAACCAATAATTAGGGCAGAGAACCAGTTTTTACATTATTTGAATCCTACTACTGGCTGTCCTGGTCTACCCAATGTGAAGAGGAAACGTCAGGCCAGCCTGACTTCAGCCCATCCTAGATTTGAGGGAATCTTAGATTTGAGGGAGGAGGGAATACAGAAGATTGAGGTGATACAGCATTGGTTGCCTTTGAGATAGTAATAATCAGATTGCTAATTACTGGCATCAGAAGCTAACTGGCAAACAAAAGTGCAGTACTAAGAATAAACTGCATTTGGCTTGATTCGTACATATAGTTCTCTGCTTATGACCACAATCGAGGCCAAAATTTCTGTTGCTAAGCAAAATAGTTGTTAAAATGAGTCTTGCTCCATTTTAGGACCTTTCTTGCAATGGTTAAAAGGTCACTGCAGAATCACTACAATTGTTAAGTTAGTAACATGGTTGTTAAGTGAATCTGGCTTCCCCATTGACTTTGGTTATCACAAGGTCACAAAAGGTGATCACCTGACCCTGGGACACTTACACCGTCATAAATATGAGTCAGTTGCCAAGAAGACGAATTTTGATCATGTGACCATGGAGATGCCACAACAGTTGTGTGAAAAACAGTCATACTTTTTTCAGTGCTGTTATAACTTCGGTAACTAAATGAACTGTTGTAAGTTGAAGATACCTGTAATATCACCAGTTATGGTTAAATTCCTATAAAACTTAAGGTAGATTTAATCAAATTGCAGGATGGTTGATTGTGATTAAGGAACCACATGCACGATGGGCTCTTGTCAATGTATTCATCAGAATTTGATGAGTCCTGGGTTGAAAATACAGAAACAGACTTTATTAAAGGCATTAAGTTGACAGATAAATGTGAATACAGATAGTTCTTGATTTACGACAGTTCATTTAGTGACCATTCAAAGCTAAAACGGCACTGAAAAAAGTCACATGACCATTTTTCACACTTAATTACCCTTGCAGCCTCCCCCACGGTCACATGATCAAACTTCAGATGCTTGGCAACAGACTCATATTTATGACGGTTGCGGTGTCCTGGGGTCATGAGATCCCATTTTGAGAACTTCTGACAAGCAAAGTCAACGGGGAAGCCAGATCCACTCAACAACCAGGTTACTAACTTATTGACTGCAGTGCTTTATTTAAGAACTGGGGCAAGAAAGGTTATAAAATGGGGCAAAATCCACTTAACAAATGTCTCACTTAGCCACTGAAATTTGGGGGCTCAATTGTGGTCGTAAGTCAAGGACTACCTGTATTGTATAAATAATAAGCGAGCAACAAGTAAATGGGAGGTGATCTTTAATCCCATCGTACCTTCCAACCACTTTCATCCCTCTGTCTGATCTTACCTTTCCCTCTTCAGGTGTCCTAATCCTCAAGATGGCACAGTACGAGTTGAGGAGGATGGAGTATCTCTGTTGGGACGCTTCTCCTTCAACGTTTTCACCTTCATTGCAGATTCTGAAGAAGTGTACCTACACTGTCGCATCCGCCTTTGCAACTTCTGGTTGGCCAAATGCACCGTGGTGAGAGAGGGAGGAGAAACGTTAGATTAGGTTTTCTCTTTGACATTGTAGGAGAAGAGCCTTGTTGGTCTGCATCAGAGATGGTATTCAGCCGGTTTGGGCAAACCAGTAGCAGAAATTTTTAGTAGTTCGGAGAACCGGCAAATACCACCTCTGCATGATTTATTTAACAAGTACAGTGATGTAGGGCGAATACTTCCTGAGTGGGGTTTCAGCTGGGGAATGCGATGAAGAAATGTGGGCTCAACAGAGTGGCAAGTTGGCCATGGAGCATGTTGGCCATAATGAGTTGACTGCAATGAGTTGGCCATGGCAAGTGGGCCATGGAACATGTTGGCCATAATGAGTTGACTGCAATGAGTTGGCTGTGGCAAGTTGGCCATGGAACATGTTGGCCGTAATGAGTTGGCCATGGCAAGTTGGCCGTGGCAAGTTGGCCATGGAACATGTTGGCCATAATGAGTTGACTGCAATGAGTTGGCCGTGGCAAGTTGGCCATGGAACATGTTGGCCGTAATGGGTTGACTGCAATGTGTTGGCTGTGGCAAGTTGGCCATGGAACATGTTGGCCGTAATTAGTTGACTGCAATGAGTTGGCCATGGCAAGTTGGCCACAGCAACTTGGCTGTGACAAGTTGCTCCATTCTCTGGCTCTGAAGCACAGGAGGAAGTGCTGCTACCAAGGCAGTGGTGAGATAAGAGGGACTTGAGCCTGGGCCCAGAAAATAATTTGAGAAAACAGCTTAGCCAAGCCCCTCCTTAGTTCACATGGAACATAAAGTGAGGCAGGAGTCCTCCTAACCTATACAGGTCACCCTCGACTTACGACCACAATGGAGCCCGACATTTATGTTGCCTAAATGAGAAATTTGCTAAGTGAGTTTTACCCCATTTTACAACTTTTCTTGCCACATTTGTTGAGTGAATCACTGAAGTTGCTAAACTAGGAACAAGGTTGTTAAGTGAATCTGGCTTCCCCATTGACTTTGCCTGTCAGAAGGTTGGCCAAAGGGGATCACATGAGCCCGGGGACACTGCAACCGTCATAAATATGAACCATCCGAATGTAAATCACACAACTGTGGGGATGCTACATTGGTCATAAGAGTGAAAAATGGTCGTAAATCGCTTTTTTTCAGGGCCGTTTGAGCGGTCACTAAATGAACTGTTGTAAGTCGAGGACTACTTATATATGGGCTGATAGTTCTCTTGAACAAGATCATGGTATTTTATTTCCCCTCTTTCAGAATTGCCATTCTCCGGGCTCTGTGATTTTGGGAAGGAAACCTCCATCAGCCATCATCTCAGCTGGTCCTTTCTTGAAATATAGTACCAATTTGCTAGATCACGGTAGGTTTGCTTCCTGCTTGAGTGCATTTTGACTTCAAAACATCCCCAAACCCTGGTTCTATAAATGCTCTCTTTTCTTCTGGAGACCCTTAAGAAATCCACTTGAAACCAGCTTCTTGCAACAACAGATCAGCCATTTACAAGTAAGGTTATAAGGAGGGGTGTTTCATTCCTCTCTGTGACCCTAATTAACCTCCCCGAGAATGTGTGGGATAAATGGGCTATGCTTATGTTTCAGTATAAGTCGGGGTGTCAAACTCAAGGCCCGGGGGGGGCAGGTCCAGGGGTGAGCTGCTGGGGGTTCATAGGGGTTCGGGAGAACCTCTAGCTAAGATTCTGTGAAGTTCGGAGAACCCCCAAATCCCACTCCTGGCTGACCCCGTCCACCCTGCCCCTCCCCTCCCAGGAATCCACACGCGTTCTGTTTTGGATGCAGGTAAGTGCAGGGCATGCGCGGCGGCTCGGAGAGGGCGAAAAACAGGCCTATCGGAAGTTCGGTCCTGGAGGCTCGAGGAAAGCCTCTGTCAGTGTTCCAATTTATGATCTCCTCCAGAGCTGACATGAATGAGAGAGGGAGAAGCTTTACTTTAATGCTGAGATGAACTTTTACCTAGTTTCCTGCTCCTTAGTAGATAGCGTTACCTGGGAGATAGAGGGAGGGGGGAATTCCTGTGAATAGAAAGTGCTTGGGATGGAGAGATGGATCTGCACGATGGCCAATGAGACATTGGGGTTGAAGAACGGAAAGGGAGGGGTTTGGAAGGAGGTGCCAGTTTTGGCTGCACAAGAGTTCAGGGATGACGTTGTTTCTATTCTTAAATAAAGAAAAGATTCATCAGAGACTTTGCGTTTGAGAATGAAGTTTATTTAAGATAGCACCGAAACCTGACAGCCTCTGGAGCCTGGAGAGGGCAAAAAGCCCCCCCCCCCCCGGTGCAAGACGCCAACCAGGCTACAGCCACCATGGCCATGCCTACCCAGCAACCGGGCAGAGAACCCCTTGCTAAAATTTTTGAAGCCCACCCCTGGCCAGATCCGGCTGCGGGGTGCTTAGATCTTGCCCGTGGGGCCTCTGCCAGCGAAAGCTCCATTTTCACTGGCAGAGAGTTGCAGGAAGCCATCGCAGCTGGAAACGGAGCTCGGGAGCCATTCCCACCCCATTCTGGGGCCAGCCAGAGGTGGCATTTGCTGGTTCTCTGAACTACTCAAAATTTCCGCTGCCAGTTCTCCAGAACCTGTCAGAACCTGCTGGATTTCACCCCTGATCTTCCTTCTTCTTCTTTCTATTCCTCAGCGCTTTAGCATCCTGCTGGATTCCCTGCTAACTTCTTTTCCTGGGAACGTGGATGGATGGGTGGAGATGGCAGACATGAGGCTCACCATTCACAGAGTGATTTCACCCTGGAATAGTCTTGGTTGGATCAATGATGAGTGTGGAAAAATTCTGGGTGAGACCAGGACAAAGGAGTTCATATTTAGACCCAGTCTTGATTATTCAATGGCTGAATGTATGTATAATGATTAAAGTTGTAAAATACACAAAGTTTTCTTCCCTCTGTCCTTCAATACCATTCCATGCTTTTCACAACCTTTAATGCTGTTACTCGCAGATACTCGCAAATACTCGCAAGATACTCGCAGTGGAGCACTCTACCAGTCATGAATAGTTGCTCACTTTTAATTTCAGCACCACGGTAGCTACAAGAATAAAACTCGATTTGCTTCTGCCAACTAGTCTCAAGTTATGTTTTCCTAAAAGCCATTTGGAGAAAGAAAAGGGTAACCCTTCAAATGAAGAAGAAAAAATGGTTTGCTTTGCTGGCTGAGAAATTCTGGGAGTTGAATTCCTATTCAAATTTCCAAGTTTGAAAAACATTGCTTTAAAACAAAGGGACATTAAAAAAACAAACAAAAAAAAAATGAATCAGAGGTGGGTTTCAGCAGGTTCTGACCAGTTCTGGAGAACTGGTAGCAGAAATTTTGAGTAGTTCAGAGAACCTGGTGGCTCAGCAGACTGATAGCATTGTGATTAACACCAGCTGTCTGCAATTACTGTAAGTTCGAATCTCACCAGGCTCAAGGTTGACTCAGCCTTCCATCCTTTCTAAGGTAGGTAAATTGAGGACCCAGTTTGCGGGGGCAATAAGCTGACTTTGTATAAATATACAAAAGTATGAAGGCTATTGCTTAACGCATTGTAAGCCGCCCTGAGTCTCCGGAGAAGGGCGGCATATAAATCAAATTTAAAACAAAAAACAAAAAAACGGTAGTAAAAATTCTGACTGGCCCCACCCTCTCTATTCTCTGCCTCCCAAGTCCCAGCTGATCAGGAGGAAATGGGGATTTTGCAGTATCCTTCCCCTGGATTGAGGAGGGAATGGAGATTTTACAGTATCCTTCCCCTGCCACGCCCACCAAGTCACGCCCACTAAGCCATGCCACACATGATGACATCGGGGTCGGTGGGCGGAGCCTCCCGCTGGTTTTACTACCGGTTCTATAGAACCGGTGCGAACCAGGGACAACTCACCACTGTGCAGTAGGCAGTGCAAGATAGAGGCAACAAAAAAGAGAAATCTGGGATGGAAAAAAAAAAATCCACAATAATTTATTTGTTACGCCACACATATGGCTAACTATTGACATTTTTTAGCCATTACGGTATCCGATCAAAATTAAACGCAGGGTCATTGCAGATTTCAATGTGCAACAACGATAAGAGGCCTCTCCTTTTGGCAGGGAAGCTCTGGAAAGAATGAAGGGCTGGAGAAGAAAAAAAAAATTGGCCACGAGATAAATCGGGAGCAAACATAGGTGAATCACCACAAATGAACTCAAGAAGAAGCTGGGACAGGGAGGGTTCCTGGGGAGGGGAAAGGGCTCTGGAATCATCTGTAAGTCACAGGCAGCTGTCAGGATAATAAACAGCACTTGGTATTTGATTGGAAACAAATTGGCAACCAGGAGAACATTAGATGACCTACGTGGATGGGTCCGTGCAGGGTTTTTTTGAACCATAGGACAGAAGTATCGACTGTTGGTTTTAGGGCAATGTTTCTTAATTTTGACAACTTCAAGATTTGTGGCCAACTCCCAGAATTCCCCAGCCAACATTTTAAAGTTGCTAAGGTTGAGAAATCCTTCCTTCCTTCCTTCCTTCCTTCCTTCCTTCCTTCCTTCCTTCCTTCCTTCCTTCCTTCCTTCCTTCCCTCCCTCCCTCCTTCCTTCCTTCCTTCTTTCCCTCCCTCCCTCCCTTCTTTCTTTCCCTCTCTCCTTTCTTTCCTCCCTCCCTTCTTTCTTTCCCTCCCTTCCTCCCTCCCTTCTTTCTTTCCCTCCCACCCTCCCTTCTTTCCTCCCTCCCTCCCTCCCTTCTTTCTTTCCCTCCCTCTCTTCTTTCTTTCCCTCCCACCCTCCCTTCTTTCTTACCTTTCCTCCCTCCCTCCCTTCTTTCTTTCCCTCCCTCCCTTCTTCCCTCCCTCCCTTCCTTCTTTCCTCCCTCCCTCCTTCCCTCCCTCCCTCTCTTTCTTCCTTCCTTTCTTCCTCAATCCATTTTACAGTTTAGTGTTTTCTGGTCTCCCATCCAAGAACCAACCAGCTCCAACCTGGCTGTTTTTTAGCATTATGACCTTTGAGTTCTTTCAAAGACCAAATTGAGTGCTTTGTTCCTTCTCCCCCTTAGTGCTCTCCCTCCCTCCCTCCCTCTCTCTCGTCCCCCCCTCTCCCTTTTCTACCTTCTCCTTGTCTCTTTTCTCAGTTCTGAGCCCTAGGAAATAAGAGTTTGCTTCCTGGAGCGTGTCACCCTTGTTGACCTCTCCCTGACATCTCTGCAAAGACGCCACTTGGCTTGGCTGGTTGCCAAGGGTCCCCTCCGAGCCCCTTCTGCTCTGGCTCACCCGGGTACAGCTGCAATCGCTTGAGAAAACGCAGAGTGAATCATCCCATTCTCCAGGGCTGGCCTTCGCACGCGCATCGAATGAAAACGCTCTCTTAACTCCCAGTTCTGCAGGGCTGCCAAGCAAGCTACCATCGCTCCTGCTGTCTGTTTCTTAAGTTAGGAGGAGCAGGCCTCATAGCAGATAATTCTCCTCCTCTCCCTCCTTCTCCCTCCCCCTCTCTCTCCCTCCCTCCTTCCTTCTCTCTTCTCTCTCCCTCCCTCTCTCCTTCCCTCTCTCTCTCTCTCCCCCTCTTTCTCTTTCCCTCTCTCCCACCCCTCCCCACCTCTTTCTCTCTTGCTTCAGTGCCACCTAGACAAAGTGGCTCTCTCGGATGGCATCTCCAAGCCAAAACGCACCCAAGCGAGGAAGGACAGAGGTGGGAAGAAATGCCCTAAGAAGCCTTCGTGCCACCTCCTCCCCATGTTGTTTCTGGATTTTGTCATTGGCTCCTGGTGCCTCTTCGGGAGCTGGAGGAACAAAAGGCCAAGCCTCCCTCCCGCCTTGCGATGCCGCTGTTCTCACATCGCTCAAAGGATCCCTTGTTTGTCCTCCAGCTTGACAAACAATGTCCCGTCTGTCCCAGGGCAAGCTAGCATGAGCCCTGGGTGTTTTCAAAAGTGGAGAGGTCACGGGTGGATTTCAAGGCGGCGGAAATGACCGAGGAAAGGGAAGCTTCTGGGGGGTAATTAAGGAGACACCCCCCCTCCCCCATATCCCAGGCTGATGCAGTGCCCCTGGGCCCACATGACCTGAAGCTTGTTGGAAATAGCTCTCCCTTCTTGGCGTATTCATGCTCCTCCAAATTATAATTCGAGCTGACTCTTCTTTGGGGGTTGATATTATGCCCAACCCCAGCTGGACAATCTGCCTGCTCTCAAGGGCCACGCTAGTCATGGCCACGGAGGCCGCATATAAAATTTATGTGCTTCTATTCATATCTGCAGAGACACGGTGGCTCAGTGGCTAAGACGCTGAGCTTGTCGATCGAAAGGTCGGCAGTTCAGCGGTTCGAATCCTTAGTGCCGCATAACGGGGTGAGCTCCCGTTACTTGTCCCAGCTTCTGCCAACCTAGCAGTTCGAAAGCACGTCAAAAATGCAAGTAGAAAAATAGGGACCACCTTTGGTGGGAAGATTACAGCGTTCTGTGCGTCTTTGGTGTTTAATCATGCCAGCCACATGACCACGGAGACGTCTTTGGACAGTGCTGGCTCTTCGGCTTTGAAACGGAGATGAGCAGTACTGCAGGCAGCAGAAGTAGCCTGCAGTACTGCATTCTAACCACTGTGCCACCGCAGTGATTAGAATGTAATGGAGCCAAGACTAAGGGTGAAATCCTACCGGTTCACACCAGTTCGGGTGAACCGGTAGTAATAAAATATACCGGTTCCGGTGAACCAGTCGTAAAAAAATGCTACCGGTTCGTCCGAACCAGTATTTTCAATGATCAGCTGTGCCGCGCGATTTATATTCACTAGAAAGCAGGAAATCCTGCTTTTGAGCGAATCTAAATCACATGGAACAGTTGTTCTCCCCCCTTGCTGTTCTACTTACCTTCTTAAGCCTCCTTTTTTGACGCGAAGCGTGTTTGGTGTGCACCATGCATGCACGGGCAGCGTGTGTTTGGCATGCACCGTGCACGCACACATGAGCAGGTTGGATTTCACCACTGGCCTAGAATTCTGTTATCATACCCTCCAACAACAAAGGAGCATTCCCATCATCTGTTGCCCTCTTGCTTCATGACTTGGCCTGTCCTGGAGGGTAGAACCTGGAGGGCATTTTACCAGCTCCCTTTTCTTGTCTCCATCCCTACGGGGAACCTATTGCAGCTGATTTGAAAGGCATCTTCTTCAAAGGGAGACTTTTAGAAGTTAGATTTTATTTGCTGAGGCCTGAAAGATTATCAGCTCTCAGCTTTGAGGATGTTGCAGCATTGATAAACTACGCTGTCTTCCAGAGGATTCTGAGTAGTAGCAGTAGAGTCCCTCTGCTACTACTGGGAGAAAGCAGCCTTTTCAACCACTGCACCCAGAGGGCACGGATTAGATAACCAGGGCTTTCCCAGCCCTGTGGACTATGGAAAGATCTGGCTTGCTTTTGGGCCGGGCAACCAGCAAACACCACTGAGCCTTTCCGGCAGATCCCCAGAAATCAGAGCACTGCTGCCTCTAAGCACATACAGTATTCTCTCCACCCATGCAGCCCTGGGATTTCATTTGTATGCATATCAATGCAGTATATTCTGGGCTTCCTCCATCTCTGCTTCTAAAAAAAAAATGCTGACTTAAAATAGAGAATCATAAGAAGGTGCTGCAAAAACAAACGAACAAAAAAAACAAACCACATTCCTCAGAAAAGAAGACGGGGACCGAGATATTTCTGCAGCATTTGCTTTGCAAAAAGGAGACCCTGCATCTAATTTGCCACTGAGGAACGTGGCTTGCATCCAGCTGATGGTTCTGGTCCATTTATTCGTCTTTCACAGTTCCATATTTACAAGAGTTCTGGATGCTTACAGACAGACACTCATGATAAAAAGAGAAGTAGCTGGTTATCTTTTTTTTTTTTTAATTTGATTTATATGCCGCCCTTCTCCGGAGACTCAGGGTGGCTTACAATGGGTTAAGCAATAGCCTTCATACTTTTGTATATTTTATACAAAGTTAGCTTATTGCCCCCACAAACTGGGTCCTCAATTTACCTACCTTAGTAAGGATGGAAGGCTGAGTCAACCTTGAGCCTGGTGAGGTTCGAACTTATAGTAATTGCAGACAGCTGGTGTTAATCACAATGCTATCAGTCTGCTGAGCCACCAGGCCCTTTCTTTTTGGGAAGAAGGGGTGCCTTCAAGTCGGCGTTGATGCCTGATGGCTGCCTGGACAAGTCCCTGCAGTTTTATTGTCAAGGTTACTCAGAAGTGGTTGGCCTTTGCTTCCTTCCTAGGACTGACAGAAAGTGGCCCTAATATTCTGATTTATGTTCTACATCATAAGGGACCTCCAAGGTTTCTTCCAACTCTATAGTTAAGTATTCTAATGAATAGAATAGAAGGGACCTCGGAGGTCTTCTAGTCCAACCCCCTGCTGAGGCAGGAAACCTTACACCACTTCAGACAAATGGTTATCTAATCTCTTCTTAAAAACTTCCAGTGCTGGAGCATTTACAACTTCTGAAGGCAAGTTGTTCCACTGATTAATTGTTCTCACTATCAGGAAATTTCTCCTTAGTTCTAAGTTGCTTCTTTCCTTGACTAGTTTCCACCCATTGCTTCTTGTCCTACCCTCAGGTGCTTAATGTTTTCAGCACTGTAGATATATTCTGAGAATTGCTAGGGAGGAGCAATAGCAAAAGCACTTAGACTTATATACCGCTTCATAGTGCTTTACAGCCCTCTGTAAGCAGTTTACAGAGTCAGCATATTGCCCCCAACAATCTGGGTCCTCATTTTACCGACCTCGGAAGGATGGAAGGCTGAGTCAACCTTGAACCAGTGAGAATCGAACTGCTGACAGCCGGCAGTAAGCAGAATTAGCCTGCAATACTTCACTGTAACCACTGTGCAACCACGGCTCCTACGAGCCTTCTTAATTCTATTTCTCCAGACCAAACTATCTTAAGTTTCCCTGTCTCTTTGCCCTCCTGGAATGCAGCCCCTCCCCCCTGGGAATCCAGACCACATTCCATCATAGTTACTGTGTTATCTATTACTTGGGTTGTAAATGGTCATTGCATTTCTAATGGATGCAATTAAGCTGTATTCTGAACTTTCCCAGACTGGTGCCTTCCGAACTCTATGCCTAAATCTTTAATTGCAGCATTCAGGCTGTTATTTTTTTTTCAGTTGGAACAAAAATGGCAAAACTAGAATTCACTCTGGCATAAGTTTTCCACCAAGGCTGAACTCTAATTAATTTGCATTTAGTATTTTTGATGGAAATTATCAATTTTTTTTTAAAAAAAATGCTATTGTCATTTGATACTCCTTTTACACTTTTTTTTTTTAATTTGATTTATATGCCGCCCTTCTCCGGAGACTCAGGGTGGCTTACAATGTGCTCAGCAATAGCCTTCATTCTTTTGTATATTTATACAAAGTCAGCTTATTGCCCCCACAATCCGGGTCCTCATTTTACCTACCTTAGAAAAGATGGAAGGCTGAGTCAACCTTGAGACTTGGCGAGATTCGAACCTGCAGTAATTGCAGGCAGCTGGTCTTAATAACCAGCTTAATAACAGGGTGCCTTAGACCACTGTACTACCAAGGCTCTTGGTAGTACAGTGGTACACTTGCTACACTTGAAAACATCAAGATAACCTATGCATGTATAACTACATGCAAATTATGAAAAGATTTATATTTCCTTTTATATCTATTCTATCCTTTATAAAGAATAGAATAGAATAGAATTCTTTATTGGTCAAGTGTGATTGGACACACAAGGAATTTGTCTTTGATGCATATGCTCTCGGTGTACATAAAAAGATAAGATACATTCGTCAAAAGGGGCACAACACTTAATGATAGTCACAGGGTGATAGTCACAATAAGCAATCAAATCATATTAGGAAACAGTCAATATAAATCGTAAGGATACAAGCAACAAGGTTACAGTCATACAGTCATAAGTGGGAGGAGATGAGTGATAGGAACGATGAGAAGATTAATAGTAAAGCAGACTTAATAACTAGTTTGACAATATTGAGGGAATTATTTGTTTAGCAGAGTGATGGCATTTGGGAAAAAACTGTTCTTGTGTCTAGTTGTTCTGGTGGGCAGTGCTCTATAGCATCGTTTTAAGGGTAGGAGTTGAATCAGTTTATGTCCAGGATGCGAGAGGTCTGTAAATATTTTCACAGACCTCTTTTTGACTCGTGCAGTATACAGGTCCTCAATGGAAGGCAGGTTGGTAGCAATTGTTTTTTCTGCAGTTCTAATTATCCTCTGAAGTCTGTATCTGTCTTGTTGGGTTGCAGAACCAAATCAGACAGTTATAGAGGTGCAGATGACAGACTCAATAATTCCTCCGAAGAACTGAACCAGCAGCTCCTTGGGCAGTTTGAGCTTTCTGAGTTATGTAAAAGAAAAAAAAAAACCTCTAGTCTTTAAAGTTCCCTGGCTGAATTTACACAACAGGCTACCTAGATGGAAATTGGTACAGGAGGAAACCGGATAATATAAAAAAAGACTTATGGTACCTAGCCCTACACATTATCACAGCGGCAAGATTGATATACGCGCAATTTTGGAAAAATAAAAATATCCCATCGGAGGAAGCAATTATAAAAAAGATTTTGGACTGTGCGGAAGCAGATAAATTGACTAAAAAAATTAAAAGATAAAGATCAAACTCAAACATGTTTATCCTGGGAAGAATTATATACTTGGCTAGCGAAGAGAAAACCACAACCCAATTGAAAAGAGGAAAGGTATTTACTGAGAAACCTATATTATACTAACAAAGTGAGGTCAGATAGACCTAACTGATGTATAGAGAGATATAAGTCGTTCTGTCTCCCTCGGAATATAATGTACTTGCAGATATGTTTGTTATTTGTTATGTTGTCTTGTATGTTATTTATATGGTGTGTTGTTATTTTTTGGTTTTTTTTTAATGGAAAATGTAAATAAAGATTATTTAAAAAAAATTGGTACAGGAGGTAGTAGTTCAATGTGTTATGAGAACCCAACCATTACCTTGGTGTGTTGTGTGAACTAGGCCATCTGTTAAGCTACGGTTTCTCTTTTGGGGGCACAGCATGTTATGGAAACACAAACATTGCGTTTTCTTGACCTGCATAAAATGTTTAACCTCCTGCAAGAATCTATTGGGTGCTTAATTGTGTTGGAAAAGCTCGACCTGTCTGCCCTTTGGAAAGTCAGGCTTCTAACAAGTTTGGAATATCTGCTGCCTTCTCTTCATCTCCTCTGTTTTATGGCAGGTGAAACACACCTGGGCAAAATTAGAACCCCAAGAAGACATTGTCACACGAACTGGTCTTCTGCAACTGGTCGTTCTCTCCAGAATCTTTGCTTTCTTTGGCTTCAACCACATCCAGTCATCGCTAAGATCAGGAGTGGTTTGTTAAATAAATCACAATTGGCTGGGTTTGCACAAGACACCAACCTTGGCGGGCAACCAAGAAAAAACATGGTTTAATGGGATGTATGATCGCAGCCCTGTTGCTCCTGCTTGTGCCAATGGATACTAGAGCCTTGTTTGGCTTTTCGTGGTCCTAACTGCATTAGGAAACAACCATTTATTTATTTGTTTGTTTGTTTGTTTGTTTGTTTGTTTGTTTATTTATTTATTTATTTATTTATTTATTTATTTATTTATTTCATGTATTTATATGCCACCCTTCTCCAGAAGGACTCAGGGCGGCGAACACAAGTTAAAAATATGTACAACAATTTTTTTAAAAAAATTGATTTATATGCCGCCCTTCTCCGGAGACTCAGGGCGGCTTACAGTGCGTTAAGCAATAGCCTTCATACTTTTGTATATTTTATACAAAGTCAGCTTATTGCCCCCACAAACTGGGTCCTCAATTTACCTACCTTAGAAAGGATGGAAGGCTGAGTCAACCTTGAGCCTGGCAAGATTCGAACTTACTTTAATTGCAGACAGCTGGTGTTAAATTACAGTGGCTTGTCTGCAGAGCTATCCAGGCTCCTTTAAATGGGTTTAAAATCCCATTTTAAACCAAATTAACTAATAACTAATAAATAATAAAACCCAGAATCAGAGTTAGCCTATTTGCTTGAACAGCCAAGTTTTCAGGTCCCGACGGAAGGAGCGGAGATCAGGATTTATAGGCAGTGAATTATACTCTCACTGGAAGCTACCATACATTTTCATCCTGCATAGCGACATCCAAACTGCCTTGTGCTGGCAGAGATTGCAACACCCTTTTGCCTTCCTTTGAAACAATTTCAGGCATCCATCATATTCAAGTCCCCTCCAGCCTGAGCTGGATTTTTGAAAGGGCAGAACGATCCTCAATTACCTCTTTGGTAACTGCTGAGAACAGGCTGTAACACAGTCCGGTTTCCACTTGGGAATGTTTTATGATTTGCCAGCAGCCAAAATGCCTGATAAGTCGCCGAAAGCGGGGAGGGGGAGCCAGCAGCCGGGTGGAACAAAGCCAAGCCCAACCACTTTGGAAGGAGCCAAGAAGACCACTCCAGAAGGAGGAGGAGGAAGGAAATAGCCTTAGCTCAGACTGCTTGTCCATCTAGCCCAGAGGTGTCAAACTCAAGGCCGATGGGATGTAACTGGCCCACAGGGGGGTTATATCTGGTCCGCAGGCCCACCCTGGAAACAGCGAAGGACCGGCCCACAGTGCCTCTGCCAGCAAAAAAGGAGCCCAGGGAGGCCGAACACACATTTTCGCTGGCAGAGGACTGCAGGAGGCTGTCGCGGCTGAAAACAGAGCCTCGATGAATGATGTCGAGCTGGCCACGCCAGTGGTGGGTTTCAACCAGCTTTACTACCAGTTCTCTTCATGCACACGCTTTGCGCGCAATCGCTGCACACATGCTCGCTTCGCTCACTTCGCTCTATCTATCATATCTCTCTCATCTGTCTGTCTGTCTGTCTATCTATCTACATACCTACCTACCTATCAATCATCTCTCTCTCATCTATCCATCCATCCATGTATCCATCCATCCATCTATCCATCTGTCTATCCGTCTATCTATCTATCCATCCATCCATCCATGTATCCATCCATCCATTCATCTATCTATCTATCTATCCATCCATCCATCCACCCATCCATGTATCCATTCTTCCATCCGTCTATCCATCCATCCATCCATCCATCCATCCATCCATCCATCCATCTATCATCTATCTATCTATCTATCTATCTATCTATCTATCTATCTATCCATCCATCTATCCATCCGTCTATCCGTCTATCCATCTATCTATCTATCTATCTATCTATCTATCTATCTATCTATCATCTATCTATCTATCATCTATCTATCTATCTATCTATCTATCTATCTATCTATCTATCTACATCCATCCATCTATCCATCCATGTATCCATCCATCATCTCAGCTGCTACACCTTGGGAAGAAAAAGCCATTTTATCCCTTGTACTACGCATTTCTACCATACCATCTTAGCAACCACAATCCCCTCTCTTGCACATTCATCGTATTGAGAGCCCACAGTCTGAATCATCTAATACCAGTCCAGTTTTTTTCCCCCTCTTCAAATTAGGCAGAGAGCCAAGGTGTGCAATGTTCATTAAGTTCCCTCCCCTTTGTTTACATCACAAGGCCATTCTTGCTCAGAAGACTGGTAGCTTCCTGGGGGAGGGGCCTTTATCCCAGGCTAGTGGATAACACACATGCTTTTGACTATTGATCAGCAAATCAGGGCCCTTCAAAATTTGATCCAACCCTTCCCCTCCCCCTCCCTTTCTGTGCGTGTGGGTGGAAATTGATCAACCCTTTTGGAATTTGATAGACTTTATTGGTGGGTGGGTGTGTATATATCTGGACTGCAAAACCCCTGCAAGACCATAATATGGCAGTGCCCATAAAATAACTCTGTTCCCCAACTTTGTTGGGTGGTCCTGAATTTTGACAGTTCAGAGGTGGGACCCTTATGTAGATTTTTTAAAAAAATCCCTTTATGGCACTCCAGCAAGATCCGTGTGACTCTAAAAACCACTAGAGAGCAAAGCCATATAGGGACAGAGGGGGAACAAAAATAATCTGGATTTGCTCATCACAATAATACCCAAAGTAAACTGTTTACAATAAATCTCTGTGTGTTTGTAAAAGGAGTTATTTGTGAAAGGGGCTTGAAATGTTGCACCATGATCACCTGGAAAGCATGGTTCCTGCTTTGGGGTGCAGTGGGAGAGTCTGCACCATTGCTTCTTAACCCATGGTTTCAACACCTCAACAATGAAAAGAAAACTAGGGAGTTTTGTAAAATACCCCATTAAATTCATCCCACCTGGGAAACCATGGGGACCATTCTTTAACAACTAGGTGGCTCAGGGACTAAGACGCTGAGCTTGTCGATCAGAAAAGTCAGCGGTTCAAATCCCTAATATCGGTCTCCTGCGTGAGCGGCAGGGGGTTGGACTAGATGACCTCTGAGGTCCCTTCCAACTCTGTTACTGTCATATTGTTATAACTGGGAGCTCTGCACCCTGATGGCCTCTCCCATAATCCCCAACCTCCACAGCCATCCTGCCTGAGAATGATGGGAACTGTAATCTCTGCCATTCTGAGAGTGCCAGATGGAGGAAGGGGAGCAGTTTTTTTTGAAGATGGGGAGCTCTGGGCAACGTCCCATCCCATCCGGTTGCCTCTCCCATAATCCACAGCCATCGTGCCTGAGAATGATGGGAACTGTAATCTCTGCCGTTCTGAGAGTGCCAGATGAAGGAAGGGGAGCAATTTTTTTGAAAATGGGGAGCTCTGGGCAATGTCCTCCCCGTTGCCTCTCCCATAATCCACAGCCATACTGCCTGAGAATGATGGGAACTGTAATCTCTACTGTTCTGAGTGCGCCAGATGGAGGAAGGGGAACAATTTTTTTGAAGATGAGGAGCTCTGGACAACGTCCTCCCTCCATTCTCCTTTCTCTCTAAGGTAGCAGGAGCCCCTTCCCTCCTTCCTTCCTTCCTTCCTTCCTTCCTTCCTTCCTTCCTTCCTTCCTTCCTTCCTTCCTTTTCCCCCTCCCTAAAACAAGGAGGCCAGGCCGCTTCGGCGTCCCCGCCGGCAGCAAAACCTGTTCCTCCGTGTATACCTGTCCGCGCAGGTTTGGGTGTGGTCTGCCCTAGGTTCTACTTAGGCAGGCCGACAGGAGGGGCTGCCCCAGCCCGGCGCTGGCTTTCCGGGTCGTTTTTGGGCTACCAAGTTGCTTATCCCGAGTTCTCCCGGCTGGGGTAAGTGGAAAGGGTCGGGAGGGGGCTGGATCGGGCCCGTTTTCCGCTGGGGAGGGTCTTTTCTGGGCGACGGAAGATGGGGAGAAGCAGAGTCCGTTTCCCTGCGGGCTGGTTTCGTTCTTGGCTGGGATTGACAACGAACCTCAGCCTTGGCTTCGCCCTCCCTTCGTTGCGCTTTGATTTCGGAATGCCCTGCTCGGAAAAGGGCAGCAGCGGGTCTGCCCCGCGATGCCTTTGGCTGGCACCGGAGGGCCGGGCGAAGCGGGGCTCCCCACGGGCTGATCTGAGCCCCTCCAACCCGAGGGAAAAAAACAAAATAAAAGTTTTATTCCGAACTTCTGTAAATTTCCCGGACAGCGGCTTGAATCGTGATTTTTATTTTTATTTTTGGGTTTTGTTTTTCCCCACTTTGCAAAACAAAAACACACCAAAAAAAATAAAAAAATAGACGCCTCGGGTGGCACTTCAAGTAATTATGGCGGGCATGAAAACAAACACACACAGGCACACGCATCATTAGTAGTGCCACTCTTGTGGTTCTCCAAACTCGCTTAGACGCGCCTGGGTATTAATCGGGAACTCCCAGCTCTGGATTGGCCCCTTCTTTTTCAGCAAGATTTGTGCAGAAAATGGGTCTGTTTTATTTAAGAGGCCAGGCATAGAAATGGGAGCTTTTCCCGGGTCAGATTTTAGCGGGGGGTGCATATGTTTTGCATTTTATGGGTGAAGGGATGGACTTGCTGGAAACATGGAAGCTGTGGGGGAGGGGGGGGCTTCCCATCTCGGATTCAGTCTCATTAAACCAGGGGTCAGCAACTTGTGGCTCTGGAGCCGCATGTGGCTCTTTCATCCCTCTGCTGCGGCTCCTTGTCACTCAAAATATGCATCACAAGCACCAATGTGTGACACCCACCGGAAACACCGAAGCAAACACTGGTGTTGCTGGAAACACCGAAGCTGTGGGGGAAGGGGGGGGCTTCCCATCTCAGATTCAGTCTCATTAAACCAGGGGTCAGCAACCTGTGGCTCTGGAGCCGCATGTGGCTCTTTCACCCCTCTGCTGCGGCTCCTTGTCACTCAAAATATGCATCACAAGCACCAATGTGTGACACCCACTGGCATGTGATTTATTGAGCTTTTCAACCCTTGGTAGGCCAACCATGTATAAATCCAAGAAAAGAAAAGTTTCAGAAGAAAAACAGAATGTTTAATTCAACTACATATGCTAGTTTTGTGGCCGCTCAAAAAATAGTCAGGCACAGGAAGGGTTTTGTGGCTCCCGGTGTTTTCTTTTCTGTGGGAAATGTGTCCAAATGGCTCTTTGAGTATTTAAGGTTGCAGACCCCTGCATTAAACTATATTGTGGCTTGCTTAGTGTACAAGGCATGGGATGAGCCCATTATGTTGTATTCAATTAAAATGGCCTTTAACAAGCCATGTCTTCCTGGGATTTGTCAATCCAGCCACTGAGTTGATGTCAATGGGCAAACAATTTCATGGGATCAAAGTCAAACTACGGTATATGGGATAGTTGAGGCTGTTTGATTTGTTTTCACAGAATTGGCGCCTTTCAGACATAATTACGTTTCTCAGCTCCCCTTGCGTGTTGACTGCACTGTGACCTGTAGACCAATAACTTATTTAGAGGCCACCAAGGAAACCATCACTGTCCAAAATATATTGGGTTCCCATGAAAAGTGGAAGTTTGGGATAGGTGGTCTGAAGTAAGCTTGATATTAATGGTTAACTTTTAGATTTTGATCCCCCTTTTGCACCAGCAGTTCAAAGCAACGCCCTCAACCCTTCCTCTAGCTATGAATTTAGCGATGAATTTTTGGAGAGTTATCCAAACCTTTTTTTTTGCAGGAAGAAATATTTTTGCCCTAAGGATAACCTGCATAATGTGAGGAAATCCCTTTAGAGAAATAGGCATGATCTGTGCTCATATAACATTTGAAGGGACACCAGTAAATTTGACTGAGAGAGGGTCAACCTATCTTCCAAATAACATGAGGGCAGGATAAGAAGTCATAGATGGAAACTTATCAAGGAGAGATCCAACCTAGAAAAGAGAAACTTCCTGACAGTGAGAATCAATGGAACGCCTTGCCTTCAGAAGTTGTGGGAGCTCCATCACTGGAGGTTTAACCACTGCCTTGCTTAGCAAAGGAAAATTTGGGGGCTCAGTTGTGGCCATAAGCTGAGGACTGCCTCTCCTTGGAAACTTTGCCCTTCCAAAGTCAGGGTGGCAACTTGATAAAAACAAGGTCTCCTGTTTTGCATCCATATCAGGAAACCCGGAACTCTTTTGTCAAACAATTGCATCACCTCTAGCTATTGTTGGTGGAGTTGCAGAAAATTTTCAGTCTCGCCTGAGCAGGGAAGGAAAAAAAAAAAAGGGAGCAACTCCCAATCCGGATTAAATACAAAGGTGTTTTTTTCTGCCCGCAGATTTAATGGCCTTCAGGTAATAAAACGGATTATTCTCTCCTTGCTTGTATTCAGAGATTGATCCTGCCATTCTGCAAAAAGGAAGCTGGACTTTTGTCCTGGACAAAGTTTTATCTAATGACATGGGGTGTGTTTTTTTTCCCTCTATCTTTGTCTTTGGGAGACGTTGTTTCCCTTGGGAGTGGGACGGGGGCAGGGGAAAGAAAGCAGAAAGGAACCAGATCAGAAAGCCAGAGATTTACACAAGGGGAAGGAAGACAAGAGATTTAAGAACGTTGTGTCGGAAGGTAGCACCCACAACTCTCCTAGAAAAATGAGATATTTTAGGAGATATTAAAAGGGCAGAATATTTCCCCTAAAAGGGAGACAGAAACTCAGCCCCCCCCTTTGTCAATGGGCCATTAAGGCCTGGGCCAGTCTATTCTACATAACAAAGATCTACCTCCTTCAGGCAGAGCCATAGTAGGAATTGCCCAAAGCACCTTCATTACATCATCACCCAGCAAGGCTCAACCAAGTTTGGTTCTCAAAAACACAACCTACAGAGTTGCCCCTGCATGGCTCCATGGGAGTCTTGACAACCAATCAGAATACAAGCTCAAATTCAAAAGCTCCAGAGAGGGCAGAAAACTCAGGCACTCTCAGCATCTCCTTCCCCATTTTTTTCTTCTTCACCCAACATCATGTTAGAAGAAATATCCTTCTGGGTTCAGCTCCAAGTGGGGGAAAAGACACTGGAAACATGGAGACTGCTTGGAAAGATGGTTTAATGGTGGACAGGATCACGTGGTTTGAGTTCCTGAACAGAAAAGGGGGGCCAGATGCTGCGAGTCCCCGGGTTTTATGCTCTCTCTGGCTTTGAACTTTTTTTTTTTTTTTAATTTGATTTATATGCCGCCCTTCTCCGAAGACTCAGGGCGGCTTACAATGCGTTAAGCAATAGCCTTCATTCTTTTGTATATTTTTATACAAAGTCAGCTTATTGCCCCCACAAACTGGGTCCTCATTTCACCTACCTTAGAAAGGATAGAAGGCTGAGTCAACCTTGAGCCTTGGCGAGATTCGAACCCTGCAGTAATTGCAGGCAGCTGGTCTTAATAAGCTTAATAACAGGGTGCCTTAAACCCCTGTACTACCAAGGCTCTTCCTGGGGCCCAGGAAGAGTATCCTGATTGGTTGTCAGACTCCCAGGGGGTGGGGGTCTTAGCTAGCCTTGCTGGCTGATGTAATCTTCCCAGGTGCCATGTGGTATGCACGTATCTGTCCCAGGGGCCGTAGTTTGAGGACCCCTGATTTAGTGCAATATAAAAAATGCAAATAATTTTTCTGCGGACCACTAAAATTTTCTCGCGGACCACCAGTGGTCCACGGACTACCAGATGGTAACCGCTGGTGTAAAGTGTAAAAAACGGTCATAAGTCACTTGGTTCAGGGCCGCTGTAACTTTGAACGGTCACTAAATATAACTGTTGTAAGTTGAGGACTACCAGTGCTGACTGATTTTAGAAACCATCAGCGTTGTTCTGAGACAGGAGACTCCCAGCTACGGAGGGATGTGAAACTTCTAGGAAACAATCCCTTTGAATAAAAGCAGTTGCTTTATTCTCACAGGGCCTCATGTTGATACAACAGTTAAGGATGTGAATAAATAATATAATAACTTCTCTTTTCTGTTGACACTTTCTAGCAATTCTCATTAGGCCAGGCCTTTTAAAGCTATTTTTATTCTCTGCAAGTGTTAACACATTGCATACGTTTATCAAAGTGGCAGCCTGCTTTTACGTTATTTTATTTCCTGGTGTGCTACCGGGTGGCTCTCCTACACAAGCTGAGACGCTGATTGTGCATTTTGCCTGCAGCAACTTGAAAATACCATCTCCGATTCCTTTGCGAAATTGGAAGGAGGCTGTAAATGACAGCCCTATGCAACAGGGATAATCAGCCTGTGTTTTCTGTACAGAGAGCCCTCGACTTACGACAAAAAATGAGACCGTAAAATTAAGCGAGGCATCACATAACCGTGCCCAATTTTATCCTCTTTTTGCATCAGTCATTAAGGGAGACATTGGAGTGGTGTGGTGGCTTAGAGGTGGAGTGCTCGCCTCACACTCAGGAGGCTGTGATCCTAGGTAGAGGCAGATATTTCTCTCTCTGAGCCCATTTAGAATATATCTGCTGAACAAAACTCTGCATTGGTGACAGGAAGGGCATCTGGCCAGTAAACACTCATCTAACTCCATTCAGTTGCCCAGACTCCAACCCGCAACGGATTACGGAGTCATTAAAAGATGATGATGATGATTAAGGGAGACATTGCATGACTGCGAATTGTGATGTTTCCTGCAGGCTTCCCCATTGACTTGGCTTATCAGAAATTGACTGGGAAGGTCACTAACGGCGATCATGTGACTGAAACTGTCCATAAGTGCGAGCCAGTTGCCAACTATGGACTGCAACTGTCCATAAGTGCGAGCCAGTTGCCAACCCTCTAGATTGTGATCATCTATTGAGGGAATGTGACGGTTGTAAATGTGAGAATTGGTCGTAAGTCGCTATTTCCAGCACTGTTGTAACTTTGAACAAATCACTAAATGAACAGTTGAAAATCAAGGACTACCTGGATGCTCGGACTACAAGTCACACAGCTGTTGACAGTGGCATTAGTTGTGACTCATGGACATTTGGAACATGTCCAGATGTTGTGTACCTACTGCTCAGTGGTTTCACTTAGTTCAGAGGTGTCAAACTCAAGACTCGGAGGCTGGATCCAACTCATGGGGTGTTTAGATCTGGCCCGCGGGGCCACCTGGAAACAGCAAAGGACCAGCCTATGGTGCCTCTGCCAGTGAAAACAGCACTCCCGAGCTCTGTTTTCACTGGCAGAGGGTTGCAGGAGCCGTTGTAGGTGAAAATGGAACTTGGGAGCCTGTTTTCAGTGGCAGAGCACTTGGGCCCCCACAGGCGCCCCCGACACGAGTGATGTTGAGCTGGCCATGCCCACCCCAACTCCCCAAGGTCAAACACAACCCTGACATGGCCCTCAATGAAATCGAATTTGACACCCCTGACTTAGTTGAAGGAACTTTCCTCAATTCCTTTCTTACGAATCAAGGCTATATGGTGGAAAGGTGAGCTTCAGAGGCTGCCAGGCAATTGTTTGGCTAAATCAGAGTTTGTAGTAACTACCGTTTGCGGGACAAGCCTCCATAAAGTCATTTCCTTCACCGATAATATGTGTTGATTTTGTTTGGTTTGGTATGTCATGAGTATCCGTCGATTTGTAGCTCATGGTTTTTAACTTTTGGAGTGTTGTTCAAACGTAGCCAGTGCTGCTTTTGTCAACAAACCACGCATAAGTAAACCATAGTTAAATCTAATACTCATATCTGTTAAGCATGCACAACACCTCTCCTGCGTGAGCTGCACTGGCTCCCGGTGGTCTTCCGGGTGCGCTTCAAGGTTTTGGTTACCACCTTTAGAGTGCTCCATGGCTTAAGACCTGGTTATTTACGAGACCGGCTGCTACCACCAATAGCCTCCCACCGGCCGGTACGCTCTCATCGAGAGGGGCTCCTCCGGGTGCCGTCGGCCAAACAATGTCGACTGGCGCCCCCCCAGGGAGAGAGCCTTCTCTGTGGAGGCACCTACGATCTGGAATGAGCTCCCCCCGGAGATAAGGAGGATCCCGGATCTGCGCACCTTCCGTCGCGCTCTCAAGACTTTTTTATTCCATCAAGCCGGCCTGGCCTAAATCTTTCCCCTTTAAAATGTAAATTTTAATTTGTTTTTAAAATTATTGGGTGTTTTTAATTTGTCTCGGCCAAATTGTTTAATTCGGTTTTATTCTGTTTTTAAATTTTGTATTTATGTGTTTTATTCTGTGGCTGTTCACCGCCCTGAGTCCTTCGGGAGTAGGGCGGTATACAAATCCAATAAATGAAATGAAAGTGGTTTCTGGTGGAGATTTGAACCTGTGTTTCTCAGAAGTGGTTTATGAAAGAAAAGCTAATTACCTTCCTACTTGTAGAGACATGCATAATACAGAGAGAGAGACCGAATTCACTGCTTATTGAATTAACCTATTTTCTGGTTGGCTGTAAATCCTTCCACTTTATTCTAAAATCCATGATTGACATTGTTGTCCTGGTTTTGTCTTTTTTAAAAAACAACAACAACCGAGTCTGTGTTGATCATTATTGCTATAAGCCGTAACACAGTTTCATAACACAACTTTTTAGTAGTTCCACAATCTCTTTTTAAACTTGGCACTTTGGCCTCTCTTGATTTGCGGAACATTTAAAAAAAAAAAAACGCTTTACATTTTGGGATTAAAGCGGCCATAATCAGAGGTGGCTGGCCGTCTTACAACCAAAGAGGCTTCCTGAGCTTGTTGTAACTTGTTTTTCTTTCACAAGAACGCTGTCATAATGAGCTAGAAACCGGAGTTTTCCAAGGAGATCATTGTTCTCTGTTTTGCCAATCAGATTATTGCTTTGGCACCCGGTGGCTTTGGACACAAAACCAGCAATAGCCTCCAACATTCTTTGCAGCATTGCTCTCTATCCCAAATCTTGCATGAAGGCCCCCCTCCAGTTTTCAATGCTGATGATAACACAGGTAGTCCTCGAGTTACGACCACAGCTGAGCCCCAACTTTCTGTTGCTAAGCGAGACATTTGTTAGGTGATTTTCCTCCCATTTTACGGCCTTTCTTGCTACATTTATTAAGTGAATTACAGATTTATTTATTTATTTATTTATTTATTTATTTATTTATTTATTTATTTATTTATTATATTTCTATACCGCCTTTCTCCCGTAGGACTCAAGGCGGTGTACAGTCAAGAAAAATATAGACACACAAACATCATAAAATTGCTAATTAAAATTATTACTTAGTTTGGTCAATTAAATAAAACCCAGAATTAGATAACATTTAAAAAATCAATCTGTCTACGGATCTGTCTTCCCCGTTGGCTTTGCATGTCCGAAGGCTGCAAAAGGGGATCACATGACCACGGGGCACTGCAAACAGTCATAAATATGAGTCAGTTGCCAAGAGTCTGAATTCTGATCACCTGACCACGGGGATGCTGCAATGGTCGTAAGTGTGAAAAAGCCCCTTTTTTCTACATCTACAAAGGTGCTGATTCTTACCAATTTCATTTGGCATTTTGTCACATTTGCCTTTATTGATTCTCAACAATTCCTACCTGCTCTTTCTTTTCAGTGATTTAGCTTTGATTGATCCTTGGCAGCCAGTCATTTTAATATAAAAGTCCCTCAGGATTAACCCCAGTCAGGTCAAATATTTTCTCTTCCTGTTATCTTCTTGTTTTCCCTTTTTCCCTCTTAAAACACAAATTTTAATTGGTTTTAATTTATTGGGGCATTTTAAATCTGTCTTCGGCCAAATTGTTTAATTCGGTTTTATTCTGTTTTTAAATTTTGTATTTATGTGTTTTTATCTTGTGGCTGTTCACTGCCCTGATTCCTTCGGGAGTAGGGCGGTATACAAATCAAATAAACTAAACTAAACTAAACTTGGGTTCCTTTTTTCTTTTTTTTTTTAAACCATCCTTCTCAGGGTTTCTTTTCAGCCCTTCCAACATTCTTTGCAGCTTGGCTCTTCATCCCAAATCTTGCGTGAAGGTACTATCCAGTTTTCAGTGCTGATTATAATACAGCTGGTCCTCGACTTATGACCACAGTTGAGCCCACAATTTACATTGCTAAGCGAGACGTTTGTTAAGTGAGTTTTGCCCCGTTTTACGACCTTTCTTGCTATATTTGTTAAGTGAATTACTGCAGTTGTTAAGTTAGGAATTAATGGGTTAAGTGTAGGAAGTTAGCACCCACCCCTCTCCTAGGAAAATGAGATATTTTAGAAAACATTAAAAGGTCAGAATATTTCTCCTAAAAGGGAGGCAGAAACTCAGCCCCCACCCCCCTTCACCTTTGTCAATGGGCCATTAAGGCCTGGGCCAGTCTATTCTACGTAACAAAGATCTACCTCCTTCAGGCAGAGCCATAATAGGAATCCCAAAGCCCTTTCTGTCAGGGTGGCAATTAATCCCATTCTGCTTTTGGGTAATTGCACCTTGATTAGAGAATGGATCGAGGCTTTTCCCTTGAAGTATACTTAAAGAAAATAAACCCGAAGATATATTTTCTAAGAAAAACTCATGTATTTGTTATAAAGAAAATAAAACATCTTACTAGCTAATTAATTACATCTTGGCAAAGTTTTCCAGCCACCTCTCCTGGCCGGAGAACAAAGGAAGATTTGAAGAAAGTGAAGGAATGTGGACATGCGCAGTTAGCTTAAAGATAAGAATTTGGCAAGCTACGGTAAGTCTGAAAGTTCAAAAATAAGAGCTCATCTGGTAAATACAAAAACACAGTGACACTTTCATTACTTCATCACCCAGCAAGAGTCAACCAAGCCTGGGACTCAAAAGACAACCTACAATGTTACCCCTGCATGACCCCATGGGAGTCTGACAACCAATCAGAACACAAACTCAAATTCAAAGCCCAACAGGGGGCATAAAACCCAGGCACTCTAAGCATCTCTGCCTATCTCTGCTCAGGTTCTCAAGCCATGCGACCCTGTTCATCAATAATCCTTCTTTCCAAGCAACTTTGATGAATCCAGTGTCTTTTTCCCCATTTGGAACCGAACCCAGATGGACATTTCTTCCAACAAGATAAACTTCAAAAGACTCAGCTGATGCATCAAATGAGTTCCCAGAATTCCTGAGCCGACATGACCATTCTGGGGAATTCTGGGAATAGAAGACCATACATCTGGAGTAGTCAAAATGGGGTTGGGTTATTCCAAAGCAATTCATCATTCAAAAATGTCTTCTCTTCACCGGACTGTTAACATTTGGTCCCTGTAGGTATCCTGAAGGATTAGAACACCGATAAAGCATTAATTCTGTTTGGAATATTCTGCCTATGTGCCACCTTTGTTAGGCAGTTATAGATTCTACTTGGCTGCATAGCGTACATAGCGATGTACTGTGACTGATTCTCTTTTTTGTCCTTCCTTGGTGGTTTCTCCCATATTTATCTTCCAAACGTTCTGATCATCACCTCTGCATTTGAGTCCTTCTGAGATTGTCACAACAGTGGCATCTATTTCATCAAAATGCATTTTCAAGGCTATTTCTCGATAAGGGTTTTGTGTGCGTGAAAAAATTCCTGCTTGATATTATTAGGAAAGGACAATCCGGAAGCACCTCAGGTGAGATTCACAGCATGAACCTAAGCCAGTATATGGTGGTGTATGAATCCAGCCATTGTAAACTGTAAACAGTGGTTTATAGCTAAATGTATTGATGATGGCTTAAGGGTTTAATATTAAATCAAGATATGACTGAATGTGCTGTCAGAAACTGTTATTCTGTATTAAGTTGTGCATTGTGCATTCAAAAATGCTTTCGGCTAAGCAACACTTTATTAGTGAGATGGGCGGCATATAAATTTAATAAATACATTTAATAAATAAAAATAATACATTACTTTTTTCCCCTGGTAGGTTAAAAGAATTCTTTTCAGAAATGTTACGAAATGCTGCTTGGGCTATTTGGTGAATCTTAAGTTGCTGTACTTATTTTTATTTTTTTTTTAATATTTTGTTTTAGTTATAGCTTTACATTGGGGAGCTAATTATTGTCAGCTTCTTCAATTTCCACTTTCTCAACTTTAAAACAGAATTTTAAACTAGCAGCTCGGTTCTTCTTTGGAAAATCTTTTGACCCCAGACAGTTATAAAAGACTATTTGGCAATGACTGGCTGAGGCTTCCCTGATCTGATATTCTTCACACGTGCTGGACTACAATTCCCATTCTTGATTACAGTGGCAGTTTGCCAAACAAGCTTGGCAACAAGGAAGTTGTAATCTTATAGAGGCATCAGTTTAGATAAGATGGTCTGTGCAAGAATAATGAAAAAGTGACCTTTGAATTGTAGCTGATGATAACCCAACCATCAGCGTTCTCTTAGAATGAGGGATGTGGGCAGTTGTAGACCAGTTCTAGATGCAAGATCAAAAATTTCACATCCCTGATTCTGCGTTAAGAGTCTTGCTTCTGGTGTTGGGTGCCTGGAGTGCAAGCACGAAACCTGCCCATTTGTCCTCTGTCACAATTCTGCACAAATGCACAGCCCTAAAGTCTTGAATTATTCCACGAGAATAAAATGGACAAGGAGAAGATGTTTCCCTCCTACCAAAACGCTAGCATCAGAAGATCGGGCTATGAAATCTTTGAAGAATCAAGAGAGACAAAAAGAAATAATTCAGTTTTGGAATTTGCTATTATGAAATGTGGTGGAAATAAGGTTGTGTTATGGCCAATCTTGAACGTCATTCATTGCCCAGTCCTGGGTCTAAGATGGATCAAAAAGAAACTTCTTTCTTTAGTCAGAAAGAAGAAAGGTTCACAGGAGATATAACTAGGGCAAATATTTAGACCCTTGATTACAATTTTCCATTTATTTAAATGTATTAACAATGAACAACACTGCAAGATAGATAGATAGATAGATAGATAGATAGATAGATAGATAGATAGATATAGATGTGGATGGATGGATGGATAGATAGATAGATGTGGATGGAGGGATAGAGAGAGAGAGAGAGGATGGATGGATGGATGGATGGATAGATAGATAGATAGATAGATAGATAGATAGATAGATAGATGATGGATGGATGGAGAGAGAGAGAGAGATAGATAGAGAGAGAGAGAGATAAATATAGATATGGATGGATGGATGGATGGATGGATGGATAGATAGATAGATAGATAGATAGATAGATAGATAGATAGATGTGGATGGATGGATAGAGAGAGGATGGATAGATAGGTAGATAGATAGATAGATAGATAGATAGATAGATAGATAGATAGATAGATAGAAAAATATATAATCTTATTTAATTAGATTAGCTAAGAACCTGGAATTGGCTAATTAAAAAAATCTAAATTGGCCATTGTTTTTTCTTTTTCCCAACCTAGATCTCATTCTATACCAAGATGAAATCCATCGCCATGAATATCCTCCTTTGTCTGTTGATTGGTAAATGTGCTTGCCATTCTTCTTCATCTTTGGTCTTCTCTAGGGTAGATTTAGACTAGAGTATTCTTGGGAATCCGTCAGGCGCAAAAGGTCAGGTCCACCCAATTAAACTGATTTATTGCCTAGGCACAGAGAGTGTTTCCCAACTAACAATTACCACTTGCTTGAAATTAGACAAGGTCCAGAGGAATTTATGGCGGGTTGGACTTAGTTGCTTGTGGCTATGTAAGGTTTCTAGGCAGATCCCTTTTTAATTCCGCCTCCAGGTTCTGCCGGCCCTTCTGACCTTTTTTATAAATCTGTGATCACAGAGATAGCTCTCTTCACCTTGGGGCAGGCTAATGTCCAGCGATGGCCTTCAAAAATTTTAGCAAGGGGCTCTCTGCTCGGTTGCTGGGTGGGCGTGGTCATGGTGGGCGTGGCCTAGTCAGCCTCCTGCACCACAGTGGGGTGTGTGTGTATGCTTTTGCTCTCCCTGGGCTCCGGAGGCTTTTCTTGAGCCTCCAGGAGGGCAAAAACGGCCTCCCCAGGCCTTCCCGAACTTCCAGAAGGACCATTTTTTGCCCTCCCTGAGCCTCCGTGCGCGCCATGCACTTAAGTGCATCCAAAACAGGCCTGGTGGGGATTCCTGGGAGGGGCGGGGCAGGGTGGGTGGGGCCAGCCAGGAGTGGGATTTGGGGGTTCTCCGAACTGCACAGAATCTTAGCTAGAGATTCTCCTGAACCCCTGCGAACCCCCACCAGCCCACCCCCTGCTAATGTCCAACTTTTATCCCTAATTCTATTTCTCCCAACGATTAGCGGTCTCACAACTCTGGTTGCACAAAGCAAGGAACAACTTTCAGCAACCAGTTTTCCTAAGTTATAAGCGGTATATTTGCCATTGGAAAGAGGTAACAAGTACCCCCGCATCACCTTTTCAGATCCTTCTCTGCCTTTCCCCAGACAAGATCCAACGACCGTGGTAGATTTGTAGAAACTGGATTTGAAAACCCAATATTTACCATCCATTTCCAGAAAGTTAGAATGTTTGATCTCATGCGGCTAAGCCAATCATGAGAACATAGGCATAGTCCTTCATGAGATTGACCCTTTGTTTGGGACATGAGCTGAGGGAGCTGGAGTCCTGAGAAAATTGGGCAGCGTGTTTGAACTGTTTTTGACTGAATGTTTTATGAGCCAATGAGTGCCATCGCCTAGCCAGTGAATGATGTAGCGCAGAAGAGATGTAGAGAAAGGGATGGTCCCTTCTCTATTACATTTGCATGATACCTTCTCTTCTCAATAGCATTGGGAGGCAGAAATTAAGGGCTGTATTTTTCTCATCACTCGATAATATATTTTTTTTCGTCTCATGTTTGTAGGGTTCCCTGTTCTGAAGGCAAATGACCCTGTAGGTGAGTAACTTCATAGGCTGATGTCTCATGGCTTCCTATAAACAGGGCAGAAGACCTCTTCAAAATTCTACTGAAGATAGCAATAGCAATAGCACTTAGACTTATGTACCACTTTACAGTGCTTTACAGCCCTCTCTAAGCGGTTTACAGAGTCAGACTATTGCCCCCAACAATTTTGAGTCCTCGTTTTACCCACCTCGAAAGGATGGAAGGCTGAGTCAACCTTGAGCCTGGTGAGATTTGAACTGCCAAATTGCAGTCAGCTGGCAGTCAGCAGAAGTAGCCTGCAGTACTGCACTGTTAACCACTGCGTCACCGTGGCTCATCGTGAAAAACTAGACCCGGGATCCCAAACTCTTTATCTCATAGATGCCTTCTTGATTCGTCAACTCCTAAGCATTTATTATATGGACATAATTTAATAAATACTGTACTTCTTTAATTCATAGCATTATGAGTAATGATAACGATCCGTTGGATATCCCATTGACAGTTGGGTGCGTGTGTGTCAATGCTGACCGCTTTGAAGATCTCTGAAGTAGACTATAGATGTCCCTGCTCAGCTTTAGTATAATTTCTAGATGGATGTTAGCAGGGGTGGACTTCAAGAATTTTAGCAAGGGGTTCTCTGCCTGGTTGCTGGGTGGGCATGACCATGGTGGGCGTGGCCTAGTCAGCCTCCTGCACCACAGCCGGGGGGGGCAGGGGTTAGGGTTAGGGTTAGGTAGATTCGGATAGTGAGGAGATTGGGGAGGAATATGGGCCAGTCCTGGAGTATTTATTAATTTTATTAATTTTATTCAATTTATATCCCGCCCTTCTCCTAGTGGACTCAGGGCGGTGCACAGCCGGAACTAAAACACATACCAATACAAAATTTAAAATTTTTAAAAGAATTATATAACTGTGGCCCAAAATTTAAAACATTCAAACTAAAACCCAATTGACAATTTAAAAGGCTAAAAAAGGCTAAAAAAAAGCTAAATGGGGAAGGCTCTGAATAGGGCTCTGCATCAGAGGCAGAGAGGGGGCCAGGGCCGCATGGCAGTTGTCAGCTGCCTTCAGAGTCAGACATCAATGAGACAGACAAACAGCTGGAGCCTGTTCCCAGGGTGCGCATGCACAGAGCTGCCAGACGAAGGAAACAGCTAAGGAACAAGGGTCGACTTGAGAGTAAGGCCACAGGTGGATGATGAATGGCTCCTCCCAGAGGGAATAAAAGAGGAGCGAAAGGGGAGTGGAGTTTGCAGGAGACAAGTTAGTTCGCTTAATTGGTTCATGACTCCTTGCCAAGTTTTGAAGATATCGGCCTGGCAGCTCTCCAAGCCAGATAAGGTCTGTGACTGTAAATTCTCCCTTGAAAGACTTTGCTGGATGTGAGTGAGAAGAATTTACAGTAACTTAATAAAAAGGGGTTTTTTGTTGGGACAAGGAGTCTGCTTCCTGCTCTTGGGAAGCCTAGGTCAAAACACCAGGTAACAGAATGTTAACTATCTTTCTTTTCCTTTATCCAGATAAGGACAGCCCCTTTCATTATGGTAAGTGTATCTCATTCTCGGCAACGTTTTAATAGCGTGTGTGTGGATGTAGGGCTTATAAAAAGGAGGGGGAAAATATGGGGAAAGATTGCACCCCATAACAGCCTGTTTCCTCCATCCATACACTCGTGTGGCCTATTTTGCATGCATCTCCTTCAAGAACGTTATTTATTTTTTTCCTTTCCACAAAAATGGTCCCTAAACAGCTGGAATTCTTCAGCCCATGCCCTCACCCCGCTTTTTCTGGTGAAGTGGGCAGCATTGAAATGGGCAAGACAGACTTTGCTGCTAATCTAAACACGTCTCAATGGTCTCTTTTCTCTTCCAGATTGGAAGTCGCTCCGTATTAGTGGTTTGATCTTTGCAGGCATTCTGTGTTTTATGGGAATTGTTATCCTCCTGAGTAAGTGGAAACAACAATGAGGGGAAAGAGAACAAATTCTGGAAGACGGGGGAATAATAATGGTGTCTGTGTAAGAGTCCTTTCGGTCTGGCTGTTCTTAAGAAAAAAAAGACTCTTCGAGGGTTGCATTGTTTTATAATGTACGTTTAGGATCAGATTCTTCCCTGGGCTAAATAAATGTCCTTTCTCAGTTGGAAATATTTTATGGTGATCCTTGAGAAGAAGTATTCATGCCTTCCCACCCTTTCATTCCTTCCTAATGAAATGATTATTGTAGGTGTTTGGTTTCTCTGTTCTTCCTTTGCCCTCTCTCTCTCTCCCTCCCCCGCTGTCTCATTCTCTCTCTCCCTCCCTCTTCTCCCTCCCTCCCTCCTCTTCTCTCTCTCCCTCCCTCCCTCTCTCCTTCTCTTTCCCTCTCCCTCAATCTCCTTCTCTCTCTCTCCCTCCCTCTCATTCTCTCCCCCTCCCTCCTTTCTCTCCCTCCTTTCTCTCCCTCCCTCCCTCCCTTTCTCCCTCTCTCTCCCTCCCCCTCCCTCCCTCCGTCTCCTTCTCTCTCCATCCTTTCTCTCCCTCCCTCCCTTCCTCCCTCCCTCCCTCTCTCCCCCTCTCCTTCTCTCGCTCCACCTTTCTCTCCCTCCCTCCCTCCCTTTCTCCCTCCCCCTCTCCTTTCCTCTTCCCCTCTCCCTTCCCCTCCCTCCCTCCCTCTCTCTCTATTTACAGTTGTCAAACCAAATAGAGGTCTGCTATTTTTAAAAGTAATTTGATCCATAAGTCTTTCAGGCTGCTGGGTGGGATGCAAATGCTTTAAATAGATTTACACCGACCCCAAACACCAAGAATTAACCACAGCCATCCCAAGACTTTTAGCTTCCTGAAGTCAAGGACTAATTTTTGTTTAAACACAATGTCCCCTCTCACCGTTGTGGAGTAGGAAATTACATGAGGGTGATTGTGACTAGCCGGGTGAAATACATCGCCTCCTCCTTCAAAAAGAGGAATCACCGGGAGCTAAGAACTACTACAGGTAGTCCTCGACTTACAAGTTCATTTAGTGACCGTAACGGTGCTGAAAAAAAAAATGACTTTTGACTGTTTTTCACACTTACGACCGTTGTAGCTTCCCTATGGTCACGTGACCCAAATTCAGGCCCTTGGCATCTGACTCATATTTATGACGGTTGCTATGTCCCACCGTCACATGTTCACCTTTCGGGATCTTCTGACAAGCCAAGACAACGGGGAAGCTAGATTCCCTTAACAACCATGTTACAACTTAAGAACGGCAGTGATTCACTTAGGAAAGTTTGTCAAATGGGGCGAAATTCCCTTAACAACTGTCTCGGTTAACAACAGAAATTTTGGGCTCAGTTGTGGTCGTAAATTGAAGATTACCTGCTGTTGGTACAACAACTTACTCCTATCTTCTACCACCTATAATACGAGTTGGTTTCTCCCTTATTTATTTATTTTATTTCTATACCGCCCTTCTCCCAAAGAACTCAGGGTGGTGTACAGCCTGATTAAAAGCACAAAGACAGACAAAATTAAAAAATAATTAAAATTATTAAATGATTATTAATTATTATTAATTAATTATTAAATGATAGGTTCAATTTAAAACCCCAAATTTAAAATCCCATTTTTAAAAACCCAATTAAAATCTTTACCTTGCTAGCCCAGCCTGGGGGAACAACAGGGTTTTGACTTTGACCTATTCACAGGACCACTACCCCACCTCCAAGTGTAATCATTGGCAATGAAACAAATGTGTCTCCATCAACCCCACGGGATCTAGGGGGAGAAACATTTGCGGTCGCTTTCCAGTTAACCCTGATTTTTCACAGCAGCGACGGGGAGTCCATGACATGCGAGTGATTTGAACAATTCCCAGGATTCATGAGACATACCAAGTTTGGGCTATTGGATGTTCAGCAATCCCTTATGGCACTGATTCCCTGCAATTGGATTCACACTCTCCAACATGCCATGATGCAACTCTCTTGGTTTTCTCTCAGCCGTGGTGGAATACAATGATGGTTTAGCTAATCCACCATAGCTATTGAACCAGGGGTGGTTTCTATTTACTGTCACTACCGGTTTGCAATGGGACTGTGCATGCGCTTTTGTGCATGTACAGAAACTTCCTGATGACATCCGGGACGGTAGGCAGAGCCTCCCGCTGGTTTTACTACCAGTTCTGGCGAACCGGTCTGAACTGGGGGCAACCCACCACTGTATTGAACGCAACTAATGTAGCAAACCCTTTTACATTACTACTCTTTTTGCTACATTACTACTCTTTCTTTTAGTATTTTAACGACCATGGGCCTCACAGTTTTACGGATTGATATTATAGTATAGTTAGTTCCGTGTGTAACTGACCGATTGGATGCCAACTTGTGATTTTAATATAGATTTTATCTGTTATTTATTAGTTTATTTTAGAATTTTTAACTGGCTATTCCTTGAGTGTTTTTATTTGTCCTGGTAGTCTTTGTAATAAACTGGGTTTGATTTGAATTATGGTTTAACGTAAGGTCGGAATCTGGTCAATATCTTCCATATGCAAAGGGACTTTTAAGAGTTGCAGCAGAATCTTATTGTCTTCTGGAATAGAGGCCAGGTCTATGTAGCCCAGTGTTTCCCAACATTAGCCATTTTAAGTTATGTGGACTTCAACTCCCAGAATTCTGGCTGGGGAATTCTGGGAGTTGAAGTCCACAAGTCTTAAAGTTGCCAAGTTTGGAGACCCCTACCATAGAGTACTGCAACACAGTGGCTCTCCTGCTTCCTACTAGATGCTTTCTAGCTGCTCTAGGAAGAGGAAGGAACTGAAGCTGATTGTTTTGCCTGCTAAACTGGCTTAGATACGTCAGCTGTCTTGGGTGATTTTGCCCCATCCTTTTCTTGTTTTAATTGTTGTCCTTCTTATCCCTCCTATCCCCCACCAGGTGGAAAGTGCAAATGTAAGCCCAAGAAGAAAAGCAGGTAAGAGATCTTTTCTTAAAACAGCGGTGGGGCACGTTAAGACGGAAGGGGTGGACTCCTGTTAAGGCAGCGTTTCCCAAACTTGCAACTTCTTAAGATGTGTGGACTTCAGCTCCCAGAATTCCCCAGCCAGCATGGAATTCTGGGAGTTGGAAAAAGTGGCAAGGTTGAAAGACACAAGGTTGTAAGCTCATCTGGGTAAGCACATTTGGGCTTCACGCTCCTTTATTTGGGACAAGAGCGACGCTGAATCTCCTTTCCAAAAATGAGGAGTGACACGGGTGGGATGCTAGGGGTTCGGGAGAACCTCTAGCTAAGATTCTGTGCAGTTCGGAGAACCCCCCCAATCCCACTCCTGGCTGGCCCCGCCCACCCCACCCCTCCCTCCCCAAGAGTCCTGGTTTGGATGCAGGTAAGTGCAGGGTGTGCATGGAGGCTTGGGGAAGGTGAAAAATGGGCCTACCGGAAGTTCAGGAAGACCGTTTCCGGCCTCCAAAGGGCCTCTGGAGCCTGGGGAGGCTGTTCTCGCCCTCCCGGAGGCTTGAACAAAGCCTCTGGAGCCCAGGGAGGCAAAAACATCCCTCCACCATGGTGCAGGAGGCCAACTAGGCCATGCCCACCCAGCGACCGGGCAGAGAACCCCTTGCTAAAATTTTTGAAGCCCATCCCTGGGGAGTGAGGATGCAAATCTTGGCTCCAGCTTCTTCCTTAACCTCATTTTTTTCCTCTCCCATCTAGCACACACGTCAACGTCGGTGGGGCACCAAAACAACCCCTTGCAGGTAAGAGAACCTGCGGAGGATTCTGTGTGGATGGGAATTGTCCTCCCTTGCTCCCCGAGTCAAATTTTAATGTGGGGTGAGGGGGAAAACCACGCCATTTCTTTTACCTAAAATGTGCCTTATTTGGTTTTCTCATCCGTGTCTTCTAGGAGCCAGTGAGTGCTGAACAGAGCCCCTTCTCGTGATACCACCAGCCGTGACAGTTCTCCGTGAAACGGCTCTTCACCTGACCAATAAGCCACTGGCTTGTTTTGTTGCCTTTTCTTCTTGCATTTGTTCTGTGAAATAAAATCTCACCGCCAGGTTTAAAAAAAAAAAAATGCCCCCAATGTATGAACAACTTTACGCTGCAATAGAATTGCTCGGCCCCCAGAATGGGTAGAGATCTACTTTGTGGGAAGTGGTTGGCTTAACTCTGATTTATTAACTAAACAAGACCTGGGTTGTACTATGCAGAAAATCAGAAACAAAGTCTACCTATGCTGACTTGTTCCATTAGTCCTCGACTTGTGGCCACAACTGAGCCCGTAGTTAAACACGGCGGTTGTTAAGTGAGATTCTTCCCATTTTATGACATTTTTTGCTGCAGCTTTTAAGAAAATTACTGCAGTTGTTAAGTGAATCATATAATCACTAAGTGACTTTGGCTTCCACCCCTCACCCCCCCCCCCCCCGATTTTGCTTGTTGGAACCCAGCTGGGAAGGTTACAAAGGGTGGATCACGTGATCCCAGGACATTGCATTCATCATAAATACACGCCAGTTGCCAAGTGCCCAAATGTTGATCACATGACCATGGGGATGCCATTGTAACTTTCAAACGGTCACTAAACGAATGGTTATAAGTGGAGGATTACCTGTGCCTCATTCTGTAACCACTGAGAATATGCCTTGCTCACTTTCTGGATCACCCTTCTGGGCGAATGCTGTCAAATGGTGGCTTATTCAATAAATCTGAGTTCAAGAAACGGTGGTTTAACATAATATGTCCAATAGCTTACGTTACGTTTTTCGACTCGGTGTTTCAGTGCTTCGCGACCGTTGCAAAGAACTTGTATGAAAAGGATTGTGGGTTTTGCTCCGGTGGTAATTTTAAGGACAGGGGAATCAATCTCCCACCCACCCTTTGACCCTGAGTAGCTTCCTTGAGTATCTGGAAAGTGGAGACAAGCCCGAACATTCACGAGCCCACAAACAAATATATTGACTTTTATTTACAATGTATTGTATGTGGGATGCCGCATCGCGAAGGGAAGCCCATAGAGGAAATCAAAACGTGTCCTTCTGAAGAAACCCACACGTCGTGTATTTTCTGCCTGAGCTGTGTCTCTCCCAGTCCACCGAGAGGAAGGTATACAATAGAGTAACTCTACTCCTAGAAGGAGATTTGATGACTCTGAATAAGATGATGGCTATTTACGAGGTTGGACTATAAATGCCGGACTGTATTTCTTGCAAGTCCACCTCTGTTTCAGCGAACAGTTCTGTCCAGAATGGCTCCCATCTTCTCCGTTCTGTCGATGAGTCCATGCACCTCTTATATTACTTTGTTCTCTTCCCCCCCCCTCTAAAGTCCTCCTCCAGTTGATCGAGATTTCCTGAGACCTCCTTGGGTGCTTAATGCTAAGCTTGTGCTTCAGTCATGTCTCTCCCTGACATAGTTTGATGGCGAACATTGTGTTATGTTTATACATCCTTAAACTGGGAAATAGAAAACGGCCATTAAAACATACTGGGTGCAACCAGCAGATGACTGTAATGTTACTTGATGTAGATCTGCTTTGGGAAAACGTCCCCTGAATGCAGGAAAATGTTCATCGGAAAATGCAGCCTATCTCAAGGAAAGGTTGAGGCAGGCTTCCAGTAGGACTGAGTAGGGGGCAGACCAGTATGTATGGCCTGGGCTGTTAATCCCAGTTTAAAATCAACAGGATTTATTCCTAGAGAAGTAGCAATAGCACTTAGACTTATATACCGGTGCTTCACAGTCCTCTCTAAGCAGTTTACAGAGTCAGCCTATTGCCCCCAACAATTTGGGTCCTGATTTTATCCACCTCAGAAGGATGGAATGCTGAGTCCAACCTTGAGCCTGGTGAGATTCGAACTGCCAAATTGCAGGCAGCCGGCAGTCGGCAGAAGCAGCCTGCAGTACTGCACTCTAACCGCTGCGCCACCGCGACTCAAATATAACATACAAAGCTTAAATCATAAGACATTTAAAGGGGATCCAAGATTCTTTGGCTGTATTCGCACAATGTTTTGGGCCCATGATTTGGGATAGCCAAATCCCTCCCCTCCATATGATAACATTGTGGCCTGGTTTCCAGAATAGATTTAAGATCCTCCCCCCCCCCGGAAAAAACAGAAATCCCAAGCTATCAACACCATTTTAAATGGCCCTGTCCGCATTGTGTGAATTTAGCCGTTAAGTTGGTGTTTGCTTTTTTTGAACAGGCACGCATAGGTTACAGTTATCTGATGCAGGATTGCACAATTTTTTTTTTTCAAAAAAAGTTTTCAACAGAAAACAGAGCCATACAAGCAAGCAGGCAAAATAAGCCCCCCCTCCCCAAAAAAAAAAACTTTCCAGGAATTCATTAAAAGGGAAGAAGAAAATCCAACTGAATCGACCTCATCCTTGTTAGGAAATGATAAGTGGGGGAAAAAAAAAAGAATGGAAATTCTGAGCAATTCTGGATAGGATTGACCTCCCTATAAAACGGAGTTCCTTCTGAGTAACAGTAACAGAGTTGGAAGGGACCTTGGAGGTCATCTAGTCCAACCCTCTGCTCATGCAGGAGACCTGTACTAGGGATTTGATCCGGCGACCTTTCTGGTCGACGAGCTCAAGTGTCTTAGCCACTGAGCCACCTAGTAAGAAGTGGCTGAGAGGATTGCTCTTCCGGCAATGGCAGCATCAGTTTATCATCATTTGGCAGGTCAAAAGAAAAGAAAAATCTGCTGACTTCTGCTGCCACTCAAGTTGCATTTGCTAGTGATTGATTATGGCTCTTAAGTCGCCTAACTCCCACCTGCTGGCCAGCTGTTATCTTGTGCCATTGGAGACCTGCACCCTCAGCAACATCTGCTTCCAAATGCTGTCCCCCTAGTGGATGCCTCTGGTACTGCACTTCCCAGGAGCCAACGGGTCTTCTCCTGGGCTGCTTCTCCCTGCGGTAGCTGCCTCCTACCCTCAATCAATGCCCCCCCCGGCTGCCCCCCAGCCCCAGTGTTGCTGGGCTCAGGCACTCAGATCGATGATGAGGTGACGGTAAATATGTGTCTTGCCCTTGAAGCTGGAGGCAACCAGGAAGTCTTGCTTGTCAACGTTGAGGTGGGCAAAGGAACGCGGGGCCTGGGTGTTGAGCTCCTGGAAGTGCTGGAAGAGGCCAGTGATGGGGTCGTAGCGGTAGACTTTGCTGAAGGAGTAGTCATTGCCAAGAAAGGCGTAGCGATAGCCGGCGATGCTCAGCGGTTGGAAGACCATGGAGCCGCGAGAAGGCATATGCTGGACATCTCGAAACATGGACCCATCCCAGTGCATCACCTGCGGAGAGCAGAACAGGACTCAAATGCAATTTCTTGACGATCGTTTCAGTCAAAGGGTCTAAAGGTGTGCAAGCCAGAGCCACTAAGACCGCAGCAAGTCTTAGAAAGATGGTGGTATTCAGCCAGTTCTATCTGGTTTGGGCAAACTGGTAGCGGCGGCTGTGGGAGGCTCCGCCCACCCACCCACCCAGACATCATCACGTCCTGTTTTTGACACTCTGCGCATGCACAGAAGGCTCTGCGCATGTGCAGAGGTGACACCTGCGAGCGAAGCGCGTGTTATTACGGGAGAGTGTTATTAGTGAGTGTTATTATGGGGGAGTGTTATTATGGGGGAAAGGAACCTAATGTTCAGTATGTAAGGACAATGGAAAAAAACGGGAGTCAACCAAAGGGAGGGATTTCATTTATTTCTCAATGAGCAATCTACCTGATTCATAACCGATGACACATTGGAAAAGAGAAACCGATTTATCTTTGCCCAATAAATTAGAGTTGATTGAGCCAAGATTGAACCCTATGTCTTGGCATTTTCTCTTCTCCTGGGATCATGACCTAGCAAGAACCATTAAGGCATAGATTGAAATGTACTTAATGGAGGAACTCATTAAAGTCCCAGAATTTCTAACTGGAGGACTTACAGCCATGATGGCGAACCTATGGCACGCATGCCAGAGGTGGCTCGCAGAGTCCTCTCTGATGGCACGTAAGCCGTCACCCCAGTTCAGCTCCGCATGCGCGCACGCCTCCCGCTGGCCAGCTGGTCTTCGGGTCTCTGCAGTGCATGCGTGGCAGGTGAGGCACATGTGGGGGGCGCACACACATGCGTGGTGGGCTGGGCCGCATGCGCGGGGACTGCATGTGCATTGCATTTTGGGGGTTCAGACAGAAAGCTGTCATTCAATATATCTGGAGGTCACGTCTAGATCTGTCCAGCCTTCAGGCCATCAACTTTAATAACTTGTCCTTCTCACTGAGACATGTTTTTGACTGGCAGCAGATACCCGTTTTCACCAAGCACAAATATATTCCCCTACAGGCTATCTTCAAAGCTTCCATCAGGTTTACTTGAAAATGCCACCAGATCCTAAGGCCCACATATGCTCACTTACAACCCAGTGATGAAATCTTATTTTTTTTTTACTACCAGTTCTGTGGGCGTGGCTTGGTGGGCGTGGTTTAGTGGGTGTGGCAGGAGAAGGATACTGCAAAATCTCCGTTCCCATCCCACTCCAGGGGGAAGGATATTGCAAAATCTCCATTCCCACCCGACTCTGGGGCCAGCCAGAGGTGGTATTTGCCAGTTAACTATTCAAAATTTCCGCTACCGGTTCTCCAGAACCTGTCAGAACCTGCTGGATTTCACCCCTGTTATAACCTCTGATCTGCAAGCCATAGTGGTTGGATTCCCCCAACATGCTACGCCAAATAGCCACATTTCTGGAGGTTGTATTCAAACCACATCGGTGTGGTTTGGTGAAATGTGTGACCGCAGTGAAGCAGGTACAGTGCCAACCAACCAACCACCCCAACTTCCCATCTCACCTTGGAATCTCCAAGGAACCGCGTCAAACAAATGTACACGTCGTCCTTGACCTTGAAATGCTTGACAGCGTAGACATCATCCATATCAGGAATGTCCGTACGGCGCACGAATTGCTGCTTGTTCCACTGATAGACGACCGGGCGCTGAGAGCTGCTGGCCAAGATGAGGTGGGGCTTGCCTGCAATCTCCAGAAATTCAGCATCTGTGTCACGATACCAAGAATGCAAAGACTGGTGGGAATAGAAGCCGTGTCCGTTCCAGCGGTACAAGGTGGTTGAGCCGGCCTTGGAACTGTCAGCCATGATGAAATACCAGTCTCCCTCCATTCGGAAGACCTCGATGTCATTGGGCTTACGGATGCGTGAGCTCTCGATGACCTGGGTGTGCAGGAACTGTCCTGTAGTTTCATGTCGCTTGTAGATGTGGGACCCTCTGAAGAGCTGAGCTACAACTACGAAGAGTTCGCCCTCAATCACCAAGGGTTTGCAGACCACAGTGGAAGAACCTGAGAAGGAGAAAGGGGGAGTCACTAAACTATGATGCTGGAAGCCTTCTTACATTAGAGTTACCTAGTTACATTAATTGTCTTAATGATGGCATTGCCATTGGGATCTGTACTGTTCTTCTCAATAGTTTGGGGCCAGCAAGGATGTAGAAGATGAGACCAGAATGTCATGCCATCCAAGTGAACAGTTCTTGGTATCTTATTTCCTCCTACCCTATGCAGTTTAAAGACAATTTATTTGTTTTTGAGGTATGAAAAGCTCTTTTAATAGTGTGCTGCTATTTATTTATTTTTTTAGAATAGAGTAGAATTCTTTATTGGCCAAGTGTGATTGGACACACAAGTAATTTGTCTTAGGTGTATATGCTCTCAGTGTACATAAGGAGAATAAAAAACATTCATCAAGAATAAAAAGATACAACACTTAGTGATAGTCAGGGTTACTAATAAGCTATCAAATCGTGCTAGGAAACAAATAAAAACAATATAATTGAAAGATACAAGCAACATGGTTATACTAATAAATGGGAAGAGATAAAGACTAGTAAGGAAGACAAGAATAATAGTAATACAGTCTTAGTAAATTATTTGACAGTGTTGAGGGAATTAGTTGTTTAGCAGAATGATGGCATTCGGGAAAAAACTGTTCTTGTGTCTAGTTGTTCTGGTGTGCAGTGCCCTATAGCGTCATTTTGAGGGTAGGAGTTGAAACAATTTATGTCCAGGATGTGAGAGGTCTGTAGATATTTTCCCAGCCCTCTTTTTGACTCGTGCAGTATACAGGTCCTCAGTGGAAGGCAGGTTGGTAGCAATGGTTTTTTCTGCAGTTCTAATTATCTGTTGAAGTCTGTGTCTGTCTTGCTGGGTTGCAGAACCAAACCAGACAGTTATGGAGGTGCAGATGGCAGACTCAATAATTCCTCTGTAGAACTGAATCAGAAGCTCCTTGGGCAGTTTGGGCTTTCTGAGTTTGCGCAGAAAGAACATTCCTGCCCAAATCTCAGTGGGAACTTGTGCCCTTCATTTTGCTATCAAATGGCAATAGTTGACAGCTGCAAAGAATCAGCACGTAGCATAGAACAGCGGCCCCCAATCTTTCGGGCACCAGGGACTGGTTCTATGGAGAAAGGTTTTTCTGTGGACCGGAGGGGGTGTGGTTTTGCATGTTGTCTGCATCCCACAGATGGGGCTTTGCTTGTTTGTGTGGACCACTTGCTGGCATACCACAGACCAGTACCGGTCCATGGCCTGGGGGGTGGGGGACCCTTGGCATAGAATATTTATTCAAGAATATACACAACAACTTGGTTAATTAAAGTTTACCGCTAAATTGGTGTCAGATAAAGGTCAACGGAATTGAGGATGGGCTAAGCTTGGAGTACTTGTGGGAATGCAAGGACTCTAATCTGATGACACACTTAACTCCGCCCTCCATCTCTGTCTGCTCTTCTCTTAGGATTGGTGCTAAATACAGACCATAGCTTAAAGACCTACAAACTACAGAGAAAGTTGATAGGCATAAAAAAGGTAGAGAAGATAGCTCCTTATTTGTTATGGGGTGTAGTTTGGTGCTGCTGAATGTTCCCCACTGTATGTTTCTGAACAACGAAGGCAATGCCTCCACCTAGTAATGCTGGCGGGAGAAAAGTGATTGTTGTTGTGTGTTTCTGGGTTTCTTACCATTGATAGTGGCATAGCTGCGAAATTTCCCACTCACGTGGTCCCACTCCATGAAGTTGCACCGTCCAGTAAAGGGCTGTGCAACCACCAAATTCTCTTCATCGTGATAGACGAACGTTTCTATTGAAAGAGACTGCTCTGGCAAAGTGTCAAAGAGAACAAGTTCTGTGGGGAGGAAGGTCGGAGTTAGCATTCGACCAGGGGGTGGAATCTCGCAACCCTGGTGGCCTTCAACTATTCAGAAGTGGGAAACTCAGTTGGCAGCCTGGAATGCAGTTAATTAATAAATGCATTTCTGCAAGGGCTGATGCTGTGTTTAAAGGGTTCCACGCAGAACATCTTTATTTGCCTCGTTATGATTTATTTTGCTATGTCTTGTGGCCGATCCACAAGGATGAATCCTTCTGGGTCAACCCAGAGCAAGAGTCTCCAACCTTGGCAACTTTAAGCCTGGCAGACTTCAACTCCCAGAATTCCCAGCCAGGCTTAAAGTTGCCAAGGTTGGAGACCTCTGACCCAGAGCAAGGGAGAAGAATTTGCAAGCTTGAGTTCCTTGCATCGCCTTGCAAAAATTTGGCTGTGCTTTCAAACCTGCCCTGAAGTTGCTACTGAATGGCAATTTTTAATGCAACAAGGAGCCAAATTTAGGTTTCATCCTGGCTCTTCCGAATTCTTGGAATTGCATCCCCCAGCAGGCTTCCCAAAAGGTCAAATTCAGCTTTCAGACTAACAAAAGTGGTCCATTGCAGAGCCAAGAATCCATCTAATCCAGAATATTGCTTCCAACATTGACAACCAAATGTCTGTGAGATGCTCACTAACAGGTCATGAAAGCAATTAAGCTATGGTCCACCATCAACCTTCAGCACCCAGCGTTCAAGGGAATAAGACCTCCAGAAATAAAGGTTGTATATAAACACTGTGATGAATAGTCCTTGCAGAAACCTCTCCCAGCCCCTCCTCTTTATCTAAAGATAAAGACCATCACCACAACACATGATATCCCGTGGAACAGATCATAGCACACGGGCAAGAACACATTTCCTAAGAGCCACTTCTCAATGTGTCATTCAAAAATTCAAAAATTATTTAAATTAAAGTAGGCATGTTGTGAATATAAGCCAACACTGACTTCAGCAGGATCAGCCAGTTTGGAAAATACTGTGTTTCCCCAAAAATAAGAACGGAAGTTATATTAATTTTTGCTCCAAAAGACGCATTAGGGCTTATTTTCTGGTTAGGTCTTATTTTAGGGGAAATACGGTACTAAATGCACCATCTAGCTGACAATCTTAACTGGGGCTTATTTTGGGGGGTAGGGCTTATATTACGAGCATCCTGAAAAATCATGCTAGGACTTATTTTCCGGTTGGGTCTTATTTTCGGGGAAACAGGGTAAAGTGAAAAGAAGGCTGGGGAAAAAAACACCACAACCTACGTCAACCTCTGCCTACATCAAATTTCCCCTTTCCTTTGACCACAAGCTGTGGTTGTATGAGACTTCAACTCCCAGAATTCTTAGCTTTCTCCAACACATCCGAAGGATGCCACTGATTTAGACTGGAATTACTACATTTCTTAAGAGAGATAGAAGCTTAATAAGTATCCACACATCACAGATCATTTTCATTTGATCCTTGACAAATCGAGACACTTTCTAAGTGAAGAGCCCTGGTGGCGCAGCAGACTAAAGCACTGTTAAGTAACACCAGCTGCCTGCAATTACTGCAAGTTCAAATCTCACCAGGCTCAAGGTTGACTCAGCCTTCCATCCTTCCGAGGTAGGTAAAATGAGGACCCGGTTTGTGGGGGCAATAAGCTGACTTTGTATAAAAAAGAACACCGCTTGGGGGGGGGGCGAAAGCTCTACTAAGCAGGTATATACAAAAGTATGAAGGCTATTGCTTAATGCATTGTAAGCCGCCCTGAGTCTCCGGAGAAGGGCGGCATATAAATCGAACCAATAAATTGAATCAATAAATAATAAAGGAGAATATTTGAATTTTCTGAAGCACCTCTCGACCGGCAATTGGCACTCAGATCAGCATAGATCAGTGTTTCTCAACCTTGGTAGCTTGAAGATGGGTGGACTTCAACTCCCAGAATCCCCCAGCTGGGGGATTCTGGGAGTTGAAGTCCACCCATCTTCAAGCTACCAAGGTTGAGAAACACTGGCATAGATGAACTCCAAGATTAACATCAGACAACAATCAAGTAAACAACACCCCAATCAAGAAACTGCCAAAGAGCCATCAGTAAGCAGCCCCAACCAAAGAACCTCTAAGACCAACCCAACCCACACTGACAGAAAAAGACACCAGAATATAAACTGACAGCAAATCCCACTCCTTATTAGCACTGATGATGCTACCTAGTTTGGGTAAGGAAACATCTGAAGGAAAACAAGCAAGCTCAGAAAACACCAAGGACCCCTGTACACTTTCTGTTTGTCGCATCTGGAAATTAATTCCAACTTCTTCCATTTCCATGGCTACAAATTCCCTAAGGAGGGAAGAGTCAATCTAAGACGGGGTCACCAACCTTTCGGAACTCAGGGACCACTAAATTCATAATTTTAAATCCCGCGGACCACTAATACGATCTGCCTAATGACCAGTTGGGTGGGCGTGGCAAGGTTTTCATGTGACTGGGTGGGCATGGCCAACTCGATGTCACTCACTTTGAGGGGCACCTTGCCAACCTCTACTTGCTACTCCTCGCCTGCCCGGGCTCCTTAGGGCCCCAACAGGAAGCAGTTGTTGGAGCTAAGCAGCCACCATGAGAAAGAGTTGGCAAAACAGCTGGCTCAGTTCAAATGGGAGAGAGCCTGAGTGGCGTAGGAGGCTAATGCCTCCTACTAAGGCAGCATTTAACATCCAGCTGCCTGCAATTACTGCGAGTTCAATTCTCACCAGGCTCAAGGTCGACTCAGCCTTCCATCCTTTCTAAGGTAGGTAAAATGAGGACCCGGTTTGTGGGGGCAATAAGCTGACTTTGTATAAAATATACAAAAGTATGAAGGCTATTGCTTAACGCATTGTAAGCCGCCCTGAGTCTCTGGAGAACGGCGGCATATAAAAATAAATAATTTTTTTTTAAAAAAATTGGATCTGACCGAGAAGGAGGCTCAGCAGAAGCACCTCAATGAGGACTACGAGCATAGGCTTTCCAAGCAGAGGGAAGACCTGCGGGAGTGCAAGGCCAGGTATAGGCACCTGGAGGCTCAGCGGGCTGAGATGGTCAGCCAGTTCCAGGCCATGATGCTCTCCCACTGGAATGAGGCCCACCGACTCTTCACCACCAGCAGTGCTTCCCTCCAGCCTTCGCCCAAAGCCCCACACCAGGAGGCTGAAGCAGACACCAAGTTGGAATCTCTGCCTCCCTCTGACCCACACAAGAAGACCCTGAAGGGGGAGAGACTCTCTGCAGCAACACAAACATTCATTGCACGTATCCGGCCCAGGGGCCGTAGTTTGAGGACCCCTGATTTAGTGCAATATAAAAAATGCAAATAATTAGATAAAATTTGGTCCATCTTTGGGAAAAAATTGACACTAAAGAAAAATTAAACGTTTGAATGACTGTGCTTAAAGTAAAGGGTTTCAATAGATTAAAAATTTGAGATAGGTGAAGATAAGGAGGCGAGGGCGGATGGTAATATTGATTATATATTTTATTAAAAATATAGATAAAAGGGGGAAAGTAAAATATTGGCAGAAATTGGAGTATATATAGTAAATATGGAGAAAATAAGCAGTATGAATTTTGACTCGGTCAATACTCTGTTCAGAAATTATGTATTTTATGCTTGTGTGTCTGAAAAAAAATAAAAAATTGTTTTAAAAAAATTCAAACCATTTCTCTGTGGACCACCAAAATTTTCTGGCAGACCACCAGTGGTCCACGGACTACCAGTTAGTGACCACTGCTCTAAGACATTTGGCTACTTGAATAAAATCTTTTGACTTTCCCTGTAAGGGAATCAAGGGTGAAATGCTCCCAGTTCGGACCGGATCGTCCGATCTGGTAGCGATGGCGGCAGGTGGTTCGGAGAACTGGTAGCAAAAATCCCTGTGCCCCCACCCATGCCCAGCTGAGCCGTGCGATCATCAGAGGCTGTTGTTTTAACTTTTAAAAGCATTTATTCTACAACTTCTTCAGGCAAAAAAATGCTTTTAAAACAAAACAAAAAAGCCTCTGATGATCGCACGGCTCAGCTGGGCTCGTCAGAGGCTTTTAAAAGCATTTTTTTCTGTAACCTCTTCGGCTGAAGAGGTTGTAGAACAAAATGCTTTTAAAAGCCTCTGACGATTCCAGCTGAGTTGCCTGATCATCAGAGGCTTTTAAAAGCATGTTTTTACAACCTCTTCGACTGAAGAGGTTATAGAAAAAATGCTTTTAAAAGTTTTTTTTTTTAAAAAAAGTTGGCCACGCCCACTCATTCACATTAAACACCCCCCCACACACACCAAGCCACGCCCACTGAACCGGTAGTAACAAATTTTACATTTCACCACTGAAGGGAATCCAATGTCAAGCGAGGTCTTTTTTTGGGTACTCAAGACAGAAAACCCTCAATAATCAGAATGGCAATATAGGAGCAGAAAATAGCCAACAAAGGCCATTCTTCTCTCCATTAGGGAGAAACAAAGCAACGAGCTAACCCATTTGGCTGACCCTTTGGCTGGATAGTAATACTTGCTGATGGAGGCAACTCCCTGCCTTTGACTCATGGTGGGGCTGGCAGTCCTTCCTCGCTGGAGGGAATCCAAAGGACAAAGGATGACCTACCAGTGGTGATGCAATTGAACCCTCCAGGGCGCAGTTCGCTGAGACTGGTGCGGTTCAGCTCAGCCGGCGAGTGGCACTCGATGGGCTCCACCAAGGCGCTGGTGTGGCTCAACCACTCCACCAGCCATTTCAGCTTACAGTCGCAGTGGAAAGCATTTCCCCGCAAGTCCCTGTTGGGGAAGAAAAGTTGGTGGGTGATCACCAGGAGGGCAGGGTGGCAGCCAAACGTTCACCCAGGGCCAGCTTCGTGTCCGTGGGGAATGCCTTCCCATGCTTCAAGCACTTGGAGCTGAGGATGGCTAATTCTTCGGCCAGCCCATCTCTCTCTTGCCGTAATTCACACCCTTCTCTTCTTCCTCCAAGCCATAACCAGAAAATAGAACATAGAGAGCGTAGAACAATAGAGTTATTTTTATATCAATCACCATATTCTACATAATACAACTGCAACCAAGAAATTAAAAGATGCTTGCTCCTCGGGAGGAAAGTTAGGGCAAATCTAGACAACATACTAAAAAGCAGAGACATCACCCTGCCAACAGAAGTGCATATAGTCAAGGCTATGGCTTTCCCAGTTGCAATGTATGGCTGTGAAAGTTGGACCATAAGGAAGGCTGAGCGCCAAAGAATGGAGGCCTTTGAACTAGGGTGCTGGAGAAGACTCCTGCGAGTCCCTTGGACTGCAAGGCGATCCAACCAGTCAATCCTAGAGGAGATCAACCCTGACTGTTCTTTAGAAGGCCAGATCCTGAATATGAAATTCAAATCCTTTGGCCACCTAATGAGAAGGAAGGACTCACTGGAGAAGAGCCTAATGCTGGGAACGATGGAGGGCAAAAGAAGAAGGGGACGGCAGAGAACGAGGTGGCTGGATGAAGTCACTGAAGCAGTCGGCATGAGCTTAAATGGACTCCAGAGGATGGTAGAGGACAGGAAGGCCTGGAGGAACGTTGTCCATGGGGTCGCGATGGGTCGGACGCGACTTCGCGACTAACAACAACAACAAGGCTTAAAGTTGCCAAGGTTGGAGACCCCTGGTCTAAGCCATCTGAAAGCCAGCGGACAACTGACCTATAATCTCCAACCATCTTTGGTGTGAGATATTGATCTGTTTGGAGCTGTGTCCTTTGATAGTCCTCATGACCAGGAGTGGAGGTTAGGCTTGAGTAACAACATTTTCTATCCAAAACCATACCCTTGTTTCTTTCTGCTGGACTCAACTTACACTGAAGTCAGCGAATCCAGGCCTCGGAAGAGGTGCCTTGGTAAGGTCTGCAAGTTGTTGTTGGCTAAATTCCTGTGAAAAATGGGAAGGAAAAAGAATATCCTTAAAGCAAGTTGGCAGATCTGAGAACATGCCGTGCGTTGAAGGGAAGCAGCCCCAACAGAAGAGAATATCTGTAGCTCATCTCTGGCTGGCCCCAGAGTGGGGTGGGAATGGGGATTTTGCAATATCCTTCCCCCAGAAGTGGGGTGGGAATGGAGATTTTGCAATATCCTTCCCCCAGGGGTGGGGTGGGAATGGAGATTTTGCAATATCCTTCCCCCAGGGGTGGGGTAGGAATGGAGATTTTGCAATATCCTTCCCCCAGGAGTGGGGTGGGAATGGAGATTTTGCAATATCCTTCCCCCAGAAGTGGAGTGGGAATGGAGCAGTGGTGGGTTTCAAATTTTTTTACTACCGGTTCTGTAGGTGTGGCTTGGTGGCCGTGGCATGGCTTGATAGGTGTGGCCTGGTGGGTGTGGCAGGGTAAGGATACTGTAAAATCTCCATTCCCACCCCACTCCAGGGGAAGGATACTGCAAAATCCCCATTTCCTCCCAATCAGCTGGGACTTGGCAGGCAGAGAATAGATGTGGGCGAGGCCAGTAAGGATTTTTACTACCGGTTCTCTGAACTACTCAAAATTTCTGCTACCAGTTCTCCAGAACTGGTCAGAACCTGCTGAAACCCACCTCTGGAATGGAGAGTTTGCAATATCCTTCCCCTCCCATGCCCATCAAGCCCACCAAGCCACACCACGCCCACAGAACCGGTAGTAAAAAAAATTGGATTTCACCACTGGCTCTTAGGCTAAGTTGCCAGGTGAGATCCTCAAAGCATGTATGTTGCTTTAAGTTTGCCCAAAATAAAGGGTGGATATAAAAAAAAACTAATAAATAAACAATAAGTCAAGTTGCGTGGTAAACTTTGCCGGAACTCCAGAAGTCCAAAGAGGAACCAGGAAGATTGTCCCACAAAGTACTCACAGATGAAGAAGAGTCTTCAGACCTCGGAAGGCATTCTTGGAGATGGCTTCTAGTCTGTTTTGTTCAATGAACCTGGAAGAGAAGTCCCGGTAAGGCTCAGGAAAGGAGCAAAAATGAGACAGGGCAATGGTTAAGAGGTTGGACGAAGGATGGGCTAACACAGTGTTTCTCAACCTTGGTAGCTTGAAGATGGGTGGACTTCAACTCCCAGAATCCCCCAGCCAGCGCTGCTGGCTGGGGGTTTCTGGGAATTGAAGCCCACCCATCTTCAAGCTACCAAGGTTGAGAAACACTGGGCTAACATCAATCCTCAGATCCTGGGGGGGGATTTGGGCCAGTCAAGCTTTCTCAACTCAGCCTGCCTCACAGAGCTCTTCTTGTGAGGAGAAAATCAGAAATGGAGGAGAACCACTGCTACACATTGCCTTTTGCTTCTGGGAGAAAGAAAGGCAGCACCATAATTTGACAAATAACATGCAAAACAAAAAAAACCAAAAGAAAAAGAAAACAAAATTCTGGGTTTTATTTAATTGACCAAACTAAGTAATAATTTTAATTAGCAATTTTATGATGTTTGTGTGTCTATATTTTTCTTGACTGTACACCGCCTTGAGTCCTACGGGAGAAAGGCGGTATAGAAATATAATAAATAAATAAATAAATAAATAAATAAATAAATAAATAAATAAATAAATAAATAAAAGCAAATGGGTTCTAAATCTGGGATCAGCCACATATAATCTTCTAGATGTTGGAATGAAAGTTTAATGAATACAGGAAAATAAAGCTGATTGCACATTTTACTGTACATCCATTCCCCTGTTGGGTTCTTTTCAGACTTACACAGTTCATAGAACATAGAATCATTGGCTGGGAGGGACCTCAGAGGTCTAATAGTCCAACCCCCTGCTCAGGGCTGGAGAGCTTACACCATCCTGACCAAATGACTGTCCAATCTATTTTTTAAAACCTCCGGTGTTGGAGCATCCACAACTCCAGGAGGCAAGCTGATCCGTTGATTAACTGTTCTCACCGACAAACAATTTCTCCTTACTTCTAAGTTGGCTTTCTCTTTAACAAGCTTCCACGCATTACTTCTCGCCCTGCCCTTTGGAGCGTTGGAGAATAAATCAATCCCTTCTTATCTGTGACAGCCCCTCCCGACAGTTTCTCCATATAGTTCCATAGCTACAACTCAATCTCTTAAATCTTACGAGCCCCTCTCTTTATGAGCTATACTGTCATCTCTGCCTCTTATCTAGCAATATACAACAGTCCTAGTGTTGTGGCCCGCCAACAGCCTGCGCAGATTGTTGCTGATCCCGACGACAAGGAGGCTGGTGTGGTGCTGCGCCAGCAGCCTGTGCAGCTGGCGCTCAAGTCGGACAGCGAGGAGGCTGAAGAAGATGTGATGCCAGAGGCAGGGATTCAGTCAGGGCCTTCAGACCCTCCAGAGGCTCCTTTAAGTGAAGAGGATGAAGAGAAGGAGCCTCTTCTCAATGCACGGGAGTGCAGAGCTTCCAAAAGGCAGGAGTGGTTCTTCAGGAGGAGGTCTCCTCGAGAGTAAGGCTTGGGGCTAATTGGCCACTCCCTTAGCCTATTTAAGAAAGTACGCAGCTTGTAACAAGCTGCAGGAAACAACTTTAGTTGGCTAATCATCACGTTGGGATGTCTGTGCAACCTTGCTTCTGGGCTTTCTGCCAACTCTAGTAAGACTCTATCTTATCTGTGGAATTCTGGCAGGCTGTTAAGAACGCTTATTAACAGCCGGCATTTGCTAAAACTGCGTTATTTGAGTAAACTAAGTTTTGTTCAGAGTTTTTGTGTGCTGTGTTTTTTGGGATCCGTAGCTGGGGCAGAACACCTAGATGTTGATAGACTGTGACTCCATCCACCCTCACCAAAGTCCTTGGTGGAAGTAATGAATGAGGGTCGCTGCTATCCCATCACATGGGAAGGGGCCCTGCTATCCTGTCATTGAACGAGATCTTGAGCCTTGGCAAATTGCTGATGTCAACCCATCTTGGTCCTCACTGATGTACTTGCTTCTCTTTTCCCCCCCACCCCCCACCCCCCACTATTGCATACTTACAGATATTCCAGGTGTATCAGTCCCACAAAAGCGTCGTCCCCAATCAGTTCCAGGGAGTTGTAAGTGATCAAGCTAAAGGGGGAGAAGGTTGGGAGGAAAGGAGGCAAGCTGGTCAGTTGAAAGGAATACAGAGGAGAAAGAGCCACTTATAGAAGGTCCCTAAAGGAAATGCCACCTCTACGAAGAACGAAAGTGCTCTGAACATCCAGGAGTGTTGCAGGATGGGAAGAGAAGACCCAGTGGTGAAATCTGAACCCGTTTACTACCGGTTCACTGGCTGAGCATGCGCACCAAACACGCGCTGCACGCTTGCATGCGCCGTATGCACCACGCACCAAATGCGCAGTGCACGCCAAAAGAAGGCAAGGGGTACGTAGAACAGCGCATGGATGTGTATGTGTGTGTGTGTGATCAGCTGTGGTGCGCAATCCTCGGACCCTTTTTTTTTACTTTTAAAATAGGTTGAATAGGTTGTAAAAATGCTTTTAAAAGTTTTTTAAAAAGGCTCTAACGATTGCGCGCCACAGCCGTGATAGTCAGAGCCTTTTTAAAAGCATTTTTACTACCGGTTTTGGAGAACTGGTAGTAAAAAAAATGCCTAAAAAGTAAAAAAAAAAAAAAAAAAGTTCCGATAATCAGCTGAGTGACGCACGATCTTCGGAACTTTTTTTTTTTTACTTTTTAAAGCATTTTTAACTACTGGTTCCAGAGAATCGGTAGTAAAAAAATGCTAAAAAAGTAAAAAAAAAGTTCCGATGATCGTGCATCGCTCACCTGATTGTTGGAACTTTTTAAAAACATTTTTTACTACCGGTTCGGTGAACCAGTAGCCTTTTTTACTACCGGTTTGGGTGAACTGGACCGAACCGGGAGCATTTCACCCCTGAGAAGACCACGTGCTAAGGGTCAGGGAAGTGACAGCCTAGGGCAGGAGTGTCAAACTCAATTTCACTGAGGGCCGCATCAGGGTTGTGGTTGACCTGGGGGTGGGGGCGAGACTGTGTGGGTGTAGCCATCTTGACACCACTCACTGGGCGTGGCTGACTGTGGGCGTGGCCAGCTTCACGCCACTCCCCAAATGACGGGCATGTTTCCTCTTCGCACTGGGTAGACCAGAGCGAAGCGACATGGGCTGGCCTCTTACATTTTCCAGGACAGTCCCATGAGCTGTATCTGACCACATCGCAGGCCGCATTTGGCCCGCGGGCCTTGTGTTTGACACCCGTGGCCTAGGGGATTTCAGGCTTTCATGTTTCCTGCCCTGTATGTCCCTTCACTATTGAACACAGGTTGTTGGGGATGCATACCAGTGGTGGGTTGCTACTGGTTCACCCTGGTTCGGGAAAATTGGTAGCAGCGGTGGCGGGAGGCTCTGGACATCATCAAATACACTCTGTGCGAGTGAACCGGTAGCAAAGGTAAGTCAAACCCGCCACTGATGCAGACAACACAGACTCAATAACACAGCCTGTTATTTACATTCAGCTGTCTGCAATTATTGCAAGTTCGAATCTCCCCAGACTCAAGGTTGACTCAGCCTTCCATCCTTTCTAAGGTAGGTAAAATGAGGACCCAGACTGTGGGGGCAATAAGCTGACTTTGTATAAAATATACAAAAGTATGAAGGCTATTGCTTAACGCACTGTAAGCCGCCCTGAGTCTCCGGAGAAGGGCGGCATATAAATCTAATTTAAAAAAAATAAAAAATAAAAAAAATAATCCTTCCATTTCCCACCATCCAGTCAGAGCTGAAGAAGCTTCTTGGATGAGAAGTGAAACCTCTTCAAAGAAAAACAAGGAAGTCTAGTTGCCTCTTGAAAAAAGCACCTTTGGGACTCCCCTGTAGCTCTTTCTACAATCGGGGGCAGGTAACTAGGATCAGAATGCAGGGACCAGACAAGCCATGGGCGGCTCAGTGCTATGGAAAGCAGCAACCTAAGCCAGGTAAGAAAAACTGGGACAAGATGACCTGCATCGCAGTTTAGTAAATATGTCCCTGTTTGCCAGGTAACCTCCCATCCCCATCATCAACATTGGTCCCCATCCCGTTCCCCCTGGTTGGGCTAAAAAATATTTGCAGACGTTCCTTTGAGCATTTTGAAATGTTAAAGCAGACCACGAAGCCCAGATTGTAGAAATGGTTCTAATTGTTTCCTGCCTGAAATTTCCCTTGGTCTAGCAATGAGTCAGAGGTCATATAGAGTTTTTTAAAATCCATTTTTTTCAACCACAGCGATGAGTTTCGGAGCACATGATGGTGGTGGTGGTGGTGGTGGGGGGAAATATAGAATGTCTTGAATGAATGTCTTTCTCAGAAGCGTATTTTTAAATCCCATTCTGAATAGGCACATGGGATTAGGAGGCTGCCAGACCCAAAATAGCCAAGATTAGTAGGCAGCTCATTGATTAAGAAAAAGAAACTAGTCACTATTGCTTTGCCAATGTCTGTTTCCTAGGTTGCAAATGGGGGAAAAAAAACCATATTTTTCATTAGGCACGTTTTCCATTAAAATGAGCAGTTACAATGGTTCCGTAGTTCAAAAGCAGGCCCGTGTTCATATGTGGATATGCTAACATCCTCCTTTATAGAATGAGCTCATAGGTAGTCCTTGAGTTACGACCACAATGGACCCCACCCCATCCCCAAATTTCTGTTGCTAGGCGAGACGTTTGTTAAGTGAATTTTGCCCCGTTTTATGACCTTTCTTGCCCCAGCTGTTAAGGGCCTGGTGGCTCAGCAGACTGATAGCATTGTGATTAACACCAGCTGCCTGCAATTTCTGCAGGTTCGAATCTCGCCAGGCTCAAGGTTGACTCAGTCTTCCATCCTTTCTAAGGTAGGTAAAATGAGGACCCGGATTGTGGGGGCAATAAGGTGACTTTGTCTAAATATACAAAAGTATGAAGGCTATTGCTTAACGCATTGTAAGCCACCCTGAGTCTCCGGAGGAGGGCGGCATATAAATCAAATTAAAAAAAAAAAGTGAATCACTGCAGTTGTTAGTGACATGGTTGTTAAGTGAATTCGGCTCCCCCCTCTTGACTTTGCTTGTCTAAAGGTCACAAAAGGGGATCACATGACACCCCACCCCACCCCAGGACACTGCAACCATCATAAATATGAGCCAGTGGCTAAGAGCAGTACTGCATTTTAACCACTGCGCCACCGTGGCTCATTAAGTGACTGGATGTAAGTCAAAGGTTACCTTATTGATTGTAGTTGTCGGGAATGTGCAAGAAAAGAGCCAGGTTGCATGAGTTTGCATGCCTAGGGGCTAGTACAGGCAGTCCTCGACTTACGACCACAATTGAACCCCATATTTCCGTTGCTAAGTGAGACAGTTAAGTGAATTTTGTCCCATTTTACGGCCTCTCCTGGCAGAGTTGCTAAGTGAACCACTGCACTGGTTACGTTAGCAACAGGGTTGTTAAGTGAACCTGGCTTCCCCAGTGACTTGGCCAGTCCAAAGATCGCAAAAGGGGATCATATATGATCCTGGGATACTGCAACTGTCAGGTTTTGAGGTCGTCTCAAATAAATTGCATTTCAAACAAAGTCTTTGATGAAAACTCTCATTTATTGAGCACGGCATTCCAAGCCCGACTTCATTGTAGCTAACATTGACTTCCAGACCCAAGACCCTCCTTTTCCTTTCCCCACTCCTCTGCATTCATTGGCCATCTTCCAAATCACTCTACCCCTAATCTACTGCTTCAGCTCAAAGGAATTTCCCCCCTCCCATCCATCTCCTAGGGGATATTATCTCCAGAGAAAATAAGTAGGTGAAAAGTCAAACGTCCCTTTCCAGACGCCTCCGCTTCTCCTTCTTATGTCAGCACTAGAGTAAACGCAGCTTGAAGTGCTGACAGCAACCTTCATAAATAGTCAGTTTGTGAAGCATCTGAATGTTGGTCACGTGACCAGAGGGATGCTGCAATGGTGGTCAGTATGAAAAATGGTCATAAGTCACCTTTTTCAGTGATGTTTGAACGGTCATTAAATGATTTGTTGCAAATCAAGGACTACCTGTATTATGCATGCCGCATGAAAAGCCTATGCATGTTAATGTTCCC
>NW_027256889.1:11402816-11600680 GCF_029215685.1 Pituophis catenifer annectens
GGGGGGGGGGGGGGGATGGGAGGATTCTTTGTCTTCGGGGGATCTCAGCAAAACAGTGGTCTCCCATTGCCCTGCCATGTTTATTGCCCATCTCTGAGTCTGAAGTGGTCCAGAGAGAGCTCCTAAGAATTGCAGTAGTAGTCAGTTAGAAGGCAACTTTTTTTTTTTTTAATCTTTGAACTTCTCTTGGATGCTGAACTAATAAAATGCACTTCAGCTAAACCCTTCACAGATGGAGATGGAAGTATCCAGAGGCGTAATGGTACAAAAGGTCTCAAGTTGCCCATTGCTAGCACAGACCTTTTCGATGCCCAGTTCTTTGTGTTGAAAATAAAAAAAATCAAAAACTCACATAGTCATCGTGGAATTTTTCACCGGACGCTTTCTTGATGTTGTTGCAAGAGCAACTTGCCCGGGTTGGTGAGGATGATGGGAGCAGAATTCCCCTATCCAGCACCAGGCTGGATAAAGCTATCCCGGTGTGTTTTACTGTCGTCGTTTCATATTCCTTAGCATAATGAGAGCACTGAGATCAGTGCAAGGCAGCCACATTATTTATTTATGAAGAATTAAAGTATTCACGCTTTAGGCAAGCATAGATTTTTTTTCTTCTTCTTCTTCTTCTGCTTAAGTTTTACAGATGCCTCTTTGCTCAACAAAAGCCAGGCAGCAACAACTTCCACCAAGTTCTCTGAACCTGAGTGAGTGCTTTTATCTACTATATATAGAAGTTTCATATAGAATAAACAGATTTGGAAGGGACCTTGGAGATCTTCTAGTCCAACCCCCTGCTTAGGCAAGAAACCCTACACCACTTCAGACAAATGGTTATCCAACATCTTCTTTAAAACTTTCAGCGTTGGAGAATTCACAACTTCTGGAGGCAAGTTGTTCCACTGATTAATTGTTCTTAGTGTCAGGAAATTTCTCCCTAGTTCTAAGTTGCTTCTCTCTTGATTAGTTTCCACCCGTTGCTTCTTGTCCTGCCCTCAGGTGCTTTGGAGAATAGCTTGACTCCCTCTTCTTTGTGGCAGCCCCTGAGATATTGGAACACTGCTATCATGTCTCCCCTAGTCCTTCTGTTCATTAAATTAGACATACACCATTCCAGCAACTGTTCTTCATATGTTTTAACCTCCAGTCCCCCTAATCATCTTTGTTGCTCTCTGCATTCTTTCTAGAGTCTCAACATCTTTTTTACATCGTGGCGACCAAAACTGGATGCAGTATTCCAAGTGTGGCCTTACCAAGGCATTATAAAGAGGTAATAACACTTCACGTGATCTTGATTCTATCCCTCTGTTTATGCAGCCTAGAAGTGTGTTGGTTTTTTTGGCAGCTGCAGCTCACTGCTGGCTCATATTTAAATGGTTGTCCACTAGGACTCCAATATAAAAACTCTGCATCCATGCTACAGAAACAAGGACCAGCTTTCTTGCCTCTTCTCAGATTCCTCTCCCCTTTCACTCAACATACTTAACCTGGAGACTGATTTAACCCATCATCTGAATTCACATCATATTACTGAGACAAAAACTAAACAAACTGGTTTTGGATCAATTTAATACAGTACACTCTGCTCCAAAAAGAAGCTAGTTTAGTTAAGTTTCTGGAAAGGAATTAAACAGAAGGGACTGTTGTAGACCATCAACAAAATAATAGCAATAGCACTTAGACTTATATACCACTTTACAGTGCTTTACAGCCCACTCTAAGCGGTTTACAGAGTCAACGTATTGCCCCCAACAATCTGGTTCCTCATTTTACCAACCTTGGAAGGATGGAAGGCTGAGTCAACCTTGAGTTTGGTGAGATTTGAACTGCTGAACTGCAGCTAGCAGTCAGCAGAAGTAGCCTGCAGTACTGCACTCTAACCACTGCACCACTGTGGCTCATTATCTAATACTTATCAATGCAATATATTTTAGAAGAGTTGAAATAGAAGACTTATATCACAGGTTCAGGCACTTTAGAGGGCTCCTTAATGGTATAAGCCATGGGATACCAATGGATAGATGGGAGAGAAAGGGAATAGAGTACAGGTAGTCCTCATCTTATGACCACAATTAAGCCCAACATTTCTGTTGCTAAGGGAGACAGTTGTGAATTTTGCCCCCTTTTGTGACCTTTCTTGCCACAGTTGTTAAGTGAATCACTGCAGGTGTTAGTAACACAGTTGTGAAGTGAATCGGGCTTCCCCATTGACTTTGCTTGTCAGAGGGTCACAAAAGGGGTTCACACGACCCCAGAACACTGCAACTGTCATAAATATGAGTTAATAGTTGCCAAGGAGCTGAATTTTGATCACATGACCACGGGGATCCTGTAACGGTTGTAAGTGTGAAAAACGGCCATGTCACTTTTTTTTCAGCGCCGTTACAACTTTGAACAGTCACTAAATGAACTGTTGTAAGTTGAGGACTACCTGTAGTCAAAGAATGAAAGGGGACGAATCAGTGGTGGGTTCCTCCTGGTTCCGCCTGGTTCCGCCAAGCCGGTAGCGGTGATGATATGACGTCATCGAACTGGTTTTGCCCCCCCATGTTATTCTTACCTTTTATTTGGCCCCACCCCCAATCTATTGCTGCCTCCTGAGTCCCAGCTGATGGGCTAGAAGGAAAAAAACTGTTTAAACTCTTGCCGCAGGGCTTCAAAGGGCCGTCCTACAGCTGATCAGTGTTAAAAGGCAGTGTGGTGGTAGACCACAAATGGGTAGACCAGTGCCTCCCAAAACATATGAGTAGACCGATGCCTGCAAAAATAAATGGGTAGACCAGTACAGTTCTGCAAGCAGTTAAAAGCCTGGTAGACCAGTACCCGCCGCTAAATCCTAAAGAATTGTCACATGACCATCAAGCCACGCCCAAAAAATAAGCCACATCCACAGAACTGGTAGTAAAAAATTTTAGAACCCACCCCTGCGACGAATGATTGATTGATGCAGTTGTTCCATGCTGCGGCATTTTACTGCAGGTCTATCCAATTTGCACGTTCTAAATCAAGAAAGATAGCTTGGGTTTTTTTGGTGGACGTGGTTATGAACTGGTCACAGCTTCACTATGAAATAAGAACTTTATTCCATGTTCCTTTTTCGGTGTACTCCTGGAAGCCACACTTGTTTCCAGACTTGATGTGGCATGGAATCTCTTAAAGGCAATTGCATTAAAAGTGAACCCAACTGTACTTAAATCCCAGCTTAAATAAAACACACACACACACACACAAAATCATTTGCTGTTTAGGTTGCTAAGTAACACACAACTGTGAGGAGTGAGAAGTCACTTGCAAAATCTGCACGGGTGACAGCTTGCGCAAATCTGGTGCAGACTGACAAATGAGATTGCTTCTTTGGAATGCTCACTTTTAATGCAAATGACTGGGTGGAGATTTTCTTAAGATAAAACTAAGTGAAATTAACAGAGTGGTGAAATACAACGATGGGGATTACTGGCTGCCCCTGTGTGAGTTGATAGGCTGACTGTCAGGCGGGAACAACCAGATCCACATGAAAAGAGTTCAATTGGCTGCTTTATCGTTCAAGCCTATACACAGGAATCTTCTCAGACTGATGGTTTGCGCATGGTTAAGACTAAATAAGGTTCAAGGGCATTCAAGGAGGGCTCAGACTTTGCCCTATTGTGTCCTTGTAGGAATTCCAGACTAATTTCCTGTTTGACTCCTCCCCCTTGGCTTGGCCAGTCTCTCTCCAATATTGAGAGGATGTGAGTGTCAAGTTTCGAGGTCGTCTCAAATAAATTGCATTTCAAACAAAGTCTTTGAAGAAAAACTCCTATTTATTAAGCACGACATTCTAAAACCCGACTCCATCGAAGCCAGCACTGACTTCCAGACCCAAAACCCTCCCTTTCCGTTCCCCATTCCCCTGCACTCATTGGCCATCTTCCAAGTCATTCTACCCCTAATCTATTGCTCCAGCTCAAAGGAATTTCCCCCGTCCCATCCCATCTCCTAGGGGATATTATCTCCAGGGAAAATAAGTAGGTGAAAAGTCAAACGTCCCTTTCCAGACGTCTCCACTTCTCCTTCTTATGTCAGCACTGGAGTAAATGCAGCTTGAAGTGTATATCCCCATATCTGTGTTTTGCAATCTGATGCCCCCTTGGTTGGCATTGCAATCAGAGAAGGTATTCAGCTGGTTCAGACCAGTTTGGGCGAATTGGTAGCGGTGAATGTGGGTAGGGTGGGCTTGGCCCGCCCAAACCGCCCTGGCGTAAAGACATCCTATTTAGCCACGTTTTCGAGGCCGGGTGCATGTGCGGAAGGTGCGTGTGGGAGCGGGGCGAACCAGTGGTAAGAATATGTTAAACCCATTGCTGGTTGCAATGTCCAGATTTCCACCCCAGACCACCCCAACGATGCCCTTGATGTGATGTCTCGCTGCCTGGAGGCCGTGCGGGTCTGGATGGGGAGGAACAGGCTCAGACTCAACCCATCCAAGACCGAGTGGCTGTGGCTGCCGGCGTCCCGATATAGTCAGCAGGTGCCATCGCTGACTATTGGGGGTGAATCTTTGCCCCCCACAGAGAGGGCTCGCAATCTGGGTGTCCTCCTGGACACATGGTTGTCTTTAGAAGAGCATATGACGGCCGTGGCCAGGGGGGCCTTTTATCAGGTTCGCCTGATCCGCCAGTTGCAGCCCTTTCTGGACCGGGACGCCTTGCGCACGGTCACTCATGCCCTTGTCACCTCCCGGCTGGACTATTGTAATGCTCTCTACATGGGGCTCCCCTTGAAGAGCACTCGGAGGCTCCAACTGGTCCAGAATGCGGCCGCGCGGGTGGTTATGGGCGCACCTCGTTGTGCCCGCGTGACACCCCTCCTGCACGAGCTGCACTGGCTCCCAGTGGTCTTCCGGGTCTGATTCAAGGTGTTGGTTATCACCTTCAAAGCGCTCCATGGCATAGGACCCGGGTACCTCCGAGACCGTCTTCTGCCACCAATAGCCTCCCACTGACCAGTCCGTTCCCACAGAGAGGGTCTCCTCAGGGTGCCATCGGCCAAGTTATGTCGGCTGGCGACACCCAGGGGGAGGTCCTTCTCTGTGGGAGCCCCAGCCCTGTGGAATGAACTGCCCCCGGAAATACGTAAGATCTCCGACCTCCGGGTGTTTCGCTGTGCACTGAAGACCCTGTTGTTCCGCCAGGCAGGGCTATCAACATAATAATTTTAAATTGGGGTATTTTAAATTTTTGGGGTTTTAAATCGGCCAAATCTATTTAATTATTTTAATTTTTAATTATTGTTGTGTCCTGTGTTTTTAAATTGGCTGTACACCGCCCTGAGTCCTTCGGGAGAAGGGCGGTATAGAAATAAAATTATTATTATTATTATTATTATTATTATTATTATTATTATTATTATTATTATTATTATTATTATTATTATTATTATTATTATTATTAAGTAGCATGGTGCAAAATTGAAGGATTGCCCAGATACAACTGAGCCAATGGATTTAACTGTTAAGCTCATTGTGGCTATCTACTTTGATGTGGTCCTATCCAGGGGTGGGTTCTACTTACCTTTACTACCGGTTCACAATGGGAGCGCGCGCAGATCACCCGTGATGATGTTGTGGCAGATGGGCGGAACCTCTCACCGGTTTTACTACCGGTTTTATAGAACTGGACCGAACCGGGGGCAACCCATCACTGCTCCTATCTCCCCATTGAGAAATTCTAGAAATCGGTGAACTCCTAGATAACTAAGAGAAATTTAAACATCTTTTGTAAAAAAAAAAAAAAAAAAAAAAAAGGAAAGGGAAAGATCCTAAGAACTACAGATCAGTTAGTCTGACACAGGTGGGCTCTACTTACCTTTACTACTGGTTTGCAATGGGAGTGCGCGCAGATCACCCGTGATGATGTCGTGGTGGGCGGGTGGAGCCTCCCACAGGTTTTACTACCAGTTCTATAGAACTGGACCTAACTGGGGGCAAAAAAAAGGGGGGGGGAGTAAGGGAAAGATCCTTAGAACTACAGATCAGTCAGTCTGACACAGGGAAGGCAAGTGATCAGTTTTTAACATCTTGAAAATTGTAGCAGCTCTCTGCGTGCCGGCTTAGATTCATTTTAGGGAGATGCTTTGCATAATGGAGATGATACAATTCTGTTTGTTAAGGTGAAGGGGAGAGCTGATTTGCCTCGATGAGACACTTCATGTTATCTGGAAGCCTTAACTGGCAGTTTCAAACTTCTATCTGTTGCAGCTGTTGAAAAAAAAAACCTTCAGAAACAGGGCCATGCACAGTAACATAGCTTTCCTGTTAGAACTGGGGTATTGAGGGGGGGGGGTGATTTCAAAAGAATGCTTTGTTTGAAGTATTGTCAAAGCAAATCATCACTTTGAAGTTTTGCAGAGCCTTACAATGCAGCAGTTATTAGACACCGGCATGGATTTTTCAAGAGCTAGTTTTAGAGTAATCTCATTTCACTTTTTTTTTTCCAGGTGACTTCTTTGCTAAATTGGAAACCTGTTACAGAGATACACCTTGACAAATTGCAAAAATACCTTATGACATTCGGATCGGTGGGCTAGTTAAGAAGGGCCCAGAGGTTCATCTGTTAGATGGAACCATTGCTGGTTTAAAAAGAAGACTGAAAGAGTGCTCACTTCATCTCAGGGCCACAAAACTTCAGTTTACGCTTCGTACTCTTCAGTATTTTTAGTAACAATTTGGACGAAGAAATATAAGGAATAGGGAATGCTTATCAGGTTGCAGATGATGTCAATTTGGATGGAATAACTTAAAGACAGAAACAGGATCACAATTATTAATAGGCTGGAAAAACGAACATAAAAGAATGACATTTAAAAGGGACAATTGCAAATTAAAGGCATGGGACCTTTCTGGGAAGGCCTAAATTGGATCTTAGAATTTTGGTTGATCGTAAACCAAAAGTTATTTTGTGACCTAACATGGCTGCTAAAATGACAAATTTATGAATAATCTACCTTGAGGAATCAGTTCTAGGTAGATTTTAGTAACTTTTTTCCTGAATGTCCCAAAGGTGCTGCTTTCTCAAGAGGCAACTGGACTTTCTGGTTTTTCTTTGAAGACGTTTCACTTCTGATCCAAGAAGCGTCTTCAGTTGTGACTGGATGGTGGGGAATGGAAGGATTTATGCTCTTTGCAGACAGCTGGACATTTGCATTCTTTTAGAGAGTCATTGAGGTCACTTGGAGGTTTATCTGTGTCCTCAGGGTCACCTGAGAAGTGCAAATGGGCGTGGAGCCTTCTTGGAACTGCTGAAAGGACGGTGTTGTAGACTGGAGGTAGATGAACGAATGCAAATGACCAGCTTTCTACAAGGAGTATAAATCCTTCCAGTCAGAGCTGAAGAAGCTTCTTTGGATGAGAAGGAAAACATCTTCAAAGAAAAACCAGAAAGTCCAGTTGCCTCTTGAAAAAAAAAAGCACCTTTGGGACAACCATGACATTTTGGATGACTGAGAATCTCCATTGACATTTTTTTTCCTGAATGTTTCAGTGAAGAATGGTAAGGAAGATTATAAGGAGATGGGCAATTAAACCTTATTTATTTATTTAATTTATTTGCCTCCCATAAACCTCATGAAGAGAAACTAAAGAAACTGGATAAGATTAGCTGTAAGAATACTAAGTGGGGGATAGGACAGAACTTTTGATATATATATATCAATAAATATATATAAATGGATGTCAGACCAAAGAAGATGAAAACTAACAGACAATTGATACTGCTCATTGCTAGGTACGGTAATATGTTGGTTTCTGAGAATTCACTTCCACTGTTCCTCTAGCAGCTTCTCTCCTGTGTGTACTATGGGCAATACTACTGTACTTATATTTGTCTACGTTTGGCTAGGAGAATGCTGGAGACATCTGTTACGATTTTTCTACAGGAAGAGATCCATTCCTCAAAGCCCTGAGCAATTAACAGGCTTGCAAAATTGCCAATCCTACTTAAACCCCTCCAGTATCTCTTACTTTTGGAGTAGGTCGTATTTTTGGGGAAACAGTATTTATCCCAGTTAGATCAGCTCCAGATCCACTTAAATCCTTACAAACATGACTTACTGCTGTAATTATTATTATTTTTTGGTTCATCTTCAGCAACCTCGTCTTCCGTATCCAGTTATCCCCTTTGGTGTATCTGAATGCTTTTCACTTATTGACTGTAAACCGGACCTTATCATGACAGTACCTTTATTGGGTAATTTCTGAGGGTCAGTAAGCACCCTCTGAATTTAGAAAGTAACATGAAGTTTGCCTAATAAAATAGATGCCAAAGGAGGGAACTTATCCATCTGCAAAATGGCTGTTGTGGGAATTATTAATTATATATATACGAAAACCACTCACGCATTAATCATGAAATCTCCAGAACCGTAAAGCCTACAAACTTGAAATTTGCCATGTATGTCCCTCTTGGCTTCTAGGTGCTCACTAAGAAAGGATTTTTCTAAATGACCATCAGAGCATTAGTATTTCCTATATTATTATAACACGCTCTGATGCTAATTAGTTAGACGTTCTACTCTCCCTCCCAACTTCAAAATAACTCTGGAGAGAATGGGATAGCATAGGACAAGCCTCATGGAGAGAAGGGGCTAGAAAGCCTGAGGGAGAGAAGGGGACAGGATAGGAGATGTTTCTGGGGGGCAAGGCTGAGGGAGAGAAGGGGAGAGGAAAGGCTTCTATGGAGCCAGCCTGAGGGAGAGAAGGGGATAGGAGAGGATCTATGAGGCCAGCCTGAGGGAGAGAAGGGGATAGGAGAGGATCTATGAGGCCAGCCTGAGGGAGAGAAGGGGAGAGGAGAGGACCTATGGGGCAAGCCGAGGGAGAGAAGGGGATAGAGAGGAGAGGCTTCTGTGGGGCTAGCCTGAGGGAGAGAACGGGAGAGGAGAGGCCGATGTAACCACTCATTAATTTTCAAACTCTAAGTGTCAATTTATCAAGCCCCATCACATAGTTTCGTAGCGAAGCACAGGTATCCAGCTAGTATCAAAACAATATAAAGTCTAATGGTAAATTTGCTTCTCGTCACTATCTCTAACCATGCTGTAGATGGTTTCTAGTTCAGTTCCCTGCTGATCTGGCTAGAAGGCAACTTCCTGAATTCCGTCATTATTTATCTGTAAAATAGTCTTCCTCCTCCAAAACTAGGTTCTGTTATATCATTCAGCTGCAGGGGTTATAAACTAGGCCACTGTGTCAGGCTTGTACAGTCTTTGCTTGTTTGCCCTTTAAAAATAAAAAAAAGCTCCACCATTATCCATCCTTATAACACCTTGGCCTGGAAGACAAAAAGAAGGTTGCCAGGAAAAGGCAATTTTTGAATGATACAAAATTCTTCCTTTTGCTAGATCAAGAGCTCTGTAAAACCCACAAGTGTGCTATGCTTTTCTACCCATTTTAGTTCAAGATCTTGCTTGAAATGATTTGAATGTTGAACGAGCAAAGGAAATCACTTAACATTCTCTTTTCTTTGATGCAAATTTGTATTAAAATAAATTGCAAGCTGAATGCCAGGGGGGCATTTCAGGTCAGATCCGGGCCAGCTTGCCACTGATGTCTTTTGTAACCTCTTTGATTCATGTGGTTTATAACCGTCACTCCTATTGGACTGATGCAATGATTATCAAGTCATAAATGGTGATTGAAGGCAAGGTAATAAATTGCCCAAAGAGCAGTTAAAGTCAGCTGAACTGACTTTTTAAAAAAATGGATTGCAAGGATAGTCTGTTAAGTAGTTCAGGAACAGCCAGGGCCAAAAAGGACTGGAACACAACTGTCTAATTTCAGTTAAAGTCTGAATCTCGGGCACTTTGGGTTAGAAAAAAAGTTATAGCCCTTCCTTCCTTCCTTCCTTCCTTCCTTCCTTCCTTCCTTCCTTCCTTCCCCATTTCATACAGCGAGGTTTTAAAATAAATATCTTCCTTCCTTCCTTCCCTCCCCATTTTATACAGCGAGGTTTTAAAATAAATATATTCCTTCCTTCCTTCCTTCCTTCCTTCCTTCCTTCCTTCCTTCCTTCCTTCCTTCCTTCCTTCCTTTTCTTCCTTCCTTCCTTCTTTCCTTCCTTCCTTCCCCATTTTATACAGAGAGGATTTAAAATAAATATCTTCCTTCCTTCCTTCCTTCCTTCCTTCCTTCCTTCCTTCCTTCCTTCCTTCCTTCCTTCCTTCCTTCCTTCCTTCCTTCTTTTGCAGCATGTTTACTTATTATTTACATCCTTGGCTTTCAGATCCTCAAGTTAGCTGGGTTGAAAGAAACAGGCTGTCCCTAAATTGGATATAATCAGGTAATCTCACTTGCTCGAGAATGACACTTGTGTACATTGAATAAGCTTTGAAAGTGTGATGCAAGCTTCAGCAATGGCAAGGTTTGCATTCCTTCGGGGCCTTTGGAAAGTTTTGGGTTAGTTTCCTTTCCCGCCCCCCCCCCCCCACTCCCCTTCTCCCTGGACATTTTTTTTTCCAGGAACTGGATGTACTTTATGAGCTGACCTCTTCTCTGAGGTCAGCAGGTCCTTTGGCTCCAACCTCAGGAATGTCGGGTTACAAGATCGTTGAGTTGTTAAGTTCCAAAGGCAAAGACTCTGTTTTAAAAATATCCTTGGACCATTTCAAGCCTTTCCTTGTGAGCCCGGTTCCAAGATTCGTCAGAGAACACACAGTGGTGCACTGATCATTTCAAAGGAGCAGCTGTAATTTTCCAATTCTGCTCCACACTTTTTTCCTCCCTTCTCTCTTTATCTGCTTGCACTCATTTTTGATTCAGAGGTTACAAAGACGCAGTTTTCCCTTTCTATCTTATGCTCCTCTGGAGGTAATTAATTCACTCGCGTCAGTCTATACTTGTCTATTAACTCACCCAATTTTTTTTAAAAAAATAAAAATAAGTCTCTGGCAGAACCCACAAACAGAATATTTGCAAAAAGTTTCCTTACAGCCCTTCATTTTAATCTGTCCTCCTGCTACTGATGTTAGCGTGAAATATGCAGATTAGCAAAAGCATTTGAATATGACCTGATTTTAAACGTACTAAGAGGAAGTCACCTTTATTTTGTGCATTTTATCTTCATTTGAGATGATGTTCCCCGGTGTTGATTGTCTCCTGCACAACTCACTCCCAGGCGGAGAGCTGCTCTTGGCCCTTGGGTAGTGCGCTGGGAGCCATATTCAAAAAAAAAGAAATAAAATAATGAGTGGGTGAAGGGAAAGACCAAGTGTGATTTCATTTCATTTACATGTGAATGTAATTAAAATTAAATGTGGTGAATAGGATAGCTCTCCTGTCACATATTTGATAATCTCTCTTTCTTGCTCATAGGAAACTGTAGAACGGAATAATAACTTGGGGAGGTCTACGGGGGTAATAAAAATGTATGCAAGGGACCCAGGTCTCTGACAATGCAGAGTGCTCGCTCTGGTTCATTATGTACCCCTTCCCCATTTTATACAGGTGAGGTCTAAAATAAATAAATATTCTTCCTTCCTTCCTTCCTCCTCCCTCCCTCCCTCCTTCCTTCTCTGATCTTCTTTCTCTCCGATCCTTCCTCCTCCCTCCCTCCCTCCCTCCCTCTATCCTTCCTTCCTCTCTCCTTCCTTCCTTCCTTCCTTCCTTCCTTCCTTCCTTCCTTCCTTCCTTCCTTCCTTCCTTCCTCCCTCCCTCCCTCCCTCCCTTCCTTCCTTCCCTGATCTTCTGTCTCTCTGATCCTTCCTCCCTCCCTCCTTCCCTCCTTCCTTTTTTCCAACCCAAATATAAAGTACACAAAAGGGGCCCATACCAAACAGCAGAGCCAAGATTTTAGGCCTCCAGAAGGCCAGGAGTCTCGACTTCACCTGCAGATGGAGAATATTCCAAAGGGCATCTGGAAGGTGCCTTTTCAGGAGGCAACTGGACTTAATTGGGTTACTTTTTCTTTGAAGACGTTTAGCTTCTCATCCAAGAAGCTTTTCCAGCTCTGAGAAGATAGTGGGGAATGGAAGGATTTATATATGTGTCCTCAGGGTCACCAGAGTAGTGCTCCTATTTCTTGGAGAAGCGAAACATCTTCAAAGAAAAAAAACAGAGTCCAGTTGCCTCCTGAAAAAGCACTTTTGGGACAAACCATGACCTGAATGACTGAGAAACTCTACAGACTTTTAGCTCTACAATTGGGGATGAACACCGTTTGAAAGGTGTGGGAGTAGGAAGGGATTTCCAGAGGAAAATTGCAGACTACAGGAATCAGGAGCACCACTCAGGTGACCCTGAGGACTCAGACAAACCTCCAAGTGCTTCAATGACCCTCTAAAAGGATGCAAATGACCAGCTGTCTGCATGGAATATAAATTCTTCCATTCCCCACTATTCTGTCAGAGCGGAAGAAGCTTCTCGGATGAGAAGTGAAACGCCTTCAAAAGAAAAAACAAGAAAGTCCAGTTGCCTCCTGAAATAGCACCTTTGGGACAACCATAACTTGGATTCCAAAGGGCAGGGGCCACAGCAGAAAAGGCTTTTCTCTTGGATCCTGCCAGCTGAAATTCTTTGGCAGATGGCATGTGAAGTAGCAAAAGGGATGGCAGATGGCATCAGCTGCAGCAAATGGGATGGACCAATCTCATGGGGATGGGACAGCTCCTTAGACACCCTGGGATTATTAGATTGTGTTGATTTTGATGTCAAAATTATGTGACTGCCAGCTCCGATTTTGTAGGAGAGAGGTTGATTGAACCAGTGGGAGGGGTTAAATGGGGATTTAGTCTAGAATTCCCATGCGGTCACAAGAGGGCAAAGTCCACCCCTCCCACCACCCCTTGAATACTGTTTGTTTGTTTATTTATTTATTTTGTCGCATTTCTTGGATGAGAAGTGAAACGCCTTCAAAAGAAAAAACAAGAAAGGTGTTGGGCCTTATCTAGTCTCATCCAGATGCAAACTTTTAGTCTGAGAAGATGCCTATGTATAGACTTGAGCATTAAATCAGCTAATTGAATTCATTGTTTGTGGATCTGATTGTTCAGGCTTGACAAATTTTGTGTGTATCTGATTACCAAGTTGTGCAAAGCCACTCTGGATAGTTTATAGTTCAATACAGTAATTGGGTAAAATGTGTTATGTGACTATGCCATTAGATATGAGACAGATGAGTCATACTGACTGCTTCTTGAATTTAAAATCTTTAGTTTGCTTTCATGAATATTTAGGGCACAGGTTCAGTTGTCAGGCTTGTGGAGTTAGACCTGCATTGTGATATGTAAAATAGTATCTTTTTGAATTGTTCTGAGGCATTGCCACCCCCCCCAACCCTGCTATTCCCCCCACCCCCCCAATAACCAGTTTGTGGCAGTGGTGAAATTCAATTTTTTTTATTACCCGTTATGTGGGCGTGGCTTGGTAGGTGTAGTGTGGCTTGGTGGGTGTGGCAGGGGAAGGATATTGCAAAATCTCCATTTCCACCCCACTCCGGGACCAGCCACAGATGGTATTTGCCGGTTCTCCGAACTACTCAAAATTTCTGCTACCGGTTCTCCAAACTACTCAAAATTTCCGCTACTGGTTCTTCAGAACCTGTCAGAACCTGCTGGATTTCACCCCTGGCTTGTGGTATTTCCCCCCCCAAATAGTCTCCATATTTTAAGCACTGGGCCTTTGGCAATGAGAAAGAGCGTTTACATTGCCCATATAATGCTGTTGCTATTATGCATTCAAGCACAATATTTTAGAAAAGTGTGGGGGGAAATGTACTATTGTTAATGAAAATGATGAATTCTACCCGTCCATCCACCTATTCATCGATACTTTTCCTTCTTTTGAAAAACAAATAAAATGCAAAACATCTTTAAAAATAAAAAATGAAGGGACAACTTTAAGGAAGCAATACATTTATTAAAGAATATACTGTAGTTCCCACTGAGGAGTCCATGATGCTTTCTGAGCTAGGTTGTTTTCTTCCTGAAATGTCATTATCAGGGATGGGATTCAGCTGGTTCAGACCAGTTTGGGCGAACCGGATGTTAATTTTAATCTGATTCGCTGAACCGGTTGTTGCAAGGACTGGCTGACCCCTCCCCCCTCCACTCCTAGGATTCTCCATGTGGCCCGTTTTGGATGTTAGATAAGTGCAGGGGCAGCACAGAGGCTCTGGGAGGGCAAAAAATGGGCCTACCGGAAGTTCCGGAAATCCAAAAATGGGCCCGTTTCCGGCCTCCAGAGACCCTCTGGACTTGAGGGAGGCCATTTTCACCCTCCCAGAGGCTCGAGGAAAGCCTCCAGAGTCTGTGGAGGGTGAAAACGCCCCCCCGGTGGTTCAGGAGCCTGAGTAGGCCACGCCCTACCATGGCCACGCCCACCCAGCAACTGGGCAGAGAACTGGTTGCTAAAATTTCTGAATCCCACCCCTGTTACCCCAAACTAGGTAACATCAACCGTGCTAGTAGGGAGTAGGATGTGTTCTCAGCGTTGGTGGGAGTGGTTTGGTGGGTTCTTTGGTTGGGCTGTTTACTGTTAGCTTGTTTGGCAGTTCCTTGTTTGGGGCATTGTTTACTTCTTGATTGTTGGTCTAATGTTAATCTTACTGTTAATTTCTGCTCATTTGGATTTTCATGAGAATGGGGAGGTGTTTTGATCTTTTTGTTTCCGTTTTGGCTCCAAGGACCCCTCATTTCAAATATTCTCTTATCGGTTTAATTCCTGCTTTTCTTCTCAGTCAGTACCCATACGTGGCGTATACTAGCAAATTTTCTGGCCAGGAAAAAATATTTCTACCACGGAAAAAAGGGAATAATGTGTTCTTCCCTGTACATAAAATGATAATTTTTCATTATTGATACGGTCTGTAGTACCTGCAAAAGAAGAAGCAGCAGGTGCATTATTTGGGGGAAGCAAAAGCTACAATATTTATTAGATATGCCTCGAAAGAATAAGGGATATCATTCTAGAAAAAGTTGGGCATATCCATCAATTTTCAGCTTCTTTCCATTTTTCACTTTAAAAAAATGTGTTTTGCCTATTTTCATATCCATTTAAGAACTGGACAAAGAGTGAAGAAACAACCCCCCCCCCCCAATCATATTATGTATTTCCTTGGGCACATGTCTCTGAATTTCACATTTTCTGTGCGCGCTTTCCCCTAAAGCACTTCATTTTGTATATAAATTCTCATCAACCTATGCTGAGTTGAGCCACACAACTCTGAAAATGTGCACTTGATGTATGTTTGGAAGGTTGAATAGGATGTGATTGTAGAAAAATTTGCACTAAGTAAATTTCTCCTCCATTCTTATTCTGGGCAAGATTCCAAATTACTGTCTACCTGAGCACTGCCACAAATGTTTTGACCAAATCTGATGACTGGGGTCATGCTGAGAAGCTGGAAATAAGTCATTGTAACCCAAAGCCATTGCTGTGAGTAATTGTCCTTTCCCTTGTGGATGTGATGGTGCAATACCGTAACGTAGCTTCACCTTTTCTTGTCTCCCCAAATCTCTATCGAATTTCAGTTAAAGTTTACTTAGTAATAGCAACCTTTCAGACCCCATTCCACAATCACAGCATGGATCCCCGAGGCTCACTAGGTAAAGCTTCTTTTATACTTTGGCAGATTGTGTATGAATTCTTTTGAACCTCTTGATATTTCTATTTAAAAGTCTTTCAACCGAGAGAAAATACAAACATGGCACGGGCTGATAAAAGCCCATGAAAGGTCAATCTTGCTCAACCTACGCAAATTTGAACGGGCTCCATGGAAGATCCCCTGGGGACTTAATGACAATGGCTGCATCCGTAAGGATGTCAGGCTTGAGATGAATGCAGATCAACAACCAGAATAACACAATAACAGAGTAGGAAGGGACCTTGGAGGTCTTCTAGTGCAACCCCCTGTTCAAGCAGGAGACCCCATATCATCATCTTCTTCTTCTTCTTCTTCTTCTTCTTCTTCTTCTTCTTCTTCTTCTTCTTCTTCTTCTTCTTCTTCTTCTTCTTCTTCTTCTTCTTCTTCTTCTTCTTCTTCTCCTCCTCCTCCCCCTCCACCTCATCCTTCTCCTTCTCCTTCTTCCTCTTCTTGTATTCCCACAGGTGCAGGGTCCGCTTTTCAGATCATTGAATGCCACTTTGCATGATCAGCTGCATCTCAAGGGCAGAGGCCCGCGCCTTGCATATCTTTGTTGATGATGTCTTGCCATCTCTGTTTTGGATGCCAGCAGGAGCATGGCCAGCAGGAGATCCCATATCATTTCAGAAAAGTGGTTGTCCAATCTCTTCTTAAAAACCAATGTTTGAATGATTATAAGCAATTCATCCATCCATCCTTTTATTATGGTCACAGACCAGAATAAAAAAATTAAAACATTAAAAATAAATAAAACAGAACAAGACATAATAATATATTACAGTTAGTGGTGAGATCATATATGGGTGGCCAAAGTCTGCCTAATTTTATACACATGTAATCAAACTGGTTTAAGCTATAAAGTGTATTAAATTATCCTATAAAAGAACCCAACCCAGAAGTGAGAGATCACAGCTTTAGATTGGCAGGGATGTAAACTTCCTACTTCATCCTAGCCAAACCCAGTTCCAAAGGCAAGTAGGGTATTCTTTAAGGAAGCCAATAAGGGATAAACTCTTCTACAGAACCTTTCAGATGTGGTCCTTCACTATCACCCTTTCTTCTTTCTGTTCTTCTTTCTGTTTTTAATATTTTATTGTTATTCGTGGCTTTGATTTTTTTTTTTTTGAATAATGCAATGGACTGGTATTATGAGGCTTGTGGAAATAATTTTTTTTTTAAAAAAATTGTTGATTAATTTATTTTCCATTGTTAGCATTCACATTTTGATAATGGTAATAATCGCCTTGTCTGTGAGTGGCTTAAGAGTGAGGTTGTCCTGGGTGAATCTCAAAAGCAGAAACACGCTGAGAAATGTAGGCCTGGAAGGAAGAAATTAGGCCCCAGAGTCCAATTCCTTGTTCAGTACTGAAATTCAAAATAAAATATACATGTAGTCCTCAACGTATGACCACAATTGAGCCCAAAATTTCTGTTGTTAAATGAGGCATTTGTTAAGAGAGTTTCCTGCCATTTTACGACCTTTCTTGCCACAATTGTTAAGTTAATAACATGGTTGTGAAGTGAATCTGGCTTCCCCACTGACTTTGCTTGTCAAAAAAGCTGTTTACATGACCTCTGGGACACTGCGATACATCATAAATATGAGCCAGTTGCCAAGTGTCTGAATTTTGATCATGTGACTCTGGGGATGCCACAATGGTCATACAGTAGTGGCCAAATTTGTGGAAACCTTTTGGGAAAAGTGTATTTTGAGGTTTGATGGCTAATAACACCACTTTTTTTGGGGGGGGGAGTTTCTAGATAATCCTATTCCACTGCTGGAATGGCCTGGGAATAGCCCAGACCTTAACTCAATTGAATATCTATGAAGCGGACTAAAGAAACTTGTTAAGTCAGAAGCGATCCAGCAATAAAACCCAGTGAATAGAAGCCATTATTCAATCTTGGTTTCACATGATAACAGCTGCAGAACTAAAAGACTTGGTTCACTCCATGGGAAGATGTTGTAAGACCGTGATTCACGCTAAAGATTACCCAATTAAGTATTAACTGATGTGATAATTTTTGTATATCTCGTTTTTCTATGGTGATCATTTTTGTATATCTCGTTTTTTTCTATGTGTTTCACTTTTCTTCTTTATACTGTAACTGCTATTCTAATAGCAAATCCTTCATAAAAGTTATTGCATTACATTCTTGATTAAATTATCTTTCCATTGATATATAATTTTATGGTACTGCTGCCAAAAAAAGTGGGGTTATTAGCTAGTTTTAAGAAAATACACTTTTCCCAAAAGGTTTCCACAATTTTGGCCACTACTGTAAGTGTGAAAATAATAATAAAGTTTATTGTCATTGTACGTGTATACACAGTATACCCATACAACGAAATTCACATAACACCCAAAGACCAGACCCAACTCACATGACAATTCCCAGACACACCCCCACATACCAAAAATTCCCCACCCCTAAAACCACCCAAGCATCCACGCAACAGACCAAGTAATGCTGTCCAACAGCTCACTGATGGTGGCCCTTTAGTTCATTGTTGAGTGCAATTATAGCTCTGGGATAAAAACTATTCAGAAAACGTGTGGTCCGAGTTTTAATTGTTCTATATCTTCTGCCAGAAGGCAACAGTCCAAAAAGATTGTAAGCAGGATGGGAACAGTCTCTGAGAATGTTATGCAACTTCCTCAAACAGCGAGATGCAAAGACGAAAACAGTTATAAGTCACTTTTCTTCAGTGCCACTGTAACTTTGAACGGTCACTAAATGAACTGTTGTAAATCGAGGACTACCTGTATGTAGTAAATCCCTAAATTTTTCTTGAACGTGTCAGTGAAGCGGAGTCCTTCACCTCCTGCAGTCATTGGCTCCACTGTCAATGAGTTCTCAGTTGTGTAGGAGATGACCAGGCAGAGCTTGAGGGAGGAGTCAAACATGTCATCAGTCTCGAATCATTCATGCCCAAAAGAGATCTAAGTCCAACCCACCTCGAATTCTGTTGACTCTTATCTACCACCAATTCCCCTGGACCGTTAGTAGCTCAGATTCTTGTAGAGAGCTTAAGCTTGCAATCAATCTTTATACTCATTTGAACTGCCTGGATCTCCCGATTTCCCTGGTGCTTGACATCCGTGTTAGAAATTTTTCCCCCTAATATTCCAAATTTGTAAGCATCGCTTCCCTTATTTTGTATGGGTAAAGTGCTTGTTGTCTACAATTTATGTCCTTTCACTTTGCTGCTTCCTTTCGGGAAAGGAAAAAAGCACACAGCTCTGTTGGTTTTTGTGACTATCCTTGGATTTAAGCCATCAAGCTCAGATGCTGGCATATTTATCCTACATGGAAGTTTTGCCTGCCAGATTTTGCTTATATGTATAAAAGGAAGAGTGTTCCCACTATGCTCTTTCATGTGGAGTGTGTTATATATAACTTGGATGAACCTCCAGAAGAGGTCATGTAAAATATGCACAGTACATCCCCAAGAAGAGGTCACGTATCATATGCGTAGGTATATATATATATATATGTATACATAACAAACATGATGTGCGTACTAACTACCCATATGGGAGTTGTATGTACTATCAACTTCCTTTTCCCTTTCCTCTTCTTCTGTCCTCTTCTCATTGAGTGCAAATGAGAAGAGTTGTGTGATTCTCTCTGCTCATTGACCTTCAAAGCCATCCAGCAGATTTCAGCTTGGACTCTGACTCAAACAGATGGCCTGTCCAGAGCGCTTTTTTAAAAAATTGATTCCTGAGCCTGCTCCAAGGAAGGGCCTAGCAATACAACATATCCAGTGTCTGCTACTGGGAATCCAGCCATGGACCCCAGCTTGCTGAGAAGTGCTGGGTAGGATCCAACTGTAAGAATGGGTTGGAATTAGATAGACCAGAACATTGCAACACGTCCCAGGATTCCTTCCTTCCTTCCTTCCTTCCTTCCTTCCTTCCTTCCTTCCTTCCTTCCTTCCTTCCTTCCTTCCTTCCTTCCCTCCCTCCCTCCCTCCCATCCCTTCCTTCTTTCTCCCTCCTCCCTTCCTCCCTCCCTTCTTCCCACCCTCCCTCCCTCCTTCCCTCCCTTCCCTCCCTCTTTCTTTCTCCCTTCCTTCTTTCCCTTCCTTCTTCCCTCCCTCCTTCTTTCTCCCTCCCTCCCTTCCTTCCTTCTTTTTCCCCCCCTCCCTCCTTCCTTCCCTTCCTTCTTCCCTCCGTCCCCTCCCTCCTTCTTTCTCCCTCTATTCTCTGCCTTCCTTCTTTCTCCCTCCCTCCTTCTCTTCCTTCTTCCCTCCCTCCCTCCCTTCCCTCCCTCCTTCTTTCTCCCTCTCTTCTCTGCCTTCCTTCTTTCTCCCTCCTTCCTTCTCTTTCTTCTTCCCTCCCTCCCTCCCTTTCCTTCTTTCTCCCTCCCTCCCTCCCTCCCTCCCTGCTTCCTCCCTTCCTCCCTCCCTCCTCCTTCCCTCCCTCCCTCTTTCCAATCTACAGGTGAAAGAGAAAAAAAAAGATTTGGAAATCTTTGTAAAATAGGAATAAGAGGGCAGAGGCAGAGCAGAACCAGTTCTCCACCACAGAAGGCAAACTCCAACTTTTTTTTGTAGAGGATGTATTATATAACAACAAAAATTCTGACTTGCCCCGCTCCCATCTATTCTCTGCCTCCCAAGTCCCAGCTGATTGGGAAGAAATGGGGATTTTGCAGTAATCTTCCTCTGGAGTGGGCTGGGATTGGAGATTTTACAGTATCCTTCCCCTGCCATGCCCACCAAGCCATGCCTTCCAAGCCACGCCCACCAAGCTACGCCCACAGAACCGGTAGTAAAAAAATTTGAAACCCACCACTAGATGGATAGCAATAGAATATGTAGAGGTATTCCTCGACTTACAACCAGTGATTGTTTGAAGTTACAACAATACTGAAAAAAAGTGACTTACAGCCGGTTCTCACACTTGTGACTGTCACAGCATCCCCATGGTCATGTGATCAAAACTGGGGCATTGGGCAACCAGCATACATTTATGATGGTTGTAGAATCCCGGGGTCATGTAATTGCCATTTGCAACTGGCTTCCAAAAGCCAAGGGTTAAGCCCGATTTGCTTAATAACTGTGTAATTCACTTAACAACTCCAGTGATACGCTTAACAAGAATGGCAAAAAACGTCGTAAAATTGGGTGCTTTTCATTTAACAATCTCCTTGCTTAGCAATGGAAACTCTGAGCCAAAGCACCCAAAGGCCAGGCAAGGAATAATGGATGGAAACTGATGAAGGAGAGATTCAACCTGGAAATAAGGAGAAATTTTCTGACAGTGAGAACAATCAACCCATGGAACAGAAGTTGCCTTCGGAGTGTCAGACTTCGATGCTATCTCAAAATAAATGAATTTCCAAACTGCCAATCTTTAAGGAAATCTTTTCTTTAATTGAGCACAGCCACCGGATCATGACTCGATGCTTATCTGCTTGTATCTTATAAGACCGTGCTGCCTTGTCTAACGCCCTCTTGATGTTCTCCCAGGTTTCTCTTAGCATTGCCATCCATTCGGTCAAGGTAACTGAGGAAGGAGGCTCCCTCGGGTACTCTGGCATGGGGACGAAATCGATGCCGCTCACTGTCTTAAATGGGGTTAGTCCTGTACTACTGTGGACAGCATTGTTATATGCGACCTCAGCAAACGATAAGAAGTCTGCCCAGTTCGATTGATGGTAGTCCACGTAGCACCTCAGGTACTGCTCTATCATGGCATTCAATCTCTCCGCCCCCCCATTGGTGCTCGGGTGAAACGCTGAGCTGAGGCCTTGGGATGATCCTATGGATCGAAGGAATTCCCTCCTTCGCTGTAAACTGGACACCTCAATCAGAGATTATTCTTCTGGGTACTCCGTGCAGGCGGTAGATGTGTTTTACGAACAGTTTGGCCAATTGGCGGGCTGAGAGTAGTCCGCTGCAGGGTATGAAATGTGCCTGTTTGGAGAACAAGTCTATTACAGTTCAGATCACTGTGCTTCCGCTGCTCCTCGGCAGTTCGACTATGAAGTCCATAGCAATCTCCTCGCATGGCCTTGACGGTTCAGCTACTGGCTGCAGCAGCCCCGGGGGCCTTCCTGGTTGGGTTTTCATCGTGGCACAGATGGTACAACTTTTTACATAGCTGTCCACGTCTTTTCTCATGTGGGGCCACCAAAACTGTCTCCGAGCTAACTTTGAGGTTGTGGGAGTTTCATCACTGGAGGCTTTCAAGAAGAGACTGGATTGCCATTTGTCAGAAATTGCGTAGGGCAGTGGTGTCAAACTCAAGGCCACGGGCTGGATCTGGCCCATGGGGTGCTTAAATCTAGCCTGTGGGAAATAGCAAAGGACCAGCCCATGGTGCCTCTGGCAGCCCCCACAGCCTGTTTTGGCCAGCAGGGTGCTACAGGAAGCCATTCAGGCCAAGAAGGATCTGTGGAGGGGGACTGTGCTTGCCCCCTGTGCCCTGTTTTGGCTGGCAGGATGCTGCAGGAGGTGTCCATCCCATCACCACCCCCGGATGGCCTGCAGAGAACTATAGTGCTGATCCGGCCCTCGGAGAAATCTAGTTCGACACCCCTGGTTCTAGGGTCGTCTGCTTGGGTAGGAGGATGGACTAGATGACCTACAAGGTCCCTTCCAACTCTGTTATTCTGTTATCCTAATTATGGACATTAAGTCAAAGATGACCCGTATGTGCTTGAAATGATGCTATCCATTCACATGCTTGCATGCTAATCAGCTCTTCATTTTTTTGTGATCAGGTCAGGGGTGGGCTGCTGGGGGTTCGCAGGGGTTCGGGAGAACCTCTAGCTAAGATTCTGTGCAGTTCGGAGAAGCCTCAAATCCCACTCCTGGCTGGTCCCTCCCCTCCCCTCCCCGGAGTCCCCACAGGTAGTTAAGTGCAGGGCGTACGCGGAGGCTTGGGGAGGATGAAAAACAGGCTTACCAGAAGTTTGGGAAGTTCAGGCCTATTTCTGACCTCCAGAGGGCCTTCGGAGTCTGGGGAGGCCGTTTTTTGCCCTCCCTGAGGCTTGAGGAAAGCTTCCGGAGCCCGGGGAGGGCAAAAATGCTCCCCCCCGTTGTGGTGCAGGAGGCCGACTAGGCCACATCCACCATGGCAACGCCCACCCAGCAACCGGGCAGAGAACCCCTCGCTAAAATTTTTGAAGCCCACCCCTGGATCAGGTCCACGTGGTGTAACACTATTCCTTCACTTGCACCCCTCCAGATGTCCTGCGGCTACCTCTCTCTTTCTGGGAGTCAGGTCTTTGCACATTTGGAAGAGATCAGGTTGAGGAAGGTTCTGTGGCCTGCTAATTAAATGAGCTGTTGTGCCATTTCAAAACATGGAGCTGTCTGTGGGCCCGTTTATGGAGGAAACAGAAGTGATGTGCCTTGCAATTCTGTGATGGCAATTCCTGGCTTTTTTTGTGAGGTTATTCACTCTGCTGAAAGCTCAAGCCAAAATGGCTTAGATGCCTGGCCTTGGTTTCACTATGGAAGTTGCCAGTAATAACTTCAGGCAGCAAATGTATCTCAGTGGGGAAGCATAATTAGGTTGGGCAAAGAAAGGCCCAAGTTTAATCTACCAGCCTGTCGAAGTAAAATTGCAAAAGGCATGTATCTTAATGGCTGGAGAGCTCCTCAAGCTGATTAAGAAATACTTGGAGAATGTATTTTTTCTGAAGAAATTAAGAGATATGCTTCTGTTCCCATTTATTTCTTCACAACTCTTGCAATTTGTTGGAGATGGTAGTTCGTTCATGATTCTAGAGAAGACAGGGTTTGGTTTAAAGCCTGATGGGGAGGACGCCTGGATATTGTGGCTTAAGTAACATCTAGATCAAGGGTCTCCAACCTTGGCAACTTTAAGCCTGGTGGACTTCAACTCCCAGAATTCCCCAGCCAGCAAAGGCTTAAAGTTGCCAAGGTTGTAGACCTCTGATCTAGAATGTTCCAGGTTTAATGCTTTGCTTCAGAGAATTTATTGTGATGTGGACAAAAGTGCATAACTTTGTAAAAGCATATCACGTTATGGAAGATCTCCACTATCAACTTTAGTTATTTCCTCCCTAATGAGTTAAAATGTCTTTTTGCCTTCAGATCAGGGGTGAAATCCAGCAGGTTCTGACAGGTTCTGGAGAATCAGTAGCAGAAACTTTGAGCAGTTCGGAGAAGCGGTAGCAGAAATTTTGAGTAGTTTGGAGAACCAGCAAATACCACCTCTGGCTGGCCCCAGAGTGGGGTGGGAATGGACATTTTGCAATATTCTTCCCGTGCCACACCCACCAAGCCACCCCACCAAGCCACGCCCACAGAACCAGTAGCGACAATTTTTAGATTTCACCACTGCTCCAGATAATGTGAGTGCTCTAATGCTGGAGATTTTTGAGAAGAGGTTGGGCAGCCATTTGTCTGAAATGGTGGTATAGTTTCCTGACTGAGCAGTGGGCTCAACCAGAAGACCTCCAAGGACCCATTTAACTCTGCTATTCTGATGTTTTCTAGTATCATCCAATTGGGATATCAATGGAAACTGGGTGGTGTAAATTTTTAATGAAATAAAAAAAGTCATGCAGCCAAAATAACAATAATGAGGATGGGCATTTTATCATTTTAACCAGTGGTGAGTTGCTCCCGGTTTGGTCTGGTTCTTGCGAACTGGTAGTAATGGCGGTGGGAGGCTCTGCCCACCCACCTGGATGTCATCATCAGAGGTGGGTTTCAGCAGGTTCTGACCAGTTCTGGAGAACCGGTAGCGGAAATTTTGAGTAGTTCGGAGAACCGGTAGTAAAACTTCTGACTGGCCCCGCCCCCATCTATTCTCTGCCTCCCGAGTCCCAGCTGATCGGGAGGAAATGGGGATTTTGCAATAACCTTCCCCTGGATTGGGGACGGAGCCATGCCACACCCACCAAGCCACACCCACAGAACCGGTAGTAAAAAAATTTAAACCCACCACTGGTCATCATGAATGCATGCGCAGAAGCTTCTGCGTGTGCGCTCCCATTGTGAACCAATAGCGGAGGTAAATAGAACCCATTCCTGATTTTAACCATGGCTGGATAAGACTATGGAGATACTATAAGTCAATGAGTGGGGAAATGGCCACAATAGCTTCCTCATCCAGCCACTGTTGTACAATAATGAGTAACAGTAATGAGGAGACCTGGCACTATAGTGAAGTCTGAGAAAACTTACACCAACCTTGACAACTTCAATGAATTGAATTTATTGATTGATTGATTAGCCCTTGGGCCATATCAAAGTGCAGAGTTCCAGAAACAAATCATTACAAAAGTTTGGTAAAACAATTTAAATGAAATTGAAATAACGCACGATTAAAAATGCAATTAGAATAAAATACGATCTAAAATTACATCGGAATAAAATACAATCATTTGAGATACAATTTAAATATGATTAAAATTATATTATAATGCCACCCCTGCATCTACCCAATCAGTCTTAAAACTACTATTAAAATTACATTATTAGATCAAATGGTCTTTCCTACAATCTACCACATTCTGCTGCACCAACTTTGTCCTTTTTTCCATCAACTTTACCGCAAATTTGGCGATCCATTTCACCAACTGCAAGTTAGAACCTAACAGACAATGTTGCAAGAAGTGCTCTTTAGACTTAGGGGACAACTTAGACAACTTCAATGTGTGGACTTCAATTGCCAGAATCCCCTGGCAAGCATGAATTCTGAAAGTTGAAGTCTATATATCTTAAAGTTGCCAAAGTGAAGAAACTTGGACTTAGACAAAAATCCCATCTTCCTGGAGCTGTATTGGTGAAGAACAATGTAAACCAGGAGTGTCCAATCTTAGTAACTTTTAATCTTGTGGACTTCAACTCCCAGAATTCTGCAGCCAGTATGGTTGACTAAGGAATTCTGGGAGTTGAAGTCTATAGGTCTTGAAGTTGGCAAGATTGGACACCCCGATGTAAAATGTAGTCTGATATGCATGGAAGAGCATCTTAGAAGAGATTGTGTGCAAAGTGTGAGGTTCGTATTTCAACTCCCTGTCTCATCCTAAATATGTTACCCAGAGAGATTGGCTATTAAGCAAGGAGAAACTGAACATGTATCTTCTTGATTATCAAAATATATCATAAAGGAAAAATGGATACATTTTCTTCAATGCCTTTGATGCTGGCCTTACTTCCCATTTCTGTGATCTGATCAAAGGAGATTGTGCTGTTATCTGAATGTGCTTCTGTGGCTAATTCATTTTCAGTGATGAAAGTTTACCATGGCAATAGAAACTTGCCGGAAGAAAATGACAGTGACAGAAGAAAAAAGGTGTTTTTTAGATGCATAAAATGCCCGTGTGAGCTACAGTATCTGGTAAGCTTCTTAGCATGCTTTGCCTGAGAAAATAAGATCTACAGAGCTGTAGATTTGAAGTGGGATCTTATAAATCTAACAAACTGACAATGATCAATTAAAAGTGTGTGTGTGTGTGTATGTGTGTGTGTGTGTGTGTATTTAAATTTTAAAACCTCAGCCAGTTTCTTTTGTAGATTTGTAAAATATCCTTTTCTAAACTATTCTCTTGGCTCAGTTGTAAATCTACTTTTGATACGATTTCTATCTTGTCAGACAAAATTTGTTCTACATTTGTCATTTCTTCAGTATAGTAATATCTTTTGGTCATTCTGGTAGTCTATCCATAGAAGCAGACATCGTTAATACCATGGCTACTACTTTCTGATTCTATACTTCAAAAATTTCCTTCAATATTTTCATTGTTATAATGTTTTGCAACATTTTACAAGCTTGTACATCTTCCCTCTACCTAAAAACTTTAGTCCCCTCTAGTGTCCAGTTTTTAAAATCACGAAATTGCGTATCTTTGTTGAGTCTTGTAAAAAACAAAACAGAATCTATTTCCCACAGGAAGCTGTTTGTTCTTTTCCCCAAGTCTTATTATAAAAAAACTCAGTATTCCAGTTTCATGTAGACCCTTAGTTCGTTTATAATACCGGTAGTAGTTACCATATTTTTTGGAGTATAAGATGCACCGGAGTATAACGCACCTTAATTTTTGGGGTGAAAAATAAGAAAAAAGCTGATTGGTGGGTGGAGCAGCCTCCCGGAATACCCCCAATCAGCTTTTCCCAGAGGTGAATTTTAGCAACAGATTCATTGGTTGTGAGCTTTTTTTCCAGCCTCTGAAACTTCTGAAACTCCATTTCAGAAAAAAACTTTTTTTTCTGCCTCTGAAAGCCTCCAAAACAGAGCTTCAGAAAAAAAGCCTCTGAAAGTTTCAGAGGCTTTTTTTCTGAAGCTCTGTTTTGGAGGCTTTTTTTCTGAAGCTTTGTTTCTGAGGCTTTTTTTCTGAAGCTCTGTTTGGAGGCTTTTTTTCTGAAGCTTCATTTCTGATGCTTTTTTCAGCTTGTGGAGAGTAGCCACTGGAGCATATGAGAGTAATCTCTTATCCTCTCCTTATCCGGAGAGGTTCTAAAGAATCAGGCTACAATATTCACCCATCTCTTGGTATTTACTCCAGTTATCAATCACCTCCACTTTTGTGGGACCATCTTATGTTCACTATACTTCTCTGGAAGTCTGCAATTATTTGTTTCTTTAATTTGTATTTTACTGTATTTGTTTCACCATTCAAGGGGCTAACAAAAGAACATTAGAGCAAATATAAATAAACTCTCAATAAAATCAATACATTTTCAGTCCCATTCCCCCCCCCCCCACACACTCACAAATTGTGGACATTTTTTCTGTCAAAAATTTGGAAACTATTGCTATCCTGCTCTCAATGGTTTATCCCATTCTTCTTCTATTTGCTGGTCTTCAGGAGTGATCAGCCACAATTCCCATTATTTTTAAACAGGATTACCATGAATTTCAGCAGGAGCAGAGGGCTGGACTAGATGACTTCTGATGCCTCTTCCAGTTCTGTTTCTATGATCTCTGCGAAACATCAGTTTGAGCCAATCTGTTTCTTACAGTGCCAGATGGAATCTCTGCTGCTTTTATTACAAAATGTGATCTGTATGCTACTGAACTACCACAAACATTACTTCAGAACAAGTACTCAATCTAACTTTCCATCTCAAAGGAGGTGAAATTCAGCAGTAGCAAGCCATCTAGCTTTAAATAAACCACAATAGTACCTTACTGGCTTTTTCTCCAACCTAGGATCTTTGAAATGTGTTGATCCTGTAACTCCACTACAATCGCCAGCCAAGAGAGGAAGGCTGACATAACTATGAGATTCTTTTTGCTTTTGCACTGGCATTTCTACCACTTTTCTACGGAGAAGTGGCAGTTTTTAAAAGTTGCATGTTTCAAAAATGCCAAGCCTTCCCAAAATATGTACTCCGACTTCATATATCCAAAGTGGTGATTAGCATCACTGGTTTGATGATTTGTGTGAGGGAAAAAAAATGGAGTTTCTGACTCCACTTCCCGCCCAGAATGAAATCCTGAGGAAAAAGGGTGTGTGCAGAATGTAATTTCCCAGGATCTGAGCCCATGACAAGTTCTGTCTTCAGACAGAAATGTTTCTGATTCTTTCTCCAAGCATTTCTGTTTGGCTACCTTAGAGGAAGTGTTGCATGTTTTTCCTGTGTGTTCTAACACTAAACCAGATTTTATTTCCAGTTGTGCTTAGCTAGGCTGTACATTTTTTCCTATAGATACACAGAAAAATAACTCAGTTTCTCTTGATTAAAGTAGATGCAGCCACTTAGATAAGAAAGTTGCATGGACTTTCCATCCAGTTTTAGTAACAAACCTATTATGGGGTTGTGATAATTGTCCCTGAGAGATGTCTCATGAACATCCATGGGACTTTGTGTTCATGTTACTGTGTGTTATGGATATAAATTTTATGGGGTGCTACAATTTCTCTGATCCTACATCGAGTGTTGCTATGGCCAAGGCTGTTTGATTTCTATCCCTTTTTCTTTAAGGGAATGAAAATAAAACAGAATTAGATCCATAATTCAATGCAATCCAATTGGATATGGGTGTCAGGCAGGGGTGGGATTGAAAAATTTTAGCAACCGGTTCTCTGCCTGGTTGCTAGGTGGGGATGGCCATGGGGGCGTGGCCTATATGGCCTCCTGCACCACGGTGGTGGTGGGTGTTTTCGCACTTCCTAGGCTCCGGAGGTGTTCCTCAAGCCTCCGGGAGAGTGAAAACGGCCTCCCCTGCGCTCTGGAGGCCCTCTGGAGGCCGGAAAAGGACTTGTTTCCGGACTTCTGGGAGGCCCATTTTTTCACCCTCCCAGAGCCTCCGCACGGGCCGTGCACTTACCTTGCATCCAAAATGAGCCACCTGGAGACTCCTGGAAGGGGCGGGGCAGGGTGGGCGAGGCTAGCCAGTTGTTGCAACTACCAGTTCAGCAAACCAGATGTAAAATTAACATCCAGTTTGCCCGGTCCAAACTGGCTGAATCCCATCTCTGGTGTCAGATCAGTTTGGTTTGGAAAACAGAACAACTGTTGTATGTATACCCAACTGGAAATCTGTTCCAAAGCATCTCATTATTGAATATTTGCTTATCCTTACATCTCTTTCTTGGTTTAGCAATGGCATTTTCAGGATTTTGGGCAGATACTCCTGTCCACCTTTGGCTGAACGAACAACAGGGCCCCAAATGGATCAGGCTGGTTTTCTAAAAGTCTAGGTGAAATAATGGCAGCTAAGGAAAGGAGGACTCCATTAGACCATTAATTGTCAATCTTACCAGGTAGACCAGAAAGGAAAAAGAACCAAGTGAGCTAATTCTACTTTATTTTAAGTCTACATTAGCAAAATCTGGCAAGTCGGAAGGTACAAGTACTCCGCATTTCCCCCACACCCTAGAGATTAGGGATGGTCTCTTCCTGATATTTTGCCTCACCCGCTATCCATCTGAGGACTATGCTATCTCTTATCTGACACTCCCTAGGTAGCGTCTTTGGCTCTGCCGCCAAGTTCATTACATTGTACTCATTGGATCACTACACTGTCAATTCACTAAATTATGGTTTGTCTGTCACTATAAACTTGCGTGTCCTGAGATTCAAGGGAAAAGATCAGGCAAGTAAATGTCCATTCCAACTATGAGAAATTTGCAGCATTTGGGGATTTCAGTGGTAATACCCTAATTTTAAGCCTTTCCAAGAACCTGGGAGCCAGAATTGCCTAATCCTGATGCTGAATTCTAAAAAAAAAAATTCAGGTCTTTCTCTTGGCTTCTTCCAGGCTTACTCTTGCCAATACCTGACACTGCCACCTGGGCAAAGCCATTATACAGCCTACGGCATCCACTTATTATGATTCTCTCAATAAAGACCATTATTTTAATGGGGTTCCTCCCAAGAACGTGGTTTAGCCTGCCAACCGGGCATATCAAACTCTCTGTTGCTTAACTGGAACACATCACCATCTCTCTGCTTTTCTTTTACTTTGCTCAGCCAATTTCTACAGGCCAGCATCTTTAATGGGCATTGGGATAATTGGTACACTCCCAGAGTATTCTGGCAATAGTGAACCGAAGGGCACCATGATCTGTACAGAAGTTGGATTTCATCTCATCAGCTGAAGACAACAGGCAAACAAATTATAGTGCCTTATTTTTTTTTTCCAGAGGGACGCGGTGGCTCAGTGGCTAAGAGGCTGAGCTTGTCAATCGAAAGGTCGGCAGTTCAGCGGTTCGAATCCCTAGTGCCGCATAACGGGGTGAGCTCCCATTACTTCTCCCAGCTTCTGCCAACCTAGCAGTTCAAAAGCACGTTAAAAAATGCAAGTAGAAAAATAGGGGCCACCTTTGGTGGAAAGGTACAGCATTCTGTTCATCTTTGGCATTTAGTCATGCTGGCCACATGACCGCGGAGACGTCTTCGGACAGAACTGGCTCTTTGGCTTTGAAACGGAGATGAGCAATACCCCCTAGAGTCGGGAACAACTAGCACATATGTGCGAGGGGAATCTTTACCTTTACCTTTATTTTTTTTCCAGTATGTTGGACATTACGTTTTATTCTTGCCCCCCCCTCCAATAGTCTAAGAAAAGGAATATTACATACTGATATGGTATTCTGTAAGTTGTATAGCTGTAAATGTTTGAAGGCACGTCTGACCATCCTCAGGTTCCTCAGAGAAGGTGAAGAGTATTTGGACAAGATAGACTCAGAGGACCAGGAAGTGGTCACCTATTGTTGGAACTGGGCAATCCATTTCATGTCATCCCTTTGGAGGTTGAGACACAGACTTCTAGAGAAGAGTTTATGCTCAGCATTTCATTCAGAAGGGCTTAAGCTCAGGCTTTCATGAGAAAGCTAATGGGTGTTCTAAAGAGTTAAAAAAAAGATATGCCACTGCTGTAACGGAAACAGCAATCTGCTGATTAGACATGAGCTCATTGGACATGTATTGTCTCCCAGGTTTGAAAACATGGAATATAATGGAGAAGCTGATCTGAGTAATCAAACCTAGTATGCCAGTGATTCTCAATTTGTGGTCTGCGGATCCCTAGAGGGGGGCACAATGTCATCACAGGGGGTCCACGAAGAAATGTATGATTTAAATCTTGAGTTAAGTCTTGGGGGGGTCCGTGGCCATGATCCATGGCCACAAAAGGTATTTAAAGGGGAGTTGTGGTGAAGAAAATGTTGAGAACCCACTGTACTATGCTATTCTCTTGTTTCAGGAGCCTCAGGAGCCCAGGAAAGAAAAAACGCCTCCCCACCATGGTACAGGAGGCCGACTAGGCCACGCTCACCATGACCATGCCCACCCAGCAACCGGGAAGAGAACCCCTTGCTAAAACTTTTGAAGCCCACCCCTGATAGTATCAATTCTTGGACCATATTTTACATTAGGCATCTCTAAACATAGCAACTTTAAGACTTGTGGATTTCAGCTCCCAGAATTCTGGGAGGGGAGTTGAAGTCCACAAGTCTTAAAAGTTGGCAAGTTTGGAAACCCCTGGATTAGAAGATCTCAAAGATCCCTGCCAAGGCTACAATTCTATGCAATACTTAAAATTAGGCTTTGAACATAGGAAGTCATTTAAAATGTTGTCAGGTGGCACCTTCCACCAGCGAGACTGGCCAAAATGTTCCCCAATACCCCATCAACTTGTTGGAAATGTAAACAAAATCAGGGAACATACTACCACATGTGGTGGACGTGCCCCAAAGTAAAAAAATATTGGAATAGAATAAGAATATATTTAGAATAGATAACCAAACAGCGAATACAGATGAAACCAGAACTATTTTTGTTAGGAATACTTCCAGGAAATTATGACAAAAACTACAATACTTAATTATACATATCACAACAGGAGCGATAATAATATATGCACAAATTGGAAAAATAATAATATACCAATAGAAGAAAATTGGATAAGAAAAATTTTAGAGTGTGCAGAGATGGATAAACTCACAAAAGAAATACAAGTTAAGGAGGAAACAGAATACTACATGGTATGGGATAAATGGTATGAATGGTTAGAGGAGAGGTATAAAGGGCAAGGAAAAATTAAATGAGGAAGATACAGGAGTTTGAACTTGGAACAAACATATAGAAATGGAACTGAGACAGAATGTATGATTGTAATTTAGTACATTGATATTTTTATATGTATAAATAAATATTAGAGTCACATGTATAGATAGTAAATTGAAATAAGGGGAAAAATGGATATATAAGAAATGAATACTGATGTGGAAATGTTGTAAAGAAGAAAATTGTAAAAATTTCTTTTTTTGTTTTAAAAAAACTAATAAAAATTATTTTAAAAAAAATAAAATGTCAGAGTATTGTTCCATTATTCTTGAGATGGGCTACTTCAGTTGATCGCAACCTGTTTTAAATGTACAGTTGTTTTATGAGTCAATAGGGATTTTTTTTTTTTTTGAGAATTATGGATTAGAGTATCAGGTTGGGGAAGCCTGGTTTAATAAACCAAACATGAGGACAGATCAAGCATGTTCATGGGAATATATCAGAAAACGACAGGAATCTTTTGTCTTTTTAATAAGGTAAAGTCTTCTTAGAATTGTGTTATCTGCTGGATGTATTCATGTAAGGGACTTTGACAACAGTACAAAACAGGTTTGTTCTTGGATTTGTTTCTTCTTCTAAGTTTCCAGTCTAGCCCATAACAGAGGGAGATCTCATAATCTCCCATCTAAGTGCTAATCAGATCTGATCCTGCTTACCTTTTGGGAAATCGGCCAAAGTCAGTGAGATGCTGCCTTCCAACTGGGCATGGCCTCTTTCAAAACCTGAGCCATTATTAGGAAACAGGATTGCCTTTGGCGCAATATTTATATTAAGGGAAGCCGTCACCTACCTCCTTCTTACCCCCTTAACCAGACATTTGAGGACCTGCAATTTTAATGAAGAGAACAGATGCTGACATGCTTAGTGTGCACACACACACTCCTCCTACTACACTGGGTGACATCTCATCTCCTAAGCTTTCAGAGGATGATTACTAATTATACCCTTGGCTTGGATGGCAGGTGTCTGACTTCCAGTTGCATTGCCTTGTGGTGAGATCATTGGGAGTGACCAGCTCAATTATAGGGGAGAGTGTGCTGGGCGATCCAGACACACGGAGAAAGTCTGGGCTTGGAGAAGAGAGGGAAAATGCTGGGAAAGGTAGCCAGAGACTGAAGAGGAAGAATCCAGCAAGTAGCATTGCTAGCCAATATAAGATGCCTTTTCTAAGTCGAGTCCCCTTGAGATGCGTGGAATTCAACTTCTAGGAATTTCAGCACTAGATGTACTGGCTGGGAAAGCCCACACATTTAGAGGCTTGCAGTTGGGAGAAAGAGTTGTGTAAAACACAGTGTTTGGCAGGAAATGACTATATTTTTCCCCCAGTTGTTTTCTTTTAATTGGATGGCAATGTTTTTTTTCCCTTAAAGAAGAACATTTTAGGGAAATTGCACGGATGCAGCACATGAATTTTAAGCTATTGCCTTCCTAAAAAAAAGATGGCTGAGAATTATGTCTAAGCTTTTGAATATTTAATATGGTAGTTTCTAATCTCCATGGCTGCCTCCCCTCCTTCAGATAACCCCCTCCTAGGAAGATATCAACAAGGATTTTTTCCCCTGGGGGAAGGGTCATAGCAGGAACTGGAGCAACCCATGTAGCTATGGTATAGTGCACAGAGGTGCAGTGCAGCCCAAACAAACTTAATACAGCCAATATATGTAATCCTCAATTTACAACCACAAATGGGACCTGAATTTATGTTGTTAAGCAAGGCAGTTGTTCAGTGAGACATACCATATTTTATAATATTTTTGCCATGATTGTTAAGTGAATCACTGCAGTTAAGAGAATTGGCAAGTCGTTAAGCAACCCCAATTTCCCCCATTGATTTTGCTTGCCAGAAGACAACTGGGAAGGTTACAAACGGCAATCATGGGATACTGCAACCGTTGTAAATATATGCTAGGTGCCAAGCACCCAAATTTTGGTCACGTGACCAGGGGGAATATTGCCACGGTTGTAAGTGCGAGGATCTGTTGTAAGTCCTTTTTTTCAGTGCCGTTGTAACTTGAATAGTCATTATATGAATGGTTTTAAGTCAAAGGCTACCTGTACTCCAGGACAGTTCTGTACCTTCTACTCAGGGATGAAATCCAGCAGGTTCTGACAGGTTCTGGAGAACCGGTAGTGAAAATTTTGAGTAGTTCAGAGAACTGGCAAATACCACCTGGCTGGCCCCAGAGTGGGGTGGGAATGGAGATTTTGCAATATCCTTCCCCTGGAGTGGGATGGGAATGGAGATTTTGCAGTATCCTTCCCCTGGAGTATGATGGGAATGGAGATTTTGCAGTATCCTTCCCCTTCCCCGCCCACCAAGCCACACCACACCCACCAAGCCATGCCCACAGAACCGGTAGTAAAAAAAATTTGGATTTCACCACTGCTTCAACTCCCCAAAGTTTTCAAATATCTGGAGAACGAAGTAAACAAATAAAAGCCTCTTTTACAGGAGAAGAAAACTTTTGGAGATGGATTACAAATTTTGGCAAAATACTAGTAAAAACACCTACGACAGTTGTCTCTAAAAGGCCTAATTGGAAAGGGCAGGATGGTACGATAATTTGGGATATTTTCAGGGGTGGGCTTCAAAAATTTTAGCAAGGAGTTCTCTGCCTGGTTGCTGGGTGGGTTTGGCCATGGTAGGTGGGGCCTAGTCGGCCTCCTTGCACCACAGCATGGGGGGTGGGGTGCGTTTTTGCCCTCCCCGGGCTCCAGAGGATTTCCTCAAGCCTCCAGGAGGGCAAAAACGGCCTCCCCAGGCTCCGGAGGCCCTCTTCTGGCCTTCCTAAACTTCTGGTAGGCCTGTTTTTCGTCCTCCCTGAGCCTCTGTGCACACCCTGCACTTACCTGCATCCAAAATGGGCCGCTTGGGAACTCCTGGGAAGAATGGGGAGGGCGGGGCCAGACAGAAGTGGGATTTGGGGGTTCTCTGAACTGCACAGAATCTTAGCTAGAGATTCTCCCGAACCCCTGCGAACCCCCAGCAGCCGACCCCTAGATATTTTAGAATGGAATGTGGCTCCTGACAACCTGAGTGGGAGAATTCTCTACTCTTTTCTTGTAGGACCCCACTGTCTGCTGTGTATACCGCCTATTGCGAAGGCTGTCCAGCCCAATCTAAATGAAAGACAGACCCATCAAGTGAGAACAGAAGGCCTGGAAATTACCCAGGAGGTAAATTTTGATGACAGGCATAACATATTGATCTAGACTGAGAAGTGTCACATGGGAATTGTTTATCTTGCTAGGTTGAGCTTATTAATTAGACGAAAGTTAATAGTTGTTACAATTATATCTAGATTTGCATATAACGATATAACCATTAGCATATTTCAGTGTTCCTCAATCTTGGCAGCTCAAAGATGTGTGGAGTTTGACTCCCAGAATTCCCCAGCCAGCTTAACTCCATACACTTTTAAGGTTGAAAAACACTGGCATATCTGAATACCATTTGCCTCCTTTTTAGACGGATGCATTTTCTCTTTCTGGTGGCAAATATTTCTTGCTAGTAACTGGAATTTTGAGAATTATTTCTGCGAGTTGTAGGCCTTTTACCTAAACGTGGCATTTTTTAGGGCATCTTCTCACAAATTCCAGCAAATTTCCTTTAGAAATGAGAAATAATCCACAATGGAGTAGGGCAGCAAGAGCATTAGATCATAATATCTCTATAAAAATTAAAAAAGAGACTCTTAAGGAATATTTTCACCTGTTCCAGCAGGATCTCTTCCTGTATCTCTAAGTAGCATTTCTCCTAACCCTGCTGCTGACCTTAACTACTTAAAAATGAGAATTAAAAACCAGGAAGAATTGGAAGCCAGTTCTTCTGAAAAGATCAGATTGGAAACAATTCTTTGCACGCATTTCTGTGCAAGGGTTATAAGGAAGTGAGCTGGAGTATATGAAGATTTATCACCACTCTCCTTAATGCAATTACCACAAAGATTCTTGTGCCTTTGATGCTAAGGACTATGTGGGTGTGATAAAATATTTGGCTGAATACTGTCAGAGGCCGTAGGAGAAACCTGTTTTATCAAGGGCCTCATTTGGTATATTCATGTCTGTCCCAGTAGTAGGTATGAGAACAAGGACCTGCAAGTGTGAAAGTTTATTGGAGAAATCTGTCTCCAGAATTCCCTCATTACGTCTCTGGATATCTGGTTTTTAGGAACTGTCTATCACAAAAATAATAGTTTGAAATTTCATGCCAGAACAATTAATCTGTGGAACAGCTTCTCTCCAGAGGTTGTAGGTGCTCCATCACTGGAGTTTTTAAGAAGAGACTTTTAAGAAGAGACTTGATAGCCATTTGGCTGGAATGGGATAGATTTTCCTGCTGGAGCAGGGGGGTTGGATTAGAAGACTGCTATGGTCTTCTAGTCCAACCTTCCAACTTTATTATTCTGTATTCTGTCTACATCTTGCAATTCTCTGGCTGGACTTGTTTTATCTAAATCTGTTCAGTTCTTTTTATTCCCTATTCCAATCCAGCTGTCACTTAAAATCAAGACTGCTCACAAACTGTATCGGTTGGATACAGTTTGAGGCGAGCCTTTCCTTGAATACTGGCTGCATTCCTATCATAGGCAGCATGGCTCCTTCTGGACTGAAGAAAGGTTCAGCTCTCAAGGCAGCTTGGCTAACTTCCAGCCCAGGTGCTCTGTATTCAAAAGAGTTGGCACGCCCTCCGTGTCCTTAGCCCAACCTGCTCATCGCTGCACAAAGGAGGTGAGGTTAGGTTGCTGTGAACAGCTGGGATGACATACACAACGTAATGCACCTTTCACACCTGACACTTGTCTTGCTAGCTGTGCTGTGGAGGGACCATGTCTTTGGCAGCCAAAGATAATTGAAACCCCAATACCCAGGCAGTTCCTGGGGGAGACAGTGACTACCTCCCACCTTCATACAAAGACAGCCTTGATTCTCACCAGAACTACATCCAGCCCTATGAAAATCAGGGATGGAGGTACTGGGCAGGGAAAGCTGCCCACATGCACACTTGCCGTTGAGATTCTTGGCTTAGACCATGACTGTGTTAGCCCTGGGGGATGCAAAGAAGGCAGCAACCGTCTCCCATATTTTCTTACTTGCCAGATCTTATTCTCCAGAAAAGCACAGTATATCAGCTGCAAAGCCAAGACAGATGAGCTGGCATCAGTACTGCATTGACAACCTCTTACTTATTTAACCATCCATTTATTCCTAAAGATACACTAAGATGGAAAAATAGCAAAGCAAAGAGAGTAGTTTGTTGCTGAACGCAGGGAAGACTAAAATTTTAACGAGATTAAAGTTTATTCATTTAGAACACCACATTGCAACTGAAGTGCAGAAAACTACAATTATGATAAAATTAAAAAGCCTGGGAGAACTCAACAGTCTTTGCCTGGTGCCAAAAAGATGACAGAGGCGGCCCTGGGTATGCCTTTTTGGGGAATGCATTCCAGAGATTGAGGGGAGGGGTGACTGCTACCGAAAATGCTGCTTGCTGTATCTCAGGAGCATTTCCTCCCATGCTTTCCACTGGACTCAGACGAAATATATCCAGGAAGGGATACTTGTTCAGAAATTGTGATCCTCAAGCTGTACAGAGCTTTCTAGATTACAACCAGTACTCAGAAGTGAATTGGGAGCCAACATCCCTGATGCAATGCTGCTGTAACTTAATTATAACCTCCAGTTTATAACCTTTTATAACTTTAGACACATTTTTTTCATGTGAGGGAGAAAAAGTAAGAAGCTGCCTTGTACTCGGCTGAAGCATTGATTCACCAATCTCAATACTGTCTTTTCTTACTGGGGTGCATCTCCCCAGGTTCCTGAAATTGAGGTCTTTGGTGTTGTTTTTCATCTCATCCTTTGAACTGGAGATGCCAAGCACCTCTAATTGGACCTCTAATATATAAAATATGTTTGCCTATTTGCAATGGTTTTTTTTCCAGGATCTGCTGATGTGGGATTTTACGGCTCCAAAGGCAGCAAAATTTTTGATGCTAATCTCTTGACTGCTAACAAATGTTATTATTTTACCAAGTTTGACACTACTAGTAGGATGACATTAAACTGAGTGATCCCTTTGGGTCACTCTTTGCTCTAGGGAAAAAGAAATGTTTCTCGGGTTGTTATTGCCCTCTAGCTTAAATGTACTGGAATTTGATTGTCAGGTGCAAACTCCATTTTTCCTTTGTGGTGTATATAGTTGATTTTTGCATTTGGTATCTCGGTTTATTTTCAAATGTGCGATTGTAATGATCAGTTTGTTCAGAGAAAAAAACGATAAAGGTTTTTTTTTGTAAACTGGAAGTGATCCATCTATCCATCCATCCATCCATCATCTTTCACATTTCTAAACTGCCTCAAAAGTTAAAACTGGCTACGCTTTTCAAAAGAGGGACTCTGGATATGGAGTTCTTGTTGACAGAAAAAAATCAAAGTGATGATTTGGGGATTAAAAAGGACAAAGAGGTTGGGGAAAAGTTTATGATGGTAATTACTTGATAGAATGGTGGAAGACATAACTGTTCCCCCTCCCTCTTCCCCCCCCACCTATTTCTTATTTTCTATTTTTGGTTTTGCTTGTACTGTGTATTTTTACTCCATTGAAAAATTCTAATTCCATATGTATGTGCCTATCCATGATTGTGTGATTTTGGCGATGTATTGACTAGGTAGCCTCTTTGAACATTCCCTTTTGTAATTTAAGAAAGGTGTATGAGTCTTTTGGGAACTCTGCCAAAAAACCATGAAGAAAAGATTAATAAAACCGACACCAATGTATTAACTGTCGCTGTATTTATTTGAGAAATGGTTTAAAAAGAGAAAAATAAAAAAAACCAAATACCGGTGAAGGGAAAGGGCAGGCAAGATTATGGCAGAAACAATGGCCAAACCCGAACGACTTAATTGCAAGGAAAATGCGAAATCAAAACGAATGCTAAAACCCAGAGGCGCTTGGGTTGAGATAATTATCTGTGAATTTGTCGTTTTTTTGCCGTAGTGTGAAGTTAGTCATTAGAACACTGGAAGCTAAGGCACATTAAGGAAGATTACTTGAGGCTAGCGCGGCTGAGGCACCAACCCAGCCCTTGCATTTTTATTTGTGTGTAGTGAGGCATGTTGTGTCATCTCAGGACACCGGGGTGAATATGCTCCCTTGCTTTAAGCCAGGTGTCTGCTGCAAACGGGCACAACCAGCGCTGGTTCTTGCTGGTGCAAGCCTATCCATCCGCCTTATTCACGTCATTATCGTTATTATTTATTTATTTTATTTTCATTGCAACCGAGACATCCCGTTTTAAAGAGTTTCCGAGAAAATAAAGGTTTTTTTTTTTTCTTTAATGACTGACGGACGGAACCGTCTCCGTAAAATGAAAAACGGGGAAAGGTCTGCCAGCTTCTGGAGCACGACGACTTTGAAAATCCCGCCGAAATCCGCAGGACTTCATCCTGAATCGACGCAAAGCGCGTCAGGCGGCATCCTCAATGTGGGTCAATCATGCGAAGAGCCGCTGAGGAGAAGCTCCTAAAGGAGGACAAGCCTGGAAGGAAACGTGGGCGTGGCCAGCGCCGCCCCGCCGTCTTTTCGCTCGCCAGAGATTCAGGCAGAGCGGCGGGGGGGGGGTGGGGGTGGGGCGGGGCGTCGACGGCCTCGGCGTGAATTGGTCGAAGCCGTGGGCGTGGCTTCGCTCAACGGCGGTCCGGCTTGGTGAGATTCGTTGCCCTGGGTTACCCGCGGGTAACTCAAGAAGCGTAGACCTCACAGAGGGGGGAGGTTCCCTCTGCCCTCCTTCCTTCCTTCCTTCCTTTTTTTTTTTCTTTTTTTTTTTTTTTAATAAACGCTGGCTGGGGATCGAGCCAATGAGAGCGCGCGGAGTTCTAGGTCATGTGCCGCGCTCCTTCCAATCAGGAGGCGGCACAGGGTCAGGTCAGTGTAACGATTTGGAGCAAGCCAGGGAGAAACCCGGGAAAAGCCAGCGGGGAGGAGCGCGGGGGCTGGGAAGAGCCCGGCGGGTGGGCGGGGTCAGGAGACCAGCTGTGGGCCTCATTGCAAGACGGGGAGGAAGCCGGCTGGTCGCGCGGTAGTCCTGGCCGGCCGTGTGCGGAGACAGTCTCGCAGACAGTCCCCCCCCCCCAAAGGCTTCATGCACCCTGCAAACCGTGCAAGGGAAGGGGCTCAAATCCTATTTCCAAGCCCTGGCTGTGAAGAGAGACCCCCCCCTCCCCTTTCTCACCCTGGATGAACGATGCCGTGAAGGCACGGGGGGATGGGGGGGACTACACCTCCCATGCGCCTGCAAAGCACTTCCCCTCTCCCCCCCCCTCCATTCCACCCCCTTCGCCTCAACCCTTGGGGGAAAAAAGCAAAGCGCATCGGCCGGGCGGACAGTTTGGGAGATGTCCAGGCAGGGTCCGCCCGGGCCAGGTCAAAGCCGGCCGCCTTGGTCCGAGCGCTTGTCCGGAGGCGGTTGCAGCAGCAGCAGCAGCAGCAGCAGCTGCTTTCCCTTCTCGGCTGGGAAATACCCGGCGTGTTGTGGTCACGTGCCTTTGTGGGGGGTCAGTGGACGGCCGAGGAGCTCGTGCGACTTTGGCACCAGCCGGCCAGCAGCCAGGAGGGGTGGGGGGGGGGGGGAAGCGCGGCCAAAGAAGGCGGGCTGGGTGGGTGAGTGAGTGGAGGAAGGCGGGCACCCTCCTCTTCCTCCTCCTCCTCCTTCTCCTCCACCTCGCCCTCGTGTTAAGGTGCTGGGCGAGGCGCCGCCTTTCCCTCCCCTCCCCTCCCCAACCAACCGGGCCGGCCCTTCCCTCTTCCCCCCCCCCACCCTCCCTCCCCTCCCCGAAGTGCGGCCGGCTCGCCTGGCGGTCTCGTTGGCTGCCCTTCCTTCCCGCGCGCGCTGCTTGTCCGTGGCAGGCACGGGTCGGCTCGGCTCTCGGCGCCCGGTGACGAGAGAGGGCAACGGAGCAGGGAAAGGGAGAGAGAGAAAGAGAGAGTGGCGGTCGCTCCCGCCGCCGTTTCCGCCGCTTTCTCCTCCTCTGGCTGCCGCCGCCGCCTCTTCCTCCTCCTCCTCCTCCTCCTCCTCCTTCTCCTCAGCATGTTGCCATCCCGTCGGGTCCCCAGAGAGAGGCGGCGCCCGCTCGGGGCGGCACGAGCGCAGCAGCAGCAGCAGCGGGAGGAGAAGCAGAAGGAGGAGGAGGAAGACGACGGGTTGGCCAGGAAGATGACAGCGACGGCGACCAGGGCTGGCTGCCGCCCCGAGTCTGCCAGCAGCGGCAGCGGCAGCGGCAGCAGCAGCAGCAGGTGCTAATCGTCAGAACGCGCTGCCTCTGCCTGCCTGCCTGCCTGCCTGCCTGGCTGGCCAATCGGCTGCCCAGTCCAGCCGGTGCCTGCCGGCTCCCGGTGCGAGTCTCCTCCGTCGTCGAGGAAAGGACGGGGCGCGATCATGGTGGCGCTCGCCCCGCGTCTCCATCCCTATCTCCGGACTCCCTTAAGCGCCGGATTCTTCCGCTAACGCCCGAACCGTCGTTTGAATATCGATATCGATATAGATATATCTATATATTTTCTTCTCTTGGGCATATTTTGAAATCCTCCTCCTCTTGGAACAAACAAACAAACAAACAAAGATTTCCTCTTGGAAGCAAGCGGACTGCCTTGGCCTCCAGCCTGCCTGGGGTCTCCCCGGAAAGCTTGTCGGGCAACCCTCGAAAGCTCGCCGAGGTCTTTTCCTGCGCTCCAGCTGTTTCATCTGTTGCTCGAACGGGCGTTCCCCCTCGCCTTTCTCTTGCGCTGGGCTCGGTGGAGAAAGCCGCCGCCGCCGCCTCCGCCTTTGGCCGTTCTTTTTGCCCCTTCTGCTGGAGCCTCCGAGAACCGGCCCGGCTGCGCTGTGGGCTCCGGGCTCCCCGCCGCTCCCGCTTCCCTCCTCCCTTCCCACCGCTCCCCCGACGCACCTTCCTCCCCAAAGCCAGCGAGGCAACGTCTCCGATCCCGCCTCCCTCGCGCTCTTTTCTCTCCCTTTTTCCTCCCCGACCCACTTTGGTGCGATGCTGCTACCGCTGCTGCCGCCGCCGCCGCGGAGCGTCGCTTCCTAACGCGACCGTCTGCTCCGGAGCTGCCAGTCGACGCTTTTTTTTTTTTTTTTTTTTTTTTTTTGGGCGGGGAGGTGGAAACCTTTTGGCTGGAATTTTTTAAAATTTTTAAAATTTTATATATATATATATTTTTTACAAAGGAAGACCGTCTCTTCCCTTTTCCCGGGATATAAAGCGGAATAAAAGAGAGGGGTAAAAAAAAAAAGGGGGGGCGGTGGGGGGAAAAAGGCGGCCGCGGGGGGGGGAGGGGGAGGAACATGGATGAGAAGCTGCAGGCGCATCAGGTTGACATCGACCCGGATTTTGAACCTCAGAGTCGGCCTCGCTCTTGCACCTGGCCGCTGCCTCACCCCGACTTCCCGGGCGAAGAAGACGATGGAACCGGCGGTCCTGGTGGTGGTGGTGGTGGAGGAGGAGGAGGAGGCGGCGGCGCCCCGAAGCACCCCTTGGCCGGCGGCCCCGAAGGCGCCGAGAACGCCGGCGTGGCGACGGAGCGTGGCAAAGCGACCCCCGCGCTGCCTTCTTTGAGCGCGGACGTTGGACAGCTCCGCAAAGCCAAGACTTCGCGGCGGAACGCTTGGGGCAACCTGTCTTACGCCGATCTCATCACCAAGGCGATCGAGAGTTCCCCGGAGAAACGGCTCACCCTCTCCCAGATCTACGACTGGATGGTCCGATACGTGCCCTATTTTAAGGATAAAGGCGACAGCAACAGCTCCGCTGGCTGGAAGGTACCTGGGGGTCCTCCTCCCCACCCCTTACGCCCTCTTCCCCTCCCCGCTTCCTAGCTACCTAGTTTCCGAGAGGCGCTGGGGAAGTTTTACTACTCTCATCCCTTTCGTGGGGACTCTCCGGCATCTCTTGCTTTGGTTTAGATGCCCAAAAACCCAGTGGTTTTTGTTTTTTATTTTGGTTGTGTCCTTATAACAGTTTTCCCCTGGGCTGCAAAGAGAAGTTAATTTAAAGGCTGGTCAAATGCTGGTCCTTTTCCCTCCCCCCTCCCCCTTTATTCCATCCTTTACTTGAAAGAACAGCTTTGCAACCTGAGTTGGTGCCTGGAGTATTAAAGTAATGGCAAGGATGGCCAACCCCGAATCCTTCTAAGAGACTCTGTAGCATCCTTGCTAGCATATGTTTGGTCATAATAGGGCATGGCTTTTATTGCAAGAGTTCCCCCCCCCTCCGTGTGACCCCCCTCTCCCCGTTCAAACCAAACTCTGCCTTGAGTCCAGAACTTGATTCCTGAGACCCGTCTCTATTGCCGTTGACCCAGGAAGGCGAGTTACTACTCTTGTAGCCTTATTGAACTCAGTCTGGAGAGCACTTTTGCTTCTCGCTAAGCCAGAGGAGAAGAAAAGTATTGTTGGCAGTAGTGAAGAGGGTGTGAGTGATTGCTTTTAAATGTACATATTATTTTTTTCCTCTTTTTCTTTGCACTGGGAAAGAGAGAGAGATCATTTATCAGTAGCCTGGTCACTTATCCAACCGTTTTTGGCTGACCTCCCACATTTCCTTCTGCTCCTTCAGTGCCCGGCAGCAAGGAGGTGGAAGTGGGGGGGGGGAGAGAAATGATTCCCTCCCTCCTCGTATTGCAGTTAAGTGGCACCTGTCTGTCTGGTAGGGAGGGAGCCAGAAGTACTTTTTGAAGCTTTCTTCTGCTCTGCTTGATTGAAATGCCACTTTGGAGAAAGGACATGGGGGGAGGGGGGGGAAGGAGGAGGGAATGTTGCTTTTCAGCTTTTCGCTTTTCAATTTGGGCAGTGGGTAGGTGGATAGGGTGAGGAGCGGGGATGATGTGGGGGTGGGTGGGAGATCTTTTTCTTCTGGAATGCAGCCTGGGTTCTTGGAGCCTCTATCATTATCCCAAGGAAAACTTGAAATGTGATTCCTTCTACTAAGTTACTCAGTCCCCCCCCTCCCAATGCTGAGCCAGTGGGACAAATGTTACTAATCCCATATGGATTCCATCAGGTCCAAAACTGGACATTTAATAAAATAGCCCTCATGTGCTTGTTGCAAACTTTGTACATGGGCAACATCTCTTTCCTGAATCAAAATGGGATTAAGTCATCTTCCTCTTCCTCTCCTTCTCCTTCTCCTTCTCCTTCTCTTTCTCCTTCTCCTTCTCCTTCTCCTTTTTTTCCATCTTTTTCTCCTCCTTCTCCTCCTTTTGCTTTGGTTTTTCTCTAAGGTCAGGTCATGGATAGAAATGTGGTTATTTGGAAAGTCATTGCTGTGATATACTCTTGATGGAGGGGCTTGAAACAGAGTTTCCCCCATGTGTGTTTTGGCCCTGGAGAACCCTTGTAAATCTGAAAATAATGATAGGGGGAAAGAAGACAAAAGAGTCACTTGTATTTTCTTTATCTCTCTCTTATCTGTTGGTCTTATCCAGAAGAGTTAAGATACACACCTCTCTCAATTTAACTCTATCAGTAGTAATCAATTCCTCTTTTATTGTGATTTAGTGTAGAGTTGGGCTGCATTCTCTCAATTTACAAGGAAAATGTGTATGTGTGTTTGGGTGAGAAGAATCTACTTTTTCAACCAAGGCAAGTGCAGTAACTCTCGTGTGAGAAAAATACCTTTGGAAGGGGAGCAAAACATGAGCCATACTGACAGCAGAGGGGTTTCCATATATTTTTTTTAAAAAAAACTTCTTTTTTACTCTCCAGTTACTCAGTAACAACTGTTCCATTAAGGGTCTGCGCTGGCATGATCCAAATATTTTCTGCTGGATCTCAGTTCATGAGAATGGCTGAAGGAACAGGGTTTATTTATTTGTGTCTTTGGATGCGGAAATATTCTAGAAGCAGTGAACTGAAAGGTTAGACCAAGAGTTCTACTGGTTACAAGAATGTGCACTTCATAGTCGGCAGATTTTAACCCCCCCCCCCCCGCATTCAGCCCAGCCTTTTCCAGTCTGGTGCCCTCCAAATTTGTTGGGACTGGAACTCCTCAAGTTCCCAACCAACATGACTGAACAACCTGAGAATCCTGGAATCTGTTTTCCCAGCACCTTTGGATAATGCAATTGGAATAGGCTAGGATCAGTCTTATTCAACCAACTCCTAATCAAAAATCACGTTTTCTAGTGCCCATTCACCCCATTCTCATTTTCTCTCACTTCTTTGCTCAAGAGCGGCTAATAGACCCACTCTGGGTTTTTGTTTAAAAGTGTGCTTTAACTGGTTATTCTATATCAGCATATATTATGATTGTTGCACACTCTTGGGTACCAAGGCTTGCCCATTTAAATCTGCAAGAGACTTCCTTTTCATACACAATACAGGAATGCTTTCCAAACTGGGCCTTTTTAAGATGTGTGGATTTCGACTTCCAGAATGAATTCTGTGAGTTGACGTCCACACCCCTTAAAATTGTTAAGGTTGAGAAACACTGCGATATAACATTAAGTTGAGCAGTGAAACTTTAGGACTACAGTACAATATATGCTTGCGCTGGGAATCCATGGCACAGCATGGACCTATGCCATGGCTTGTTCAGGCTCCTCTGACAATTAATATCCACAATTTGTTCCCATCCCTGAGAATGTATGCTTCATGAGGCCCCACACAAAACAAGTCAAGACCATCTCTTCTTGGATGAAGCCAAAGTGTTCTTTTCATTCAAAGCATAAAAATAATGAAACAAACCCAGCAGTGCATCTGTGTAACAGGTTAGTAGAAATCAGCGGGGATGGTAGCATTTTTACCTTGCAGTTCTCTACCCGGGAGGGAGTAGAAACATATGGAAGAGCTTCAAGGTAGCATCCAAATGTCCAGAGCTCTTATCATCGAGGTCTTCAAGTTGTCCGGTTTCCATGCTTTGGTTTTGGAAAAGCTCTAATGAAGTTTGTATAGTGGAAGAAATCTTTCTCCCTGGGATTCTGGCGATGAAAAGGTGGACACTAAAACTTTTGCCAGGATACGTGCTAGTCCGAGTTGAAATCTATTGCTCCTCCTTCATGGGGTAAATCAAAGGGATTCTGCCAAAACGTGCCTCCGCCTTCCAATCTGGACCTGTCCATACGTGTTCTTGTGAGACTTACGAGGTTCAGAAGTTAAGCAGCTGCTTTCCCCCACCCCCTCCCTGACCCTCTTCCTTGAGAGGATTGCAACACCGGCACGAATCGGGTCCCACGAAGAACTGATATTGCAGATGAGAAATATTAGAAAATCTTTGCACTTTGGGTGGTGAACTGCATGGAATTTTGTCTGTCTACATCAGGGGTGTCAAACTCGATTTCATTGAGGGCCGCATCAGGGTTGTGTTTGATCTTGAGGGGCCGGGGTGGGCGTGGCCAGGGTGGGCATGGCCTGCTTGACGTCACTCGTGTCGGGGGTGCCTATGGTGGCCCAAGTGCTCTGACAGTGAAAATGGGCTCCTGAGCTCTGTTTTGGCTGCAACAGCCTCCTGCAACCATCTATCAGCAAAAAGGGAGCTCGGGAGCAGCTCTCCCGAGCTCCATTTTCACTGGCAGAGGAACTGTGGGCCAGTCCTTCGCTGTTTGTGGCCCTGCGGGCCAGATCCAAGCACCCCACGGGCCGGATCCGGCCCCCGGGCCTTGAATTTGACACCACTGATCTACGTGATCCTGTACATTCCCTATATAAAAAAAAAGTATGGTGTAATACAGATGAGTAGGTTCCAGTGGAACAGACTCTGGAATGGGGTCAGAATGTTGGTTGAACCTGTTATATACATCTTTTGTTTGTTGGAACTAGGTTATGGGCCTTGAGCATGACTTATATTTACATTATTTTTTGGTGCTGTTCATTTGCAGTTTATTGTGGATTTTTGTGTGTGTTTGTTTTGGTTTTAATCCTGGTTACCTGCCCAGAGTCACTGATGTGGATGGACGGCCTTAAAAACAAATGATAAAATAAATAAATCGAGGGAAGCATTCATTTGAAGAAAAGATCCAAAAGATATTCAAATGAACACTTATTTTTCTAGTTCTGTTTCATGCCTTTAAAGGAAAAAAAAAAGATAAAATAAGAGATTTGGTGCAGTAATAAGTGGCTTTGCCCCAATCAAAGACATTTTAGATGAAGGTTTTTGAAAATGCTTCTATTGAAATGGTGAATGATTGGTTGAGGGGCTGTTTCATAGCTGCTTGCATTATTTTAGACTCTTCTCTTTTCATGCTAAGAGTCGAAGTGTCAATTTACTGCATCTCAAGGTAGGGCTGGAAGAAAACGCTGCTGAAAAAAACACTAAAAATTGGCCAGAGCATGCACAAATTGCCATTGATCATCTTATGGCACTTGTCCTGACAGCTCCTAGTTGAAATGGGCAGCTACGACTTGGTAGTGCATGATGATGTGTCACATGCTTGGTACTTGTTCATGCTGGGAACTGAGAAGAGAGGTTATCCTAAAGGTGCTTTTTCAAGAGGCAATTGGATTTTGTTTGTTTTTCCTTGAATATCCGGATGACTGAGAATTTTCATAGGTATCGAGAAGAGAGGTTGTAAGGTTTAGGAGTCCCACGGCAAAGGAACTCAATAGCTTTCTCTTTTGACTCCATGAAAATTAAGAGTTGGTTTGAAATGTGATGAAAAAATAAATAAATCTACAACCCTCTAACATAGTGATGAGATAGATCTTATCACAATGTTATCTAAACACTTTTAGATAATTTTGTTTGTGGTCACACGTCAAAGATTTTGAGTATCACTCTGTTCTGAACTGTTGCTGAGAAAGAGAAACGATCCTTTTGGGAACAGTGAGTTGTGTTCAGTTGTGTTACTAAAAGGGGGTAGAAACTGCATTGTTGATTACCGTACTGGGAATCTGTGATTTTGGATTTTTGGTATTCCTAATCCAGGCTGGCAGTCTCTTTCCGAGTCTATTTTGTCTGGGATGGTTTCTGACAATTAAGCCCAGCTGCTGACTCTTCCTTATTGGTGATCAGCCCTAGTGTCAGTTTTTCTTTTTAATTTTGCAGTTTTACAGAGATGTCACTTTACCTAAGTACATTGCCGAAGTATTTTCTCAGGCTTGTGATCCAGACCTTCTACTGTATTGCCTGGTCTGTAATTTTTTCTTTTCATTCCTCGTTTTTTCCCCCCCACTTCTCTTTGTTTTTCTAAACTTATTTTCTCCAATTCAATTTCCCCATCCCTGTTCATAACCCTGAATTCTGGGACATTTTATGCAAGAGTCTTGCACAATATTCTAAACCCTAAACCAAGTAAAAAAAAACCCAACCAAAATGGATGCATTTAGTTTGTATGCTACATCCATCCATCCAAACAAACAAACAAACCATATTATGATTTACCATGATGACTGCTTATATAACATGCTAAGACAGTAGCTGGGTTTCCCCAACATACTAAAGCTATGAGCCCTATTTTAGCCTAGTCTAACAAGCCGTGCAAACCCAGTCTGTATATCTGAGGTTCAGAAGCATCATGGTTTCCTTTGTGTGTGTGTATGAGGAGGGGGCATAAGGGGGGTTTCCTACGGTAGTTACCTTAGATAATTAATCTTCTCTGGTCCCTAATGAATTGTCAGTCACCCAGCCCTCTTCCTGATTCATCGAGAATTCCAAAGCATTTTCCTGTGTTATGGAAACAGCTTCCCCCCCCCACCTTACCAGCCGCTGCTTTGAAAGGTGGGATTACAAGGTAAGATTTAAAGCTCCCAGTTGTCCCCTCCATCCTCTTCCCTAAAGCCAATTGAGAACTTCAGCTCCTGTGCACCATTTAACTTGCATCATCGCATCCCTCCCTCCCACCTCGTGCTGTTAACGTAGATCTATTATCCTTCTGGGAGCAGGCTTCTGCTTTTGAGCGAATTATTTAAGTGGGATGGGGAGGGGGTGGGTTTAGACAGAGACAGGCAAAAGTTACTGAGTTTAAAACTTAACCCAGCTTAGCGTGTTATGTAGAAACAGGCATTAGGTGTGTAACTCTGCCGGTTAAGCATGTTGTGTGGGCACAACCAGTCTCTCTTTCTCTCGTTCTCTCCCCCTCCTTCCCTCCCTCTCTTTCTCTCCCCTTAACAGATAGTAAAACCTACACATTCATTTTATTTACTTATTATTAGATTTATGTACTGCCCATCTTGTCCTTTTACTCTTTTAAGAGAATATAGGTGCTCAGTGGCTAAGACGCTGAGCTTGTCGATCGAAAGGTCGGCAGTTCACCAGTTCGAATCCCTAGTGCCACGTAACGGGGTGAGCTCCCATTACTTGTCCCAGCTTCTGCCAATCTAGCAGTTTGAAAGCATGTAAAAAATGCAAGTAGAAAAATAGGGACCACCTTTGGTGGGAAGGTAACAGCGTTCCGTGCGCCTTTGGCGTTGAGTCATGCCGGCTACATGACCACGGAGACGTCTTCAGACACCGCTGGCTCTTCGGCTTTGAAATGGAGATGAGCACCACCCCCTAGAGTCGGGAACAACTAGCACATATGTGTGAGGGGAACCTTTACCTTTATCTTTTAGGTGCTCTACAGAACGAGAATCGTCAACTTCAGCTGCCTAAAATAAAAGGCTTCTAGGAAAAAGAAGACCACAGCTTTTGATCAATATTGCACATCTGCTATTTTTTTTGTTTGTTCCTTTGTTTTAATGGAGCCATATTCAGGTTTAAAAGCTTCTGAACTCAAAAGCCTGTTAGGTCCTGTTGAACCCTAATATCACCTCTGCAGAACAATGGGGCTTCAATGAAGCCAGGAGGAACTCAGATCCCAGGAGATAGGATAATTGATTTTTAATGTACAGACCTGGAAAGTTTGAAGGAAGCTGTTTCCCGGGTATCCTTTTCTGCAGAATAATCTTCCTGCTATTGCTGGAAGTAGTCCTAAAAGCAATGGGTCTTGTAACCTGTATGATAGCTTGTAACCTGGATCAGGGATTCTGGATATCTTCCCAGTCTTGTTGACATGCAGATCAGATGCAACAGCTTTGGTCTTTGTGACTTCCGGTGTGGGATTCTGGTCTTGTAGTTAAGGACTCAGTCTTAGGAGTTTGTGCAGACCCTTCTATTTTGGGTTTTGGTCGGAGCTGCGAGGCTGCACACGTGTGGGGGTAGAGGGCATGGAGGCTATTTTTCCGCCCCCCTCATGAGATGCTGCACGGAAAGGGCCTCTTGACTGACAGTTGTGTTTAATTAGGGAATTGTTATTTTATCAATTCCAAAGCGCTTGGAGTTTTCTGCTCCAGCTCCTGCATTCTACTTGTTAATGGGAAAACCAACACTCTCTGTCAAAGAAGCAGCAGCTCGGATGCATTTTAAAGCACTGTTTGTGCCGCTTTGACATCCAAAAATATAACAATAAAGCTATCAGCTAGTGGAAGCCTGCTCGAGGCAGGTCTGACAGTGCCAAAACTTTAATTGCCAAGCCTCCCCTCCCTTTTTTCTTTTCCTCCCTCCTACATGGGAAGGCTGCCCTTTGATGATACAGTCTTGGAACTAGCAAAGTGGCATCAGGATGTGGAGCAGGAGAGTACCCGGCTGATTAGGCAAACCTTGCCCACGGTGGGAGCTTGCAAGTAAGCCTTCTCATTCCCTCTGCCCATCTCTTCTCTTGCTTCTGAGCAAGGCCATGGAGAGAATGAGGGCCAGGATTACACAATGTCAGGGTTCTAATGTGCAGCATTAAAGATAAAGGTAAAGGTTCCCCTCGCACATATGTGCTAGTCGTTCCCGACTCTAGGGGGCGGTGCTCATCTCCGTTTCAAAGCCGAAGAGCCAGCGCTGTCCGAAGATGTCTCCGTGGTCATGTGGCCAGCATGACTCAATGCCAAAGGTGCACGGAACGCTGTTCCCTTCCCACCAAAGGTGGTCCCTATTTCTCTACTTGCATTTTTTACGTGCTTTCGAACTGCTAGATTGGCAGAAGCTGGGACAAGTCACGGGAGCTCACCCCGTTACGCGGCACTAGGGATTCGAACTGCTGAACTGCCGACCTCTCAATCGACAAGCTCAGCATCTTAGCCACTGAGTGTCAGGAGAAGGAAAAGTCCATTGGTTAGCTTAAGGAAGACTAAGGTGTTGGTAGCTGGGTTACTTGAGAGCCACTGTAGTGATTGTCAGTCACGATTCCATCAGAACTCCCACTAAACGGAGGCAACCAGATTTTTTTGGGGTGGGGTCAGGTGGGTTATAATGGGGAGATCAGAGTTAGTATGTCGTTAAAAAAGGCTTCTAGTCCACCTCATTTTAATTGTCATGTCCTGTTTTTTTTGTTTTTTCCTTTTGAAGACGTTTCACTTCTCATCCAAGAAGCTTCTTCAGCTCTGACAGGACAGTGGGGAATGGAAGGACTATCCTGTCAGAGCTGAAGAAGCTTCTTGGATGAGAAGTGAAACATCTTCAAAAAAGTCCAGTTGCCTCCTGAAAAAGCACCTTTGGGACAACCATGACCTGGATGGCTGAGAACTGAAGAATGGTGAATCTTCAATTATTCTTAATGGGAAGGGGGAGAAGATGGCTGCCAATTGGTGTGATGTCGAAGACATGATGGCTTGGAAGAAATTGCCAGGCTGTCACGTGGCTGAGGAGGGCTTTCGGGCCTCTGGACCAGGAAGTCACTTATATGGGATTCATTTGTAGAACTTATTAAGCAGTTCAGTTAAAGACATACTTGTTAAACGCTACCTACCTTTGGTTAAGTTTTCACTCTTAAGGGATTTGTTTTTCCTCTTCTGGTTTAGCCTCTTGTGCAAATTTAGCTCTGGGAATAGGCAACCTGGTGTTCTCCTGATAGTTTCCCATCAACCCAAGCATCATGGCGAGTTTCAAGTTGTTTATGGGATTTGTAATTAAAAATACAGTGTGACACTAGATTGCCTATCTCTGCCTGTCCCTTTGGCCGATGGATGATTTTTTTTAAAAAAATTGATTTATATGCCGCCCTTCTCCAGAGACTCAGGGTGGCTTACAATACGTTAAGCAATAGCCTTCATACTTTTGTATATTTATACAAAGTCAGCTTACTGACCCCCACAAACCGGGTTTTTACCCACCTTAGAAAGGATGGAAGGCTGAGTCAACCTTGAGCCTGGTGAGATTCGAACCTGCAGTAATTGCAGGCAGCTGGTCTTAATAACAGGGTGCTTTAGACCACTGTACTACCAAGGCTCTTTCAGGGCATTGTACTGATCTAGGAAATAGGTTAATTCCTAAATCAGAATTGAATTGTCAGGCAAATGTGGCCCTAAAATGTAGACTATGGAAGAGGGAGGGCCGCTCAATACAACTGTTCCTTTTGTTCTTTTATTGGCTACATTCCCTTAAACACACTTAACCTGATTTGGGAATCACACACAGATATCTCGGTTTTCTCCCAAACCGTAAAAAGGAGCAGGGTTAACATGAGAGTGAGCTAGGTTGACACAAGCCACAAAAAACTAACCTTAATCCTAGCCTAGCTTAGCATGCTCTGTGCCAATGCATTTTTACCTGACCTGATTTTGTGTATATAAACATTTCCAATGTGTTATAACTGAAGAAAAATCCTTTTCTTTCTGCACTTGGGGCACTTCTCTGAAAGAGGTTTTTAAAAAGGAGCTTTGATCAAAACATGTATTACATGCTGCTCCTGTATTTCTGCTATATGTTTTGTTTAAGTGTTCTTAATTCCTTCCTTCCTTCCTTCCTTCCTTCCTTCCTTCCTTCCTTCCTTCCTTCCTTCCTTCCTTCCTTCTCTCCCTCCCTCCCTCCCTCCCTCCCTCCCTCCCTCCCTCCCTTCCTTCCTTCCTTCCCTCTTCACCTTTTCCAGAACTGCTTTTCAGGCAGTGCTAACTGCTGAAGTAACACAAACCTGCTAAACGGACGAGCTTTATGATAGCATAAAAATGATACTACAGCAGTGAATAGAGCTTTATTAAACCCCAGAGACAGGCTGCAAATGAACAGCTTGCTCTGCTCTTCATTCTTCCCCCCCACCCCCTATTAAAAAAAAATAACTCAAATATAAGTTACAATTAAGATGACACAAGCTAGAAGCCATTTCAAATGACACACTACCGGTAACTCTGATCTCCCCATTACAACCCACCTGCCCCCCCCCCCCCAAATCTGGTTGCCTCCACTGTTTTTGTGTTGTGTTGCTTGAATGACAGGCTGTTTCCCCGGCCTTTAATATTGTTAGCAGAAAAGTGGGATTACACAGTTGAAACAGCATGGAATCATAGATTAGGTTCGCAAAAACGCAATAAAACCCTTAAGAAAACTCAAACTGCTTTGCCCACCTAGCAAGCTCATTGCTAATACGCACACTGGTTTCCCTTTGAGGTGACAAGCTGCTTTGCACAGTATCCTAAAAGTGGTGGCCAAGATCCTACACCTTGGTGAATCATGGTCTCCCCGATTCCATTTTAGCCTAGTTCAGGGGTCTGCAACCTTAAACACTCTAAGAGCCATTTGGACCCGTTTCCCACAGAAAAGAAAACACTGGGAGCCACAAAACCCTTCCCATGCCTGACTATTTCTTGAGCGGTCACAAAACTAGCATATGTAGTTGAATTAAACATTCTGTTTTTCTTCTGAAACTTTTCTTTTCTTGGATTTATACATGGTTGGCCTACCGGGGGTTGAAAAGCTCCATAAATTGCCAATTGTGATGTATATTTTGAATGAGAAGGAGCTGCAGTAGAGGGGTAAAAGAGCCACATGCGGCTCCAGAGCCGCCGGTTCCTGACCCCTGCCTTAGCTAAATATACAGTATTCAGCCCCATCTTCTAAGACTCGGAGCATAACTTTCCCAATGCCTTCTTCAGCATAGAATCAGTAGTAACACAGGGTGCAACCACAGCATCCCTTCCTGAGGATCGTCTACTTTCAATGCTTTCAGTATTCCTGGCAAGCTTCCATAGATCCACTACTGAAAAGCCCTCGTACAGTAAAAGCACTCTCAGCTCGTGCATCAGCAATCAAGAGAAGGAGTGAGACCTGCAACGAAATGCACCCAGAATCGTAGAATGGTACACTTGGAAGGGATCCCTAATCCAACCTTCTGCAGGCTGCAAGGAAACCAAATGATATTCATCCAGGAGAGGAGGCTGGGCTGTCCAATCTCGTCTTTGAAGCCTCGTGAGAAACTCTTGGGAACTCCTCCAGGAGAGATCCAGCCTAGAACTAAGGAGAAATTTCACGACAGTGAGAGAACAATTAATCAGTGGAACTGCTTGCCTCCAGAAGTTTGGGTGCTCCAACACTGGAGGTTTTTAAGAAGACGTTGGATAACCATTTGCCCAGAATGATATTGGGTTTCTTGCCTGAGCAGGAGGATGAATTAGTTGAGTGTTTCTCAACCTTGGAAGCTTGAAGATGGGTGGACTTCAAGCTACCAAGGTTGAGAAACACTGAACTAGAAGATCTCCAAGGTCCCTTAAGAGTTCTATGTTCTTCTCTGTGTTCTTTATTTTAGGAGATGGAGAACCCAGGGAGACGAAGGAAGGGTAGAGGACAGGAGTAGGAGAGAAGGTGAGAAGGGGGAAAAGAAGAGAGGAGTGGGGGAAAGGAAGGGGACGTAGGATGAGGTAGGAGAGGAGGAAGGAGAAAGTAGAGAAGAGGAGGGAGGGAGGGAAGGGAAAGAGGAGAAGAAGAAGAAGAAAGGTTGTTGCGAAATGAGGGAAGAAAAGGGTAGTAGAGCAACTCAGAATGTAAATTAAAATTAAAAAGTATGAAGGCTATTGCTTAACACACTGTAAGCCGTCCTGAGTCTCCGGAGAAGGGCAGCATATAAATCAAATTTTTTAAAAAATGCCTTATTTTAATGCTTTCTTTAAGGAAAACATGTATATGTATGATGTATAAGAAAATGTACATTTTATGTTATGTGTATAAGAAATAAAACTGAAAAACTTAAAAAAAAAAAGAGAGAGAGAAAGAGAGAGAGATGGAGAGCCCACAACCTGCAAAGGTAGCCTGTTTATTTATTTATTTATTTATTTATTTATTTATTTATTTATTTATTTATTTATTTATTTATTTATTTATTTATTTATTCATTCATTCATTCATTCATTCATTCATTCATTCATTCATTTATTTATTTATTTATTTATTTATTTATTTATTTATTTATTTATTTATTTATTTATTTATTTATTGGATTTATTGGATTTATATGCCGCCCTTCTCCCGAAGGACTCAGGGCGGCTCACAACAATAAGAAACAGAAAAGACAAAAGTTAAAAGACAAATTAGAACAAGAATATCCCATAAATAAAGTTAAACCTGGGAATACCAATTCAAATTTAAGATATAAGAATATAAAGGTTCCACCCTTTGCTCAGAGTTCAATAATAATACAGGTTGTTTAAACAAAAATATGCAACATCCTGGAAACACACAACTGCCATTTGCAAACTTCCCAGCCCGCTTACAATAAGCAAAAGTCAACGGGGGAAGCTGGGTCTGGTTAATGACCACATGGTTCACTTAACTACAGTAATTTGCTTAATAACTATGGCACAAAAAAAAGGTGGTAAAATTGGGTGAAGCTGACTGAACAACTGCCTTACTTAAATAGAAACTCTTGTCCCAGTTGTGGTTGTAAGTTGATGAATGCCTGTAGCTGCGTGTGCCTGGGCCTGTAGAGGAGTGTGGAAATAACCTTGACGTATGAATGCACGAGTGGCTCAATCCCGAGAAAGAGGAGAAGGTGAGAAGGAAACTCAAGATTGTCCCATCCTTGTTCTCTTTGATAGAAGGGTGAGATGGAGCAAAGAAACACGGCCAGGCTTTTAAGTTATGTGTAACTTAAAACCTCCTCTTCTCTCCTCTCCTACTTTCTCCTTCCTCCTCTCCTACCTCATCCTACTTCCCCTTCCTTTCCCCCACTCCTCTCTTCTTTTCCCCCTTCTCACCTTCTCTCCTACTCCTGTCCCCTACCCTTCCTTCCTCTCCTTGGGTTCTCCATCTCATAGAATAAAGAACACAGAGAAGAACATAGAACTCTAAGGGAACTTGGAGATCTTCTAGTTCAGTGTTTCTCAACCTTGGTAGCTTGAAGATGGGTGGATTTCAACTCCCAGAATCCCTCAGCCAATAACTTAAGCTTTTAAGTTATTGTACCCTACAACAGTGAAGTGGAGTTTCAATAGTTTTTGTGAAGTTTGTTTTCTGGCCTGACGTACCTTGATGGGCTGACACTGGCCTGCACACTCTTCCCAAAATTGCCACCAAACTTCTGTTTGTACAAAGGAGAAACATTCTTAAATACATGGAGGCCAGCCACATAACTCTGAATGTTAATTTTAGATGAAATTAAATTTAGCCTTGTCCATGTCTCTGTTTTTGTCCCATCTATATTTCTAGTGTGACTGCTGATCCCAAACAGGTTGTGTCTGTTACAGCATAGGGCCACAATATTTCAGAGAATGTGTTATGGCCTCCTTCCCAAAATGGCCCAATCACTAGGCATCCTTTCACAACAGGAGGTAAATTGGGCAAGGCTACTCTCCATCACCTTTTCAGGGATGCTCTTTTCTACTTGACTATACCTGTCAGGAGTCCAGGTAATTCAAAAGAATATAGGGTTATTGCAGTGGTGAAATCCAGCTGGATCTATCTGGTTCGCATGAACCAGTAGCGCCGGTGGCTGGAGGCTCCGCCCACCCCGCCGGGATGTCATTACATCCCATTTTTGACCCTCTGCGCATGCGCAGAAAAGGCACGCATGCTCCCATTCCCGAACCGGTAGCGAAGGTAAGTGGATTTCACTTCTGGTTTATTGTATGCTAAAACTCTCTACAAGAATCTGAACTACTAACGGTCAAAGCAAATAGGTGGTAGATAAGAGCCAACAGAATTCAAGGTGGGCTGTACTTCTTAGATCTTTTGTGGGCACGAAGGCACTCGAGACTGATGATGTGTTTGACTCTTCCCTCGGGCTCATCTCCTACAGTGCCTTTTTCTTCTCCTTTTCCCCCCTGAGAAGATAGATATTCCTCCCTTCAAAATCTGCGTTGCAACTCCCTATCGTTTTTATTTTCTAAGAATGCCTCCAGGGTTTATACAAGATTTCAAAGTATTTTTTGGAAATCAAGATTATGCCCGAGGCTGTTGTTTTGCTTTGCAACATGCTAGTTTCCCTGAGTATTTTAATTATGTAATCTATGAAATAACACTGGGTGGAGCATGGAATGTGTAGGGCAGCAAAGGAGGGGCGTGGAGCCCCCCCCCACATCTAGTGAAGAAATATTGGGAACCTTCGCAACAACGGGGTGGAACTTGGCATCAAGCTGGCAATTTGGGATTAGACTTCCTTGAGGAATTGAGGTGGGGGGGGGGTTTAAGGGAACTTTTAGCCCCCCTGTGAGACTTAAAAGGCACACACTTTGCCCTTAACCTTCCCCCAGCACAGCGCTAAAAATGTCTAAAAGAAATGCGCCTGAAGTTGTTTGCTTCACCCACTCTGTGGAAAGGACGCTGGAGAGATTCCTTGGTCTCTTTCCCAGGCTTCTTTGAATGTCTTGTTTATAGCTCAGATCCTCAAATTGGATGGCCACCCCCCCCCGCCCTCCCTGCCCCGCTAGAGTACTCACTGTCTGGGCCTTTAGTCCAGCACAATCTCCCCTTTGATCCGTAGCCGCTGCCTGCCTGTGCTTTCCCAGCTTCCCACCCCTTTCCGCGAACCAGCTGCTTTGTCTGTGCCCTTTTGTCCTGCGGAAGGTGTCAGTGCAAACCGGCTGGAGGTGAAAGGCAGTTGAGGTTATGGAAGGATGCTCAGAGCAGTTTTGCTTGTGTCCTGCTGAAGCCTCTTCTGAACAGGAATCCGTTCATTGGTAGCAAAGGGGGAGAGAGAGGGAGGGAGGGAGGGAAGGAATGAAGGAGGGAGGGAGAGAGAGAGGAGGGAGGGAGGGAGGGAGAGAGAGAGAGGAGAAAGGGAGAGAAGGAAGGAGGGAGGGAGAGAGAGAGAGGAGGGAGGGAGGGAGAGAATGAAATACAAAGATTGCTTTCACCGGCTGGAGGAGAAAAACAGCTGAGGCATTGCTAGGAGGGAGTCATGCTAGTTGGGAAGGAAGGGCAGGAATGGGGGTTGAATGGGAAAGGTTACCATTCAGGGATTAGAGCTCAGCTGGGTTTGGGCACCTCCCTTGCCAAGGTTTGAAGGATTTGTTTGCTAGGTGCTCCCTAGGCGCCAGAAAACTATTTCTCAGATCCTCTGGGTGGTAGCAAACCCAGCTTCCTAGCACTCTGTTGGTCTGAGAGCATGGAAGAAGGAAGACAAGGCAGCCAGCTGGTGTGTATTCTGCTCTCCCTTCCTCCAAATCCCAACTCTTTGTTTCCTACATGTGCCTCTCACTAGCTCCAGCCTGATTCCCTTTTGCCACTAGTGCCCTGTTCTATAATGCATGGTGTTTTCTAGATTGTTATGGCAGCTTCCTTCCACACTTTCCCATTGCATCATGCTCTTCTACCCCACTTCATCATCTGTTCCATGGACTTCATGCCATGTCCTATCTCGCAACAGAAACAGAATAACAGAGTTGGAAGGGACCTTAGAGGTCTTCTAGTCCAACCCCCTGCTCAAGCAGAAGACCCTATTCCATTTCAGACAAATGGTTGTCCAACCTCTTCTTAAAAAACCTCCAGTGATGGAGCACCCACAAATTCTGAAAGCAAGCCACTAATGAGTTCCACTAATTGTTCTAACAATATTGCATCTGATACAGAAAAGTGGGTCTCCTAAGCTCTCTCCTTAGCGAGATGGCTGTCTGTTTCTTAAACCAGTGCATCAGGAAAAAGTCTACTGTATATCGGATCAGTCTATAACAGGGGTCTCCAACCTTGGCAACTTTAAGACTTGTGAACTTCAACTCCCAGAATTCTGCAGCCAGCATGGTTGACTGGGGAATTCTGGGAGTTGAAGTCCACAGGTCTTAAAGTTCCCAAGGTTGGAGACCCCTGATCTACAGTATAATGACTGTCAGTGTCCTCCTGTTTGCTAATGGAAGGGCTTCAGGCTCTTGCAGGTGAGGGAGACAATCCATTTCTGTGTCCCCGTGAAGGGTCTTTTTGCTTTTTACTTGGTTCCTTGTGTTCATGCACCACTGATGGGAAAGAAAGACCGGCCACACCCAATGAAAAGAGCCTTGATAGTACAGTGGTTTGGTGCACCCTGTCATTAACACAGCTGCCTGCAGTTTCTGCTGGTTCGAATCTCTCCAAGGCTCAAGGTTGACTCAGCCTTCCATCCTTTCTAAGGTAGGTGAAATGAGGACCCAGTTTGTGGGGGCAATAAGCTGACTTTGTATAAAATATACAAAAGAATGAAGGCTATTGCTTAACGCATTGTAAGCCGCCCTGAGTCTCCGGAGAAGGGCGGCATATAAATCAAATTAAAAAAAAAATATGATTAAGAAAGCTGACATGCTTTTTCCAACCTAGGCTATAAAGTTTGTCGGAGTAGAGAAGCAGCTTCAAAATAGAGTTTAGCTCCATCCTGGCTCATTTTCTATAGCTGTAATGGTAGCTCAGTCTCCAAGTTTCTGCTGAGTTCCAGGTTGAGTTCTTGTGGGTCGCCAGTGGCCAGCAGAGCTGGCAACAGATTCGGGCAGTGAGGAGGTTGGGGAGGAACATGGGCCAGTCCTGGAGTCTGGGGAAGGCTATGATGAGGGCTCTGCATCAGAGGCAGAGAGAGAGCCAGGGCTGTATGCCAGTTATCAGCTGCCTTCGGAGTCAGATATCAGTGAGGCAGACAAACAGCTGGAGCCTGTTCCCAGTGTGCGCATGCGCAGAGTTGCCAGATGAAGGGAACAGCTAAAGAACAAGGGTCGACTTGGGAGTAAGGCCACAGGTGGACGATGAATGGCCCCTCCCAGAGGGAATAAAAGAGGAGCGAAAGGGGAGTGGAGTTTGCAGGAGACAATTAATTCGCTTAATTGGTTTGTGACTCACCGAGACTCCTTGCCAAGTTTTGAAGGTATCGGCCTGGCAGCTCCCCAAGCCAGATAAGGTCTGTGACTGTAAATTCTCCCTTGAAAGACTTCGCTGGATGTGAATGAGAAGAATTCACAGTAACTTAATAAAAAGGGGTTTTGCTTAGTGTCTGCTTAGTGGTTTGGGGAAGCCTAGGTCAGAACAGTTCTCAGCACTGCCAGGTAAAAAGTCAGTCCTGCTAAGCCTTGAAGGAATATTATAATCAAGTGTGCAATGTTTTTTTTTTTTTTTTTTTTTAATGTGAAAGAGCCTTTTGGGGATTTTGATTGGTGTACCAGAAAACAAAGGATAGGGCAAGAAAACCAATCTTATTTCATTCCCGTGTAATATTTTCCTTTTTCTGTCCCATTAAAATTTACAGTTCGGGGAAAATCACGGCGTTTTTCTTGACCACCTGGGCATCCTGAGGCCTCAGGCTTGTGTGTCTCTGATTTGTATACGATTGGAGATTTGTGAATGTCTTGGAGGGTACTAGGAAAAAGGGAACAAGAAATGGCTGTTGGCCAAAAACAAAGCTCCTTAGGTCAATCCTATTTATTTATTATTAATTGCTTGAATGTATGTATGCCTTGCCTTTTGTACTAATGGGGATGACCTGGAGATTATGGGAAATAATAAATCAATCAATAGGAGTACCTTGAGATTGACTGAATGATATTTCCACCAGTAAGTAGAAGAACAGTATGTACATCAACATAGAAAATGCAGACTAGTTCAGCCTTTACCATCCTGGTGTTCCTCCAAATATAGAAGCATAGAATAATAGAGTTGGAAAGGACCTCGGAGATCTTCTAGTCCAACCCCCTGCTCAAGCAGGAGACCCTATACCAGGGGTGTCAAACTCAAGGCCTGTGGGCCAGATCCGGCCCTCGGGGTACTTAAATCTGGCCGGCGGGGCTGGCTGGAAATAGCAAAAGACAGGCCCATGGTGGAGAGGAGAACTACAATGCTGATCGGTGCCCGGCCCTTGAAGAACTCCAGTTTGACACCGCTGCCCTATACCATTTCAGACAAATGGTTGTCCAGTCTCTTTGAAAGCCTCCAGTGATGGAGAACCCCCAACTTCTGAAGGCATTTATTCCATTGGTTGATTGCTCTCACTGTTGGGAAATTTCTCCTTAGTTCTAGGTTGCCTCTAGGTTGAAATCAGCTTGGGTTGTTGAAGAGAAACTCTGAATAGAGGAAGAAACAGTTCATCCATCTGTATTTGCCTATCTCATAACTATCTCAAGAGGATCTCTGGTCCCTTCCATATCTGTGATTGGTGCACAGCAACTGATCTTGAAGGAACTGGCTGGACTAGAACTGGTGATGCCTCAGGTGATGCTCCAGAGGAAATGCAGAGATAATGTTGCAAGATTTCCTCTGGAACTCCAAGGCTGACAATTTCCTGCTGGTAGTAAATCTGCCATGTCCCATTTCCTAAGATTTCCCCTTTTCCATTATTAGCTGAGATGCTATGGCATCTTGTCATCATTCCATTTAGTGAAAGGAGAATGAAGGCTGGGTGGGATTCTGGCTACCTGCTTTTGATGTTTTCCCATTGACCATTTGGAAGAAGTGCTAGCCAACTCCATGGGAAGGAGAAATACAGCACTGGCTGGGGAATTCTGGGAGTCGAAGTCCATACATCTCCATGTCGCGGAGGTTGAGGAACATTGACTTACTATAATGCATGAGTGTAAGGAGCACAGCTTCCCCAAAGATTTGCATATTATTAGCGAGTGAATGCTTATGGATGAAGCCGATTATAATGCTTATGGAGCAATCTGGGTTAATTATGTTGAAGCAGAAGGGTGTGATCTTTGGCAAACGGCATAAAGCATAGGACTTTTCCATTTCTCTCTTCTAGTCTTTAAATACTTCTTTTCCCACGTGTCTCCTCTTCATACCTTTCTTCTTTGGCAGGTAATTCTGATTTAGTTTTGAATTGGCAATCCCAAACTTTTAAACACAAAAACCATAGCAAAACCCTGTGGCTGATGGGGGGGTGGGGGGTGGGGAGGTGAGGCAGGTGACTGTAGGGACACAAACTATGAAAATTGGTAATCCATGGTTTGCTCAGCATATGCAGTATGAACAATATAATCAATGAACAACAGATCAAAACATGGTATTTCTTATTTAGAATAGCAGAGTTCGGACGGACCTTGGAGGTCTTCTAGTCCAACCCCCTGCATAGGCAGGAAACCCTACACCACTTCAGACAAATGATTAGCCAACATCTTCTTAAAAACTTCCAGTGTTGAAGCATTCACAACTTCTGGAGGCAAGTTGTTCCACTGATTGTTCTGTCAGGAAATTTCTCCTTAGTTCTAGGTTGCTTCTCTCCTTGATTACTTTCCACCCATTGCTTCTTGTCCTGCCTTCATGTGCTTTGAAAAATAGCTTGACTCCCTCTTCTTTGTGGCAGCCCCTGAGATATTGGTACACTGCTATCATGTCTCCCCTAGTCCTTCTTTTCATTAAACCAGACATACCCAGTTCCTGCAACCGTTCTTCATATGTTTTAGCCTCCAGTCCCCTAATCATCTTGGTTGCTCTTCTCTGCACTCTTTCCAGAGTCTCCACATCTTTTTTACATGGTGCTGACCGTGGGGGATATAACGCATGACTTAATGTTATACGCGAAGCTGGCTGTATCCAAAATCACAGGTTTTAAAAGGAATTACAAAGACGAGTTTGCTGATGGAATGTAAAACTTGTTATCATTGTGCCCAAACGGCAGAGTCATAAATCTGCCCGCGTTGAGAACCGGTGACTGACTGGAAAGGACTTTGCAATCTGGGGAGAAGCACACTCTATTTTGAAGTTTATATCCTGCAATCCAGAAATGACATTCATAAACCCTAATGTCTCTCTCTCTCTCTCCAGTTCTGTGCTGTGTCTGATTCTAACAGCATTCTGTGGAGCAAACTCTGCATAGGAATATTCTGACTGAGGCACACATTAAGTTGCCCATTTGGAAGGAATTGATGGTTGCTTGGAAAAGACCAGCTGAACTCTTGCCTGGAGAGCTGTTAGTTGGTGCCCAAGGGCATGAAGGCTTCAATCTGTTTACCTGGCTCTCTTTGTGAGGAGGGGAGAAAATAGCAGAGGTGGGTTGAGGAAGTGGGTAAAGGGACTTGCTGGAGACAGGCTGGCTGCTGTTCAAAACCCTCTTATTATACAGCCAGGGAAAAAAAGTCTGGAGGAATCTCAAGGGTGGCTAAACGAGCTGCTGGTTGTACCCAAAGGACCCTGCCATATTGGGGATTAAAAGAGGAGATAGCAATGAGGAAATTTCTTGGGACATTAATTTCAAATTTCATTATCTCCTGTGTCTAACAAAACCACTGAGCACTCCTTGCATAGAAGCAGTGTGGAAGATTTCCCCCCCCCCCCCACCCAAGATGCATAAAAGAAGCACAGTGACAAAGCAGGGTGGAGACATGAGTTTGTTTCTTTAGGGGCCAACTAAAATTTGGAATGCGGTAGCTCAGTGACTAAGACGCTGAGCTGGTCGATCGAAAGGTTGGCAGTTCAACGGTTCGAGTCTCTAGTGCCGCGTAACGGGGTGAGCTCCCGTTACTTCTCCCAGCTTCTGCCAACCTAGCAGTTCGAAAGCATGTAAAAAATGCAAGTAGAAAAATAGGGACCACCTTTGGTGGGAAGGAAGGAGCTCTGGTAGCACAGCAGACTAAAAGCACTGTTATTAACATCAGCTGCCTGCAATTACTGCAAGTTCAAATCTCACCAGGCTCAAGGTTGACTCAGCCTTCCATCCTTTCTAAGGTAAGTAAAATGAGGACCCAGATTGTGGGGGCAATAAGCTGACTTTGTATAAAATATACAAAAGTATGAAGGCTATTGCTTAACGCCTTGTAAGCCGCCCTGAGTCTTCGGAGAAGGGCGGCATATAAATCAAATAAAAAAAGAAAAGAAAAGAAAAGAAAAAGAAAAAAGGTAACAGCGTTCTGTGTGCCTTTGGCGTTAAGTCATGCCGGCCACATGACCACGGAGACATCTTCGGACAGCGCTGGCTCTTTGGCTTTGAAACGGAGATGAGCACTGCCCCCTAGAGTCAGGAACGACTAGCACATATGTGCAAGGGGAACCTTTACCTTTACCTAAAATTTGGAAATATTCTGAACCCGCTTTGAAGGGGGAAGCTTTGTTTGAGCTTTCTCTTCACACCTTGCCCATAATGCCCACGAATGCTACTTCCACAACTCAAGTAAGACCTTGCCTTGAACTCACATACCAGCAAAGGAAATCAAAGGATTCGTCTGCAGAGTGTAGAAATTACACCCGGGCCCACAGGCATTTCCAGACACAACACATACATATTTTAGATATCCAGCGTTTAAATTTAGGCACCAGTGAAAAAGATAACCCCAGAAAGACATCCGTAGTAATAATTTCTTAAAATCACGTTATTAAAGCATGAATGAACTCACTGTCTTTTGAATAACTGATACATATATATTTATCTGTTGTTCTTCTGGATAGGTCATTTGTTTGGGTGGTAGAGCCACAGAATTCCTTTTTTTTTAAAATCTCAGGGATAGGAAGGCTTTGGATCAAAAGGATGTTCAGAACATCTCATGGCACCGGCATAAAATCACAGCTACGAGTAATGGACTTTTTCAGATGATAAAGTGATAACATGGTGGGTATGTTCAGTCAAAGAGCACAACTTGACCGGGGTGTGTTACATATGTAAATAGCAAGTGAAGCCAGGGATGTAGGCTTCACTCAGGTCCGGGTTTAGCTGGACATTTGCATGCCCACCACTGATTGGTGGATTCAAACGGGGCCCGCCACTGATTGGTGGATTCAAACGGAGGGAAATGTAAAGCGTTGTCAGTGGCTGAATCGGTGGGACTGCTCCCTTTAAAAGGGAGTGCTGCCGGCTAAGCCTTGTCAGAGGTCACTCACTTAAATAAAGAGCTGAAGTTACTACTGTCCTCCTGCCTCTTCATTGCCTCCCATGATCTAACAGGGTGGTTGTCTCTGGATAACGGTGTGCTTTTTGACTGAATAGAGCCACTTTGTCCAGTCTCTTTAAGAGACTGAACATGGTGGGTATGTTCAGTCAAAAAATATACTTTTACCCAGTGGTGAAATCCACTTACCTTCGCTACCGGTTCGGAAATGGGAGCGTGCGTGCCTCTTCTGCGCATGTGCAGAGGGTCAAAAATGGGATGTAATGACATCCTGGCAGGTGGGCAGAGCCTCCCGCTGCCGGCGCTACCGGTTCACATGAGCTGGATAGATCCGGCTGGATGCCACCTCTACCTTTACCCAAAGACAACCACCACAGACTAACCTTTCTTTCCCCCCCCCTGCCTGAACAGTGTACTTTCTACATAAAACAATAGGTTGCAGCTACCTACCACATGTTTATTATTATACCTGGAGCAGTGGTGGGATTCAGCCGGTTCGCACCACTTCGGGAGAACCGGTTGTTACCTTTCTGAGCAGTTTGGTGAACTGGTTGTTGGAAGAAATCATTAGGGCAGAGAACCGGTTGTTAAATTATTTGAATCCCATCATTGACCCCAAGGGAGCTACCCTAATGTACATAGGTGCCTACAAGCGCTACAGTACCTACTTTTGCTGGACCTGAAAATTCTTGAGTATGCCAAACATCACTGCTGTTTGATGAGCTCTTTGCATTAATGTGATCCCCAAGTAAAAGAGCCAAAAAGTGGCTAATGGAGGAAAATGGCCATTGTAGACCATTCCCAGAGGCTTCCCAGAGCAAGGGGTTGGACTAGAACAGGGGTCACCAACTTTTCAAACCTCAGAGACCACTAAATTCATGTTTTTAAATCCCGCAGACCACTAATATGATTTTTTTTAAAAAAAATATAAATAGTATTTAGTGCAATATAAAAAATGCAAATAATTTTTCTGTAGACCATCAAAATTTTCTCATGGACCACCAGTGGTCCACGGACCACTAGTTGGTGACCACTGGACTAGAAGACCTCCAAGTCCTTTCCAACTATTCTATTCTATTCTATTCTATTCTATTCTATTCTATTCTATTCTATTCTATTCCACTCCACTCCACTCCACTCCACTCCACTCCACTCCACTCCATTCCACCCCACCCCATTCTATTCTATTCCATTCTACTCTATTCTACTCCATTCTACTCCACTCCACTCCACTCCAATCCACTCCACTCCACTCCGCTCCACTCCACTCCACTCCACTCCACCCCATCCTACCCCACCCCACTCTATTCTATTCTCTGCTGACTGATGCAAAGCACAGGGATCATATGAGCATCTATGAAAGGTCTGACCTTGGCTATCAGTTGCCTATCAGGCAATATCTTAAGTTCACGTTTGACTTTTAAAACACTAAATGGTTTATGATTTGACGCTCTGTGAGATTGCCTTTCCTCTGAGGACCCTGGTCAGCTGCGTGGCTCAGCAGAGGTTCTTCTGAAAGATGGCCTTTCCTTCCTGTTGCAAGAAAGGACCTTCTCTTGCGTGGAGGTTCATTGCGCACCAAACTCTTCCAGTGCTTTAGGAAGATGATACCTCTCAGATTTTCTTAGAAAAATTCTTGTTGCCTTGAGTGTTGGACTACCGTACCCAGGAAGACAAGATATAAATTCAGAAATAAATATATTGATTGGCAAGGCTCTCTCTACAGCCTTTTGAAATGAAGACTTCTTTGTAAAGCAGGGACCTATCACCACCCCCCCCCCCTCGATCAAGGAGAATGTATGAGCAGATGGCCCCTGGAGTCTTAACTTCACCTCCATCCAAAGTCTCTCGGCAAAACAAGAAGGGACAGGCCCTCCTTCTCTGCTTTTGGCTAATTTGTCTGAATTCAGGGAGGTCAGCCCGGTGGGAAAAGAGGCAAGCCTTGGAGAAGTGGTGGGCACGAAGAAGAAGAGACGAGGAGGGGAGGGGAGGGGGGTGGGGGAGGGTCAGTGAACTTCTGAACCTGAAGACTGGAGACCAGTTCATTACCTTAAAACAAGTAAAAAAAAAAGTAATAAAAAAATAAAATAAATGCCTCATCTTTCTAAAGCGGTCTGTCTGCAATTACAGCTTGGCACGTCTGCTTCGGAGGCCCTGGCGTCCGTCCAGGTGGCAAGCAGCTTCTAAGAACCTACTATAGCTCTCTCTCTCTCTCTCTCCCCTCCTCTCTTTTTGTAACAAATCAAAGGTGTCTGCTCGACTTCTCTGTCTCCATCTCTCCCTGCTCTGGATGCTCCCGAGACGCCAGAGTTCTTCAAAAGCTGCCCTGAGCTTCCTCCAGCCTTTATGTTACCCTCTGCTTGACAAAAATATTCTTCCTTTGCTCCTTAGACTCCTGGAGTGACTCTGATTAGTGCCTTCTTCTAAGGGGGGGGGCTCTCTCTCTTTCTCCCTCCCTCCCTCTCTCCCTCCCTCCCTCTCTTTCTCTCTCTCTCTCCCTCCCTCCCTCTCCCTCCCTCTCTTTCTCTCTCTTTCTCCCTCCCTCCCTCCCTCCCCCTCTCTCTCCCTCCCTCCCTCCCTCTCTCTCACACATAGAATGATGGAAAAGGCAGAGGATCTTTTTAAAGCAGGGGTCTCCAACCTTGGCAACCTTTAAGCCTGGTGGACTTCAACTCCCAGAATTCCCCAGCCAGCTGGCTGGGGAATTCTGGGAGTTGAAATCCACCAGGCTTAAAGTTGCCAAAGTTGGAGACCCCTGCCTTAAAGCATATTTGATGTTTTGCCTTGTCTAGCTAAGGGTAGGAAAAGCGGGAATTTAAATCCCCCCCTTCCACAGCATCACGAGTTCAGAACATTATAATATAGTGTAGCCTTTATTGTCATTGTACATCATGTATACAACGAAATTGGTAACAACATTAAACAACATTAAACGGTGACATCGAGCGGGCACATAAATGTTCCGGTTTGGGATTTACCTGTGAATGGATCCTGGGCCAAGGTTTTTTTTTTTTTTGGTGTGTGTGTGTGTATGTGAGACGAGAAAGTTTGATATTTTCTGGAGACTACCAGCTGCGGGCACTGAGTCACATGCATGGATGAGGCGAGAACAGATGAATTTGGAGATAAGGGGGGAGATAAGAGACTGGATGAGGGCTTACAGATGGAGTATTCATCCAGGTAAACCAGTGGGGGGGGGTGTTGCTCCTGGGCAGGAAACGGGGAGTGTTTTTCAACAAGATTGATACCACTATTGAGAAACACTATTTACAGCTTGGAATATTTGTGGCTCCGTTTAGACTTGAAGGGGCCGTGGCAACATAAGATTTTATGGCTTCCCTTAGGTTAATATCCCAAATATCCAGACTGGACAATTGTAACATTGCCTAGCTGGTCTGTCTTTGAAGAGTTTGGGAAGCGAAATAGTTTAGTGTGCACCAGCAAGTATATTGATGGCTATTCAGTTGTGGGACCACACAGTACCTGGCCTGCACAAATTATGAGGGTCAGTGAAGGAAACAAGAGATTGAACATCACGGTTCAATTAATTGGGATCCAAAGGTTTTGTAGATGTGGTAAGGTATCAGAATCCTTTACCGGGAGAGACCTTACTTCACGCATAGTTGTGCATGAGGTGATCTTAGGTAGGTCATAAAAGTGGAGATATTGGGGATATTAGCTTCTTGTCCTTTCTGCCTTTCTCTTCTTATCTACATCAACAGGCATCCTGGTTTCTGCCAGCTACATATTTTGCCCTAAAAGTTTGTCCTAGTTAGCATGCCTGATCGAACTGGATATGATCAAAGCTGGTAGGAGCCTGGATAGCTCTGCAGACTAAGCACTGTAATTTAACACCAGCTGTCTGCAATTAAAGTAAGTTTGAATCTTGCCAGGCTCAAGGTTGACTCAGCCTTCCATCCTTTCTAAGGTAGGTAAATTGAGGACCCCAGTTTGTGGGGGCAATAAGCTGACTTTGTATAAAATATACAAAAGTATGAAGGCTATTGCTTAACGCACTGTAAGCCGTCCTGAGTCTCCAGAGAAGGGCGGCATATAGATCAAATTAAAAAAAAAATATCTGGAATATCTGAAAAATATTTTATTTTTTATTTTATTTTATTTTGAATTTGTATACCGCCCTTCTCCCTGAGGACTCAGGGCGGTGAACAGCCAAGTAAAAACATCAAGTACAAATATTAAAATACAGTTAAAATATACATATATAAATTTGGCCCCATTAATTAAAAACAATAAACAAAACACTTAAAAACACTTAAAAAATTAGGCCAGCCCGGCTTGCTGAAAAAGGAAGGTTTTAAGGGCACGGCGGAAGGCACCGAGGTCTTGGATTCTCCTTATCTCTGGAGGCAATTGATTCCAGAGGGTAGGTGCCCCCACAGAGAAGGCCCTCCCCCTGGGGGTCACCAGCCTGCACTGTTTGGCTGATGGCACCCCGAGGAGGCCCTCTCTGTGGGAGCGCACGGGTCGATGGGAGATTGTCGGTGGCAGCAGGCGGTCTCGAAGATAGCTAGGCCCTATGCCATGGAGCGCTTTAAAGGTGATAACCAACACCTTGAAGCGCACCCGGAAGACCACTGGGAGCCAGTGCAGCTCGCGCAGGAGCGGTGTTACATGGGAGCGCCATATCAAGCCACAATATCAGAGTTCAGAACTATTGGTGGCTACAGACCAAATTATTTGAAAAGCACCCAGTTGCCTTCTCTTAATTTCTCCTCCTGCTTACTATTATTAGCATAAGCCAATATTCATTAATAAGACTTCCTAATAAGATTGTGATTTAAAACTGTCCTGGGAAAGAAACCAGGGTTTACTATGTAGACTTTTTCATCTAGAGAAATTGTAGCAGTGTCTTTCCCCGATCCAGGATCATTCCGAATATGAAGAGGGGAAAAGGAAGGGTCAGGCTGTAAAGAGTGAACATCCCAGGACTTCACCTTAGTTCTTCACTTCTTAATTAGCTGCACTTCAAGTCAATTATAGTGAGTCAAAGGGGCTTATTTGGATTAAAGTACATGGCGTTAAAAGCAAATGCAGAATAACTCATGAGGAAAGATCTCCTGGAAGGACTAAGCAGACTCATAATTTAAGGCAGGGACTTAAGAAGATTCAAGGGTTAGCTTTCTGAGTTAAATGGAGAAGTTACTTGTAAGTGACAACATAGAAGACTTCCTGAGATATTAGAGAGCTTTTTCCAGAGTAGAGTCTTGCTAGATAGATAAATAGACTAGGTCCATAAATGATGCTAAATCAGTATGTTTTAACAAAGGTTTGTTGACAAGACAGAATAGGTGGTGAAATCCAAATTTTTTTACTACCAGTTCTGTGGGCATGGCTTGATGGGTATGGCAAGGGAAGGATACTGCAAACTCTCCATTCCCACCCCACTCCTGGGGAAAAAATATTGCAAACTCTCCATTCCCACCCCACTCTGGGGCCAGCCAGAGCTGGTGTTTGCCAGTTCTCGGAACTACTCAAAATTTCCGATACCAGTTCTCCAAACTGCTCAAAATTTCCACTACCGGTTCTCCAGAACCTGTCAGAACCTGCTGGATTTCACCCCTGGCTGAGAGTATACAGAACGTCAAGCTATTAACCATAGTTTAATTATGAGCCACGGTGGCACAGTGGTTAGAGTGCAGTACTGCAGGCTACTTCTGCTGCCTGCCGGCTGCCTGCAATTTAGCAGTTGACTCATCCTTCCATCCTTCCGAGGTGGGTAAAATGAGGACCCAAATTGTTAGGGGGCAATATGCTGACTCTGTAAAACCACTTAGAGAGGGCTGTAAAGCATTGTAAAACAGTATATAAGTCTAAGTGCTATTGCTATAGTTTAATTATTGTGTCTGGTCTGCAGCTTGTGCTAAGACAAACCCAAACATACTATATTTATGGCTTAGAATGATGTTTGAATCCAATTAATCGCTATGCTAAGAGGTCTGGCATGAAAGGGAGAAAGGCAGGGAGAAGAAAAAACACATTTGGGCACCAGCTGCTGTGAGAACCATCATTCAGGTACACGATCATGGAAGATTGCTGGCTAGATTGTTTAGGGAGAAACCAAAGTAGTTGATCCGTCAGTCAAGGGACCCTCTTGAATAGCTGCCAACTCTGTGGTAGCTGGGGAAAAGAACGCTAGGTTTCCCAGGTACATACCTGTTTTTGTCCTTATTCAGTGGTGTCTGAATGCGACAGTCGCCCTAGATTTACAATCACAATGGAGACCAAAATTTCATTGCTAAGCAAGGCAACTGTTAAGTGAGTTTTGCCCCATGTTATGACCTTTTTTTTTTTTGCCACAACCGTTAAATGAATCACTGCCGTTATTAACTGAATCACACAGCTGTTAAGTGAATCCAGCTTCCCCCATTGACTTTGTTTGTCAGAAGCCGGCTGGGAAGGTTATATAATACAGAGATCATGTGACCCTGGGTACAGTGCAACCGTCATAAATACAGGCCAGTTGCCAAGTGGTCGCAAGTGTGAAAGCCAATCGTGAGTCATTTTTTCCCTAGCGTTGTTGGAACTTCAAACGGTCACTGAACGGATGGTTGTAAGTTGAGGACTAAATGTAGTATTGGGTGCCACATGGTGATTGAAGCTGAGTATGTACAACTGTATTTAAGGTGACTTAATAACTATTATCATCTTGGCTTAACTTTGGCGTTGCTAGATGCCCTGGTGCACCAACTCCTTTCTTGCCTATTAGTATCTCCGATCAGGGAGTAGAGCTGGAAGGGGAAGTCCCTGCTGATGGGAACTCTTGCCTTTTTGTAAGAAAGCAAATGTTGACATACCTGTGGGTGTGAGCCCATTTGCACTCCGTGATTCCCAGAGAAGACCTGGAAGAAGAACATTCTGTGTTTTTTCTGACCGCAGAAGAGAGAAATGACATGGTAGCACAGCACATTGCTTGCATGCCAAAGATCTAAAGATAGGGTTCCTGACAGCGGAAAGATGCCAGTTGGAAGCTTTATAGCATGGCTGTCCAACCTTGGCAACTCTAAGACCTGTGGACTTCAATTCTTAAATCTTCCCCATGCTGGCTGGGGGATTCTGGGAGTTGAAGTCCACAAGTCTTAAAGTTGCCAAGATTGGACAGCCCTTCTTTATACCAAAAATCCCTAACTTGCTGCTTTCTAATGTTGGATGTCAACTCTCATAATCCCTTGTGAAAACTGGAATCATTGGGAAATAGAAAATACATCAGGCCAGGAAAGATGGTTTTAGGGCAGAGATGGCGAACCTTTTAGACACCGAATGCCGAAACTGCGTGCGTGTGCATGCACAAACTGAAAGGTGCACGGGCATGCACACATGCGCAGCAGAGATCCGGAGACCAGCTGGCCGGCGGGAGGCAGGGCATCCCAATACCGGCAGCGTGGCAAGAGGTAAGATCTTTTTCTTTCATGAGCTTCTGTTTCATCATTTGCAGGGAAAGAGATGCTCATGAAAGAAACACCCTGGAGATCTGACCTGCGGTGATGGCGCACATGCCAGCAGAGAGGGCTCTGCTGGCCACCTCTGGCACGTGTACCATAGGTTCACCATAACGGTTTTAGGGTATTGCTGTTGTGGTCCGCCAGCAGCCTGCGGAGCTGGCAGCAGAATCAGTGAGAAGGCTGAGGAAGAACATGGGCTAGTCTTGGAGGCTGGGGAAGGCCCGGATTAGGGCTCTGCATCGAAGGCAGAGATGGGGTCAGGGCCATCTGGGAGTGATGTGCAGACTCCAGAGCCTCCATAGGCTAACAGCAGAGAGGCAGAGGAACAGGAGGAGCCTGTTCCTAGTGCACGCATGAGAAGAGCTGCCAGAAGGCAAGAGCAGCTAAAGCAAAAAGGACAACTCAGGAGTAAGGCCAAGAGATGATTGGCCCTTCCCATAAGGCTTAAAAGGCCAGCAATGGCTCTTGGGCTCTTTGTTGGAAAACAACATTGATAGATCTGTTTCTTGTCTTGCTGCATTTATTTCTTGTTGGTGTCTTCTGCTTCTGAACTTTTGCCAAGAAAAGCCTTTGGCAGGTTGCCTAATTAGACCAAGGTTGGTGATAAGGCTGAAGAATTGTGTTACGAAGAATTTGTTTTGATTTAGTTTGGACTACACTGAGAATGAGTTAATTCTCAGCTGTTCTAATAAAGTCTGTTTGTTTTTGAACTGATTGCTTTTGATAATACCTAATTGGGCCTGGGTCACAACAATTGCTTCCCATCGTTGAAGACAAGACTGAGCTAGACGGAACAACAATCTCATGTAGTAAAAGGCGCTTTCCCTGGACTTTGCTGTTTTATGCTGTTCTCCATTTTTTTATTCATCATCTTGACCAATAATGGGGATCTTACCATGATGCCTTCCGTATATACTCCCAACAGCGGTATCAGTTGCTCATCTCCTCCGATAATTTTTTCCCCTCTGCTGCACCTCATATTTATTCAAATGGCTTTCATTTGAGAATCTTGTTAGCAACTGACAGTGGATGAGTTAAGATTTCAGGCCTTTTCTGGCCTCCACATTTGCATTTTTAATGATGATTTATAATTAGCAGGGTGCTGATCCCATGCGCCTCCAGAATGTGCCAGTTTGAGGGACACATGCCAGAAGAACAGGTGTGTTATGATGTCAGAGCAAGATTGAGATCGACGCTTCACAGACAAAATTAGGGAGGTTCTGCTTTATTTTTTGCAAGTGTAACCTCCCCTGTTTTGGAGATGGACGGTTATTATTGGATCAGCTGCAGTTCCCCACATTATTGCAAGCTGCTAGTAAATTCATGGCAGCTTCTGAATTAACTGTGTTCATAATCCGACTGTAACCATTTCCTGCAAAAAATAAAAAATAAAATAAAATCTTAAGAATGTGTAATGCATCATCTTCTAAAGGATCTGGTGATAATCTTGCAATCTTTGACCATGATTGAGTGTGGTGCTTAATGCTGAAATAATATATATTTTGAATGTTGCATGACATGCTCTGCCTTATGCTTGTTGGCAATTAGCTGAAGTTAATTTTTCCTTTATTTATAAAAGAAGTAAGGAAGGGGAGAGCTGGTTAAGTAGATTCACACAACAGACCTTGCCTTGGTTTCTCCTTTTTGGGGGGGGGGGTAGTTTATCCTGTTAGTGTAAACCCAGGCAATTTGGTTGATTGTTGGCTCGGTGACTTTATTTCCTTATTTTTATGACTGCCCATCACACAACACACAATGACTGTAGGCCAGTCTTTCTCGACCTTAGCAATTTAAAAATGCATGGATTTTAACTCCCAGAATTCTGAGAGTTGAAGTTCACGCATCTTGAGAAATACCACTCTAGGCAGTGAACAGAAGGATTAAACGTGAACCCGAAACACAATATAAATAGCTGCCAGAACCAAAAAGACTAACATGTGAGTTTATCTTCTAACACTTCTGTAGAAGTGATTGCAGTAGACTGCAGGTGGGCTCAATTTTGCACGCCCCTCAATTTATAGAAGGCAAAAAAAAAAAAAAAAAGGGGGACCGAAGAGATGGTGGAATGGAATAGAGAAGAACAAATGAATGGGAGAAAGAAAAATGAGAGAGAAAACAAGGTTACCTCCCCTACTGATTAGAGGCTTTGTTCCAGCAAAAAAATCTGCATGCGGTCCTTAACATATTATCCTCAGAGTAACATGCCCTGGACAATAAAAACTTTTATTCCCCCCCCACACACATTTTAGCTAAATTATAGAATTTGTGGTTAGAAGGTGTGGTGATGACTATCAGTTTGGAAGGCAGATTAATGAAGAATTGGGTTACGTGTGGCTACAGGTCATAAAGACTATGTAATATTTCCAAATCAGAGATAATATATGCCTCTAAATACCACTTGCTAGGATCCTGAGTTGGAAAATGCAATTATCCTCATGGTCTCTTTGTGTCCCTTAAATGCTCCATAGTGAGAAATTAAAGTAAGCAAACACTTTTTTTTTTTTCCAAAGTACCATTTGTATGACATTTGAAAGTCCGGAATGACATATTCTTCTGAAATCATCATTTCACATTGGGTCCTGTTGACGAAGTGATTTATTTTGAAAGAAATCAAGCCACTCAATACCGCAGTGAGTCATCCTGGTTCTTTGCTACCTATGTGGCCTTGCTGATCACGGGTTTGGCTCGATGGATCAATTAATCTGTCAATCTGTCAGATTGACAAAAAAAAAAAAATGAGTCATCTGTTGGAAACATATTTGGAATCCAGTAGGAAACAAGCTGGAGGGAGATATTATGAAGATGATTATTAGTATGGTGGCACCCAGAAAGCATTTGGTATGTTGCAGCTTGACAGGAAGCTTTGGGTTCCTGCTTTCAAAAAATGGCTCCGTAATTTAGTTCCTTTGGCAAGTTTGGCACTAGGAACACAATGGGATGAAATGAGTAAGGCTTTTCAAACCCATGAATACAAAACCAACTTTTCAGCAGTGAAAATTACAGCCCCTTATTACTCTGATTATCTGAGGACAGAGTATAGAATCATGCATAAGTTTTGGACATGCACTTTGTAGAAATTAGTTGTTTTTTTTAAATTTGATTTATATGCCGCCCTTCTCCGGAGACTCAGGGCGGCTTACAATGTGCTCAGCAATAGCCTTCATCCTTTTGTATATTTATACAAAGTCAGCTTATTGCCCCCACAATCTGGGTCCTCAATTTACCTACCTTAGAAAGGATGGAAGGCTGAGTCAACCTTGAGCCTGGTGAGATTCGAACCTGCAGTAATTGCAGGCAGCTGGTCTTAATAACCAGCTTAATAACAGGGTGCCTTAGACCACTGTACTACCAAGGCTTCAGTTACCTGAAAAGGTTGTTTCTGGATGAGAGATTGTATTACATTGCAGTGATGGCGTATCATCTTTTGTCCTATGTTAGAACATTATTTCTTAATTGCTGTATGTTACAATCACATGTAATGTAATTGCAATTACATGTAACTTAATTGGTAATACATTTAGCACAGGGGTTAATTCTGTCCTACATCCTGATAATTTCATATAACTCTTTAATCTGGCAGTCAATGACCCTGTTGTCACAGGCCTTCTTCCAGTAACTCTTGTCCAGTGTGAAAGCCTAATATGGGAAGGATAAATATAAACAGATAGCTGTAGGCAGGGGTGGGTTCTACTTACCTTTACTACCGGTTTGCAATGGGGTGCATGGGCTCTTCTGTGCAAGCGCAGAAGCTTCTGCACATGCGCAGAAGCATTTTTATGACGTCGGGGTTGGTGGGCGGAGCCTCCCGCCAGTTTTACTACCAGTTCTATAGAACTGGTGCGAACCGGGGGCAACCCACCACTGGCTGTAGGACAGGGGTGTCAAACTCAAGGCCTGCGGGCTGGATCTGGCCTGCGATGTGGTCGAATCTGGCTCACCGGGCCATCCTGGTCTACCCAGTGCGAAGAGGAAAGATCAGGGCAACGTAGCTTCGGCCCGATCTACCCAATGAGAAGAGGAAACATGCCAGCAGTTTGGGGAGTGGCATCAGGCTGGCCACGCCTACTCAGTTGACCACACCCACTCAGTCAGCCACACACACCAGTCAGCCATGCCCCCCTGGCTCCCCGAGGTCAACCACAGCCCTGAAGCAGCCCTTAATGAAATTGAGTTTGACACCCCTGCTGTAGGAGAAGAGCAGGTAGAGCTGGAGGCGGAGTTAAATGCGTCATCAGTTTAGAGTCATTGTGTTTCCACAAATGGTCCAAGTCCATGTCTCCTGAATTCTGTTGACCCTTATATTTGGCATCAATTTGTTGTTGAACTTGACCAGATTCTTGTGTATAGGCTAGGATAAATCTTCTATGCTGCAATCTTACGAATAGTCCTGATTCTTTGCACCTGACATTAATCTGTTGGATCAGATAAGAGTCGATGGAGTTCAGGAGGGGTTGGACTTGGAGCCCTTGTGGAAACTCAACAATTCTAAAATGATGATGCATTTAACTCCACCCACTCCTCCAGCTTTGCCTGTTCTGCTCCTACATCCACCTGAGGAACGAATAGTTTGCTGGGCTACTTCTGCAATTTTTCAAGTGGTCCAGTGATGCTCTGGATGTCAACTTGCAAAGCTTTCAAGTTAATTAATTAGGGGATCTTTCGGAAACTTCACACTGGAACCATTATGCTTACATATCTTTAGGGGTTCCCCCCCGCCCGCCCAAATCAAGGAATTTGGATTTTTTTTAAAAAAAATCATATGATTTGGATATTTGTTCATTTCTTTGCAATGATTTAGTTTGGGAAAAAAGGGTTCACTGTTTGCAGGAATGTGAGCATGACATCTGAATGTAACTCATGAAATAGCTGGGTCCGTTTCTAGACTTACGTAGCTTTTCTGTAGCTGCTGTGTAATGGCTAGATAAAGAGGCAGTTGCTTTTATGCGTCACAAACAGGTGATGCGATTCTACTCTGCATCAGTGGTGGAATTCAGCCGGTTCTCTCAGGCTCAGGCAAACCGGTAGCTCCAAGGCCGTGCGCATGCGCAGATGAGGCGCGTATACTCACATTTGCGAACCGGTAGGGAAGGTAAGTGAATCCCACTGCTGCTCTGCATGTTTCAAAGAACTAAGGATGTGTTATAGTTTAAACAGGAATCCAGGACAAAATTTTAGAAAGAAGAGGTGGAAACCTGATGCCCGACTCTGACTCTTCAAAGGAGCTATATCTTTTTTGTGTGTGATAATATAGCAGCTGCAGTGAGGAGCACTGAGGTCCCAAGAGAAGATACTGCTGTTTTAAAGAGTCGTAGACGGATATACATTCATCCTCCATACTCCAAGGGAGTGATGAAATCCACTTACCTTCGCTACCGGTTTGGGAATGGGAGCGTGTGGGAGTGCACACGCGCTATGTGCATACGCTCCTCTTCTGTGCATGTGCAGAGGGTCAAAAATGGGACATAATGATGTCCCAGTGGGTGGGCGGAGCCTCCTGCCGCTGGCGCTACCAGTTTGTGTGAGCCGTATAGGTACGGCTGGATTTCACTGCTGCTCTAAGGTGACTTTTCTTAAATTATTTTTAAAATACTGCACAGCCCAATAAAGCAGAGTTCCCCAACCTTTCTGGGGAACTGGACTGGTGGGATGGGGATGGGGTGGGCAGGGGAGGGGAGGGGAGGGGATGGTTCCGCACGAGTCGCCAGCATTTTTGCTGTTTTCAAGGCAGATGCTTCTCCGAATATCTGAATTTTTAAGAATTTTTCCAGAGTAGCCAGTACATTAGAAACTTACGTCATTGTTGATGGCATTGAGAAATCTGGTTAGGAAATACCTTTGGAAGGATGAAACCAGTGGGTCAGAGGTTGGTTAGTTTATCTTCAAAGCCTCGGTGGCTGGTAAATAGGTTAAGACCTGTAATGCTATGTGGGAATGGCCTTGGGAGACAGAGCAATGAGACACAACCGAAGGAACAGTCATACAAAAAGCAGTTTGGCCCTCAGCAGGAATGTGGGTGGGGCAAGAGCTTCAGAAGAGACCCTCCCTAGTTTATATCTATAAAGAGGAAAAGAGGGAGGATGTACTTTCAAGTTTGTAAGACTGATGTCAGTCTTACAATGTAGATCAGTAGATCAGACAGGGAACTCGACCAGATGAGCCAATTCTGTTTTCTTGTAAGTTTAAAGGTAAAAGTTCCCCTCGCATATATGTGCTAGTCGTTCCCGACTCTAGAGGGCGGTGCTCATGTCTGTTTCTAAGCCGAAGAGCCAGAGCTATCCGAAGTCATCTCCGTGGTCATGACTAAACGCCAAAGGTGCACGGAACACTATTACCTTCCCACCATAGGTGGTCCCTATTTTTCCTACTTGCATTTTTTTATGTGCTTTCGACCTGCTAGGTTGGCAGAAGTTGGGGCAAGTAACGGGGAGCTCATCCCATTACGCAGCACTAGGGATTCAAACTGCTGAACTGCCAACCTTTCGATCGACAAGCTCAGCTTCTTAGCCACTGAGCCACCGCGTCCCTTTACTGTAAGTTTACATTAACAATATTTTTCAAATTGGAAAGTATTCTCCCTGCCCTAGCGAGGGTCTCTTCTGACCGTCTTGCCCTTCCCTCATTCCTGATGTGGGCTAAGCTGCCTTTTATCGGACTATTTTCTTGGTTGCCTCTCTTTGCCCTAGCAAGGTCATTCCCACATACCATTACAGGGATTGCAGCTTTCAGAAGTTCTGCTCCACACAGCTTCCGATTGTCTTTAAGAATTTGCAGAACTGTAATCCAACACTCCAGAATCGCCCAGTGAGGAGACCTGCACTCTTGTAGCCTTAATGGGTTCAGTAAAGGGCAGATTAATTCATAACAGAGTAAATTCATTCTTCATTGTAAGGGTCACATGTCACTCTTCTAATGTGCAGTTGCTTTAAAAGTCTGTATTTATGACTTCACTTTTATTTCCCATTCTTGCTAAAGCTCAGAGCAGTCTAACTCTTTCCCATTTTACCCTCCCAACAATTCTGCAAGTTGAGGTCAGTTAAACGTCTGCTGTTAGAAGTGGCCTTTTAGCAGATCAAACTGTTTTTTCCATTTTTTCCTGTCCTGTGCCTTGATTAGCCAGGGTCTCGGGCAGAGATCTCAAGTTTATAGTTTATAAGAAGCTTATTGTTCAGATAGGTAGGGCTTCCAAGTTGCCCTACAAAAATAATAAACAATAAATATTCTATTGGATATGGTATTATTTGCGACTTGGTTCTTTTCGTTGGAGCTACCAAGGAGTGTAGTACTTTCTGCATACAATACTCATATTTGTATTCCTTCAAGCTCACAGTGTCCAGTCCTAACCATGGTAATTCAACAAGCTTCATTATTTAGGTCATTTCCTTACTGTTCACTTTACATCAACTTCTGATGTCACCTGCTGTCACTGAGATGATGTAACATTTGTCCTCATTATTTTATATTGGCACAATGACGGATGATGCTAAAAGATGCCACAAGTATCTGGTGGAGAAAGAGTTTTATGTGAAGCTTTCCATCCAGATTTCACTACCATTTGTTTGGGTTTAACATTGCCTTTTCCAACCTGAATGTCATCGAGGGAAGTTAGAGTGGTGTGATGGTGGCCTAGTGGTAAAGATGCTCACCTCCCACTCAGAAGGTTGAGAGTTCAATCCTGGGTAGAGGCAGATGTTTCTCTTCTAGGACGCAAAGAAAAAAAATATCTGCTGTGAACCCTGCATAGTGTCAGGAAAGGCATCTGGCCGGTAAACGCTCACCTCCATCCAGTCGCCCCGACTCTACCCTGAATTTAAGGATGATAGGGTTGTAAAAACGGAGTAATTCAGACAAGTTGAGACCAGGGGTGAAATGCTATCAGTTCTCTCTGGTTCAGGCGAACTGATAGTGATAAAAACTACCAGTTTGGGTGAACCGGTAGTAAAAAAAAAAAACAGGTTCCTCCGAACTGGTATTTCCGATGATCAGCTGTGCCACACGGTTTAGCTTTGCTAGAAAGCAGGAAATCTAAAGCTAAATCACGTGGCACAGCTGATCCCCCCCGTTCTACTTACCTTCTCAGGCCTCCTTTTGGTGCATGTTGTGCATGCGCGCATGCAATGCGCACTTGGCGTGTAGCGCCAATGGTGGGTTACCCCCGGTTCGGATCAGTTCTATAGAACCAGTAATAAAACCGGTGGGAGGCTCCGCCCACTGACCCCAATGTCATCAGAATGCTTCTGCACAGGCTCAGAAACTTCTGCGCATGCACAGAAGAGTGCACGTGTGTAGCCCCATTGCAAACTGGTAGTAAAGGTAGGTAGAACTCACCCCTGTGCAGCGCGCATGCGCGGCCAGCAAACCGGTAGCAAACCGGTTCAGATTTCACCACTCTATTTCCCCAAGTTGCATTTCCCCAAGTTCTTACCCAGTGTGGTCAACAATCAGGGAGTAAGGGAGGTTGTAGTCTAACACAGTCGGAAGACAACAGGTTGCAGAACATTGTAGAAACTACTCAACGTGCCAACTTGTTTATGTATGGCATACGTAATTAACTTTCAGCTGGCTTTTTGAACTTGTGAAATTGGGTCTAGCCTATTGTCTATGAAACAATAGTGGCAAACTTCCCCTACTAAAATGATGCAAGGAACAAGTTATCTGCCCCATATCGCTTTTTTGGAAAGAGGGCAAGGGAGCCAGAGACGTCATGGCTATGCTTAATTCAAGATTTCTTTGGACTGCTGCCCTATTCTCTTTTCCTTGGACAGAGACAAAGGATTAACAAGCTTGTTAGGAAAATGACAGCCTCATAAATTCTTCCTTTCTCTCCCCCCCCCGCTTCCCGCCCACATGCCTCCCTTTGAAATTGTCAAACCTGCTTGAGTCCCCGAGATGATGGTTGCTGTTTTATTTCTTCTGTCCTAGAAGTGACTCTCCGTTCTGCGGCCTTGATTTATCTCTGCACTTTCTACTGATTGGATTAGAAGTTTAAATGCTTAAGAGTGCATAATAATATATTTTTCTTATTAATATTAAAAAATCATTATTGGCTTCTTCTTTTTTTTTTTATCGTTCTGCCCTGAATTGAATCTCCTGTTTGATTTATTCTCGCTCTCAAAGTGGAATTTAATGCTAATAGAAGCAATCATTGCTTTGTTTTGATTCTTTGACTGTTTGGAAAACTTTCACTGCAAAAGGAAATTACGGCATTATTAAGAGTCCATTAAAAGAGGGTTTGCCTCGTGTTGCTAGTGATTACCTGCAAGGCAGAGGCAGAGTGAAGCAAAGACAAAGGACTTGTTTTGCAAGACCCTCTTTCTCATCCTCCTTGGATATAATGTAATTATCCCAGTTATTATAATCAGGTCTATTATATTACAGGTATTAATTGCAAGTCCCACTGGTTAGATTTCTTGTGGGACATCAGGCTAATAATGAGTATAAAAGCACGGGGATGCATAATTCTTTTGTTTTAACCTTTGCGTAGCTCTTTATGATTCATCGAGGGCCAATATCAGGTCTTGTTTAAAACCCCTTTCCCCTTTTTGCATATATCACTTAGCCTCCATACCGGATTCATTTGCAAAACGCTAGCTGGTTGTGTGGTTTACTGCCATATACATTGCAGCAAAGCTGGGTTGCAGCAGGTTCTGGCCAGTTCTGGAGAACCGGTAGTGGAAATTTTGAGTAGTTCGGAGAACCGGTAGTAAAAATTCTGACTGGCCCCGCCCCCATCTATTCTCTGCCTCCTGAGTCCCAGCTGATCAGGAGGAAATGGGGATTTTGCAGTAACCTTCCCCTGGAGTGGGGTGGTAATGGAGATTTTACAGCATCCTTCCCCTGCCACGCCTACCAAGCCACACCCACAGAACCGGTAGTAAAAAAAAAAATTAAAACCCACCATTGCATTGCAGCCTTTTATAACATCTCTTTCTCCAAGGTGTTAATTTCATTTACGAATGCAGATGTTGATAGTGCTGTTAATTTTACCCGGGTTGGATTGAATTTATAAGGATTCTTGCATAGATCACTCTCGTTTTGCGACTGTCTTGTTTAGCGCCCGTTTGCAGTTATAAAGGAGATGGGGAAAAAATTATTTCCCGACCAATCCTTGCATTTATGGCTTTTGCAGGCCTCTTAAGCAAAAGAAAGCTGAAGTCAGATCAGAAGCGCAGTGACGATGTAGGAAGAGCTGGGGGCGGAATTAAGCGCGTCATCAGTTTAGAATCATTGCGTTACCACAAGTGCTCCAAGTCCAACCCCTCCTGAATTCTGTTGACTCTTTATCTGGTGCCAATGTAACGTTGACCAAATTCTTGTGTATCAGCTTGATGCCTGATGTGTATAGACTTTGTGCCTGATGTTCGGTTTCACTTAGGACCTGCTTTGCTTAACAACCAGGTTGCTGGTCCCAGTTGTGGTGTCTAAGCGAGAATTATCTGTAATTTTATATGAATTTTACTAAACCCTCTGCTTGTGAATAAATGTACCGCTACCGCTAACTTCCATTAACCAATCACACTATTGATCATGTTGGATGGGTGCAGCAGTGAAATGCACTTACCTTGGCTACAGGTTTGGGAGTGGGAAGCTCTCCCATGCGTGCCTCTTCTGCACATGCGCCAGGGGTGAAATGCTCCCAGTTCGGGCCGGATCACCCAATCCGGTAGCAATGGCGGTGGGTGGTTCGGAGAACCAGTAGCAAAAATCCCTGCGCCCCCCCCACCATGCCCAGCTGAGCCACACAATCATCAGAGGTTTTTTTTTTAACTTTTCAAAGCATTTTTTCTACAATCTTTTCCGACGAAAAAATGCTTTTAAAAATAATTTAAAAAAAAGCCTCTGATGATCGCACGGCTCAGCTGGGATCGTCAGAGGCTTTTCAAAGCATTTTTTTCTGCAACCGAAGAGGTGGTTAAAAAAAAATGCTTTGAAAAGTCTCTGACGATCCCAGCTGAGTTGCCTGATCAGCAGAGGCTTTTCAAAGCATTAGAAAAAATGCTTTGAAAAGTTAAAAAAAAAAATAAGTTGGCCACGTCCACCCAGTCACATTACCCACCACCTCAGCAAGCCACGCCCACAGAACCAGTAGTAACAAATTTTACATCTCACCCCTGCCATGTGCAGAGGGTCAAAAACAGGGCGTAATGACGTCCTGGTGGGTGGGCGGAGCCTCCCAACCGTTGGCGCTACTGGTTCGTGCGAGCCGGATAGATCTGGCTGGATTTCATTGCTGGCTGAGTGTTTTAAGAATTGCAGTTCAAACCATGTGGAGAACATAGGTTGAGGGAAGGTTGCTTTACAGAGTCCCCTCCCTGTGCCTGCTTACAGAAATAATAAAACGAATAACAATAACTATACTTTTGTAAGAAATGGAGCTACCCCGTGTCTAGCCACTGGATCATAAAAGATTTTTATTGATTGATTATTAGTCTTCTATGCCGCTCATCTCACCAAGGTGGATACCCTTTATTAGGGTGAGATTAACACCCTTTAGTCAATTGAGGCTTTTCCTAATCTTAGAATAGAATAGAATAGAATAGAATAGAATAGGGAATGGGAATGGGAATGGGAATGGAAATGGAAATGGAAATGGAAAAAGAAAAGGAAAAGGAAAAGGAAAAGGAAAAGGAAAAGGATAGAATAGAATAGAATAGAATAGAATAGAATAGAATAGAATAGAATAGAATAGAATAGAATAGAATAGAATAGAATAGAATAGAATAGAATAGAATAGAATAGAACAGAACAGAACAGAATTCTTTATTGGCCAAGTGTGATTGGACACACAAGGAATTTGTCTTTGGTGCATAGGCTCTCAGTGTACATAAAAAGACAAGATACATTCGTCAAGAATCATAAGGTACAACTCTTAATGATAGTCATAGGGTACAAATAAACAATCAAATCATATTAGGAAATCATATTATTCTTGATGGTCTCCAGATATCAATTCCCAGAATTCTTGGCAATAATCATTTAGACTGGAGAATCCTGAATCTATTTAGCCTTAAAGGTAATTTTCCCATGCCTTCCTTTCTCTCTCCCTCTCTCTTCTTCTCTCTTTCTGTTTCTCCACCTCCTCTCTCCCTTTCATTCACTTCCTGAGGCTCTATTCTTTTCTCTCTCTCCCTCTCTCTCTCTCTCTCTCTCTCTCTCTCTCTCTCTCTCTCTCTCTCTCTCTCTCCCCCTCCCCCCCCATCTCTCTCTCTTAGGCACCAAGTTTCAGGGGAAGGAGGACAGATAGCTTTTCCAGAGATCTGAATTAATTACTTGCGATGGAATTAGGCAGAGGGCCGTCTAGGTTTCTATGGATGCAGATTTTCAAGATCTGCTTTAGAGCAAGGCTGCCACTAAGGCAGAAAGATGGAGAGAAAAGAGGGCTCCAAATTCCAGTTAGAAGAGGCTGTATTTTCTGTGCTATCTGTACTCTGTTGAGGAAGGAATGCCTGGGTTGGTTCTTGAATTGGTTTTGCAGGAATCCCGCTTTGAATCTGTAGCTCAAAAGCTCGCTCAGTCTGTATCTGACTCAAGCAAGGTTTCTGCCTTTATTGTTGGAATGGATATATGAACTGAAGCCGGAGCGTTTTCTTATGTTTATTAATTTTTCTACGCAAGATTAGAAAACCTAAACAGAGATATATACACGGAGATATATTTTTTTTTGGTCAAGGCTATAATAAATCCTTGCCAGGGATTTCTGCCCAAAAGCTAATTCGCTAATGTTTTCAAGTAGCAAAGAAGAATGGTTTTGTATAACAAAGCATTCTAATTGTATGATGCCCGGCTTAATAATGTGTTTTTTATTGTCGACATTGTGTTGATCATGTTTTTTTTTTCCTGTATTACACCGTTTCTTGATTTTGTTGACTGAATTTAATCCCTTTTCAGAGCCAAAGATGGGAATATGGACACACACACACGAAATACGTAATGAGACAAGAAAGAGCATGTATGGACACTCTTTCTCCCTTGCTTTTATTTATTTTCAAATATGCACAGGTTAAACATGGGAAGGAGAGATTTTTGTTCATGATTTATTGAGGACTACTTAAATAGTGCCAGAAGATGTTAGTTTGGAAATACCCCTAAGACAGTGATGGTAAACCTTTTCGGCACCTTTTCACGCGGAAACGTTGTGTGCGCGCATGCATGCTCATTGGGGCTGTGCTCGGAAGAGCCAAACTTCTGGGTTCTAGCGCACATATGCATCCAACGATCAGCTGGCTGGCACACATGTGCAGGTGGTTTTCAGCATTGCCGCGTGCATGAACAGATCGCGCTCCAGAAAAGCCGAACTTCTGGGTTCTAGCGCATATATGCACCCAACGATCAGCTGGCCGGCACGCATGTGTAGGTGGTTTTCAGCACTGCCGCGTGCACGAACGGATCGCGCTCCGGAAAAGCCGAACTTCTGGGTTCTGGCATGCATGCTCACCCGACAATCAGCTGGCCGGCGTGCATGTGCACACTGGTTTTCGGCACTGCCATGCATGTGAAGGACAGCTGATTGTCCTGCCACATGCATGCCAGAAACCCAGAAGACAAACAGGCAAGGCTGCGCATGCTGGGCAACATGGCTTCGTATGCCACTTTGGGCACACATGCCATAGGTTCACCATCATGGCCCTAAGACTTAAAAGGTCAAACTGTTTTATCTCAATAGTAGGAGAAGATAGGCAATAAACTTGCAGATCGAGTGGTTATTCCAGGCCTTCCTTCTGCTCTCCTACTGTTGAACTTTTGTGTGTGTGTGTGTTTTTTTTAAATTGGATCTAAAATCACATGAGTCAAAGAGTCTGACTTCAAACCCTGCACCTTTATGCAGGAGACCACACTCAGGTGGAGTGTTATATTATTTGCCTTTTTTCAGATGGACCTAGAAACATCCGGTTTCTTGTAAGGCTATCCTATCTCATTTGAATCTGATCTCTACCGCTTCCTCCTCACTGCTACCTTGAAACAGTCGTGATAGGTAATATTTCTTGATAGGAGCTAAAAGAGAGAGTCATTCTGCTTAGTACACAATGCCTCTTTTGACTCTCAATTCTGAGCGCAGGTGAGAGACTCAAACCTTACACTAAAGTGATGATTGTGTGCCAACTTGGCAGGTATGCGCGCTGTGAACTGATTTGGGCTCAAGAAACAACCCCTCGAAAAGACATTTCCTTTATAGCTGGCAACTTTTTCATTAGTTCTACTCTTGTGCCTGGTTGTTAACTCGCACAATGTAAGCATCCCTCCTGCTCCCCATGTTACTTTATCCTTCAAGCTAGGAAAAATGCCAGTCTGGGGATTACCAGTGTCTCACCTTTCGATGGCAGATGTTGTTAGCATATAATAAGGTTTGTGCAGGAGTGGCCTTTCCATTAGGCACAAAGAGACAAAGGCCTCAGATGACAGACAGACGCCAAGGAATAGACAAGCTGACCAAGCTTTGCAGGGCATGGGCCCTGTCTCAGGTCCCCTTAAATCGACATCCTTTCTTCAGTTGAATTTAGGAGAGATGGTGTGCCATGGCCACAATCAAAACCAGGGTCATTGGCCAGTTGCCTCCAATAAGGTTGCCTCCAATAAGGCCAAAAAAGCCAACACAGTTCTAGATTGCATAAAGAGAGGGATAGAATCAAGATCACGTGAAGTGTTAGCACCACTTTATAATGCCTTGGTAAGGCCACACTTGGAATCCTGCATCCAGTTTTAGTCGCCATGATGTAAAAAAGATGTGGAGACTCTAGAAAGAGTGCAGAGAAGAGCAACAAAGATGATTAGGGGACTGGAGGATAAAAGATACGAAGAACGGTTGCAGGAACTGGGTATGTCTAGTTTAATGAAAAGAAGGACTAGGGGAGACATGATAGCAGTCTTCCAACATCTCAGGGGCTGCCACAAAGAAGAGGGAGTCAAGCTATTCTCCAAAGCCCCTGAGGGCAGGACAAGAAGCAACGGGTGGAAACTAATCAAGGAGAGAAGCAACTTAGAACTAAGGAGAACTTTCCTGACAGTTAGAACAATTGATCAGTGGAACAACTTGCCTCCAGAAGTTGTAAATGCTCCAACACTGGAAGTTTTTAAGAAGAGGTAGGATAACCACTTGTCTGAAGTGGCTTAGGCTTTCCTGCCTAAGCAGGGGGTTGGATAGAAGACCTCCGAAGTCTCTTCCAACTCTGTTATTCTAAGTACTTCTAAGTAGGTTTGCACAGCACATGGAACAGTGAACTAGCTGGTCTTGTTTGGGGTCAAATGCTGTGGCCTTTTTTTTTTTGCATTCTGTGGATCCAGCTGCCAAAGGACAAGCATTACTTAGAGACACTGAAAGAGAGAGGCATATCCTTGCTTTTGACTTTCAGCAGCAAATTGGCCAGTCCTGAATCCGGACTGCTGCTTGCTCTGGGTTGTTTTTTTTTTTTTTTTTTTTTGCAGATGGAAATTAGCTTAACGCAGACTTCTCAAATCTGGCTGCAATCCACATGGTTGGATTTCAGTTCCTAGAACACCCTGGTCAATTTGTCCACAGTGTTGTGAATTCTGGGAGGAGACATTGATACAGGTGGGAAGCTCAAAGGTTGGAGAAATCTTACGCTACTGGCATTGGAACAAGCCAAGAAGGAGCTCTCCCGTTCCTTATTCTGTGCCCAGGTGGATAATACTACGCTATTTTTTTTTAAATTAAAAAAAAATTACATTTTGGCACGGCAAGTTAAAACAAGAAATAACCCTTCCAGTCCAGCTGGACTTCTCTGAAGCCCCATGTTTGTGAGCAACATCTCTGTCTGGTTGGGGAGCCAGGGGCTTTGGGGATCTATCTGCACCTGCCTCCCTCCTTCAGAGGAACACCTGCCTCCTCCGCTGAGGAAGGTTTGGGGTGGAACAAAGCTAGCACCTGCTGCAGGTCTCCAAGGAGCAAAGCTTTGCTGCAGTTGTTCCCTCAGAAGCTGTGGCAATCATCTGACCCGAGTATAGATCTGTTGGCGTCTTTGGTAATTCCCCCCCCCGCCTCCAAATCTGCCCGATTTGAAAGAGTCACCCTGATTTGACTCTGGAAATTCTTGGATGAAGGTGCTTTTTCAAGAGGCAACTGGACTTTGTTTTTCCTCGAAGATGTTTCGCTTCTCATCCAAGAAGCTTCCTTCTGTTCCCTAGTAACGCTCCCATTCCTCAGTCTATCCAAGCCCCAAGTCCCTTCCCTTATTGGGTGTGGGGCAAGGGTGAAATCCAGCAGGTTCTGACAAGTTCTGGAGAACTGGTAGCAGAAATTTTGAGCAGTTCGGAGAACCGGCAAATACCACCTCTGGCTGGCCCCAATGTAGGCTGGGAATGAAGATTTTGCAATATCCTTCCCCCAGGAGTAGGGTGGGAATGGGGATTTTGCAGTATCCTTCCCCTGCCACGCCCACCAAGCCACACCATGCCCACCAAGCCACGCCCACATAACTTGTAGTAAAAAAAAAAACTGGATTTCACCACTGGTGTGGGGAGGTTGTGACATGAAGGGGAGGGCATTTCTCTGAACTGAAGAAACTTCTTGAATGAGAAGCGAAAACGTCTTCAAAGAAAAACAAAGGAAGTATAGTTGCTTCTTGAAAAAGCACCTTTGGGACAACCATGACCTGGATGATGACTGAGAATCTCCGTAGACATCTCGGATGAAGGGAGAGGGAGAGAGAGAGGGAAAGGGAGAGAGAGGGAGGGAGAGAGAGGGAGGGAGAGGGAGAGGGGGAGAGAGAGAGAGAGAAATGGAGAGAGGGAAAGAGAGAGAGGGAGGGAGAGGGAGAAAGAGAGAGAGAGGGAAAAGGAGAGAGAGAGGGAGGGAGAGAGAGAGAGGGAAAGGGAGAGAGGGAAAGAGAGAGAGGGAGGGAGAGGGGGAGAGAGAGAAATGGAGAGAGGGAACGAAAGAGAGGGAGGGAGAGGGAGAAAGAGAGAGAGAGGGAAAGGGAGAGAGAGAGGGAGGGAGGGGGAAAGGGAGGGAGGGAGAAAGAGAGAGAGAGAGAAAGAGAGAGAGACAGATGGATTTTCCAGGTGACCATTTGCGATCCATTTTCCTCTCCCTTCTATCTGGATTCCTCCAGTCCGCTGGCTTTCCCACCACCTCGTTCCTCCACTGCCAGAAACTAGCATCCTCTCTCGCATGCCACAGCGCTCCAGATAGCGTGGCTGTAGGGCTGGCGGTCTTCTTGCTGTTACAGGCATGCTGCCCGTTTGCTCTTTGGCAGCTTCTCTGCCTGGACTGCCTGCCTCCCCCTTCACCCCAGAGTATGGAGGTCTTTCTGAGTCCAGCCCCTGCCAAGGCGGAAATGAGGCTTTATGTGTTCTCAGGGCTCATTTTTGTTTTGTCGAAGGAAAGAAAGAAATGCACCCAAAGGCTTGGGAACACACGTACTAGAAGGCACATGCAAGGAAGGTTGTAGAGCTGGTATGAAACAGGCACATTGTACTGGGAGATCCTAAGTCTCTCTCTCTCTCTCTCTCTCTCTCTTTGTATATGTCTGTTGGGAGTCAGCAGATAGGAGGAAAATGCAAAAGCTTTCAGAAGTACATCAAAGTCTTCCCTCAGGGAGGGGGGCTCTGAGAGGCACCAATTCTCCCTTCCTCCCTATTCAAATGTGGTGTCTCCAGCTGTTAGAACCCTGAAGATAAGCCCTCCTTGCTAGGCTTGGATATGTTACAGAAACGAGGAGAAGTAAAGCTGTAACAACCCGGATTCTCCAATCCAGAACAATTGACATAATCCACTGCTGGCTGCCTCTTGAAGGATCTGCTCCATTTGTTCTAAACTGCGCTATATTTATTTCATCTGTTATAACTTGGCCGTCAGATTCCTTCCCAGAAGAGTGATGAGCTGCTGCCGTTCAGGAGGGAAACAGCAGTTCAAAATGAGTATAAAATGGTTGTAGGTGTGCAATAGACACTGTTGGAAGAAATCTCCTTCTAGGTTCTGCTCCAAGTGAGGAAACAGACACTGGAAACACGGAGGCTGCTTGGAAAGATGGTTTAATGGTGGACAGGATCACATGGCTTGAGTTCCTGAACAGAAAAGGGAGGAATACAGCGAGTCCACGGGTTTTTATGCTCTTTCTGCCTTTGCATTTCTTGGGGCCCCGAATGTGTATCCTGATTGGTTGTCAGACTCCCAGGGGGTGGGGGTCTTAGCTAGCCGACGGTCACATGTGCTTCCCAGGTCACATGTGGTGAGTTTCTGCTGATATTGTGTAGAGGGCTAATCCTATCTTTGTTGGATCTTTGGCAATTCCTACTATGGCTCTGCCTGAAGGAGTTAGATCTTTGTTATGTAGAATAGACTGGCCCAGGCCTTAATGGCCCATTGACAAAGGGTGGGGGCAGGAAGATGGGAGCTGCTTCAAAATAGGCTTATCCCAGGGAAATATAATATTCTGCCTTTTTCATATTTCCTAAAATATTTCACTCTTCCAGGAAAGGAGTGGGTGCTAACTTCCTACAACACAATAGGACCATGATGGCGAACCTGTGGCATGCGTGCTAGAGGTGGCACACAGCGCCCTCTCTGCTGGCATGCGCGCCGTCATCCCAGGTCAGATCTTCCTGCCGTTTCTTTCGTGAGCTTCTCTTTCCCTGCAAACGACAAAACAGAAGCTCAGGAAAGAAAAAGATCTTACCTCTTGCCGTGCTGCCGGTGTTGGGATGCCCCGCCTCCCACCAGCCAGCTGGTCTTCGGGTCTCTGCTGCACATGTGCGCATGTCCATGCATGTGCATGTCCATGCGTGCGCACACCTTTCAGCTTGGGCATGCAGGCGCGCTCAGTTTGGGCACTCGGTGTCTAAAAGGTTCACCATCACTGAAATAGGACATCTTTTTTTTTTTTTAATTTGATTTATATGCCGCCCTTCTCCGGAGACTCAGGGCGGTGTTGAGCTTACAATGTGCTCAGCAATAGCCTTCATCCTTTTTTATATTTATACAAAGTCAGCTTATTGCCCCCACAAACGGGGTCCTCAATTTACCTACCTTAGAAAGGATGGAAGGCTGAGTCAACCTTGAGCCTTGGCGAGATTCGAACCTGCAGTAATTGCAGGCAGCTGGTCTTAATAACTAGCTTAATAACAGGGTGCCTTAGACCACTGTACTACCAAGGCTCTTGCTGTCCTCGCATATAAATCTGTGGGTGGGAGTATTAGGAGCTCTTCGAAATCTGAAGTTCAGAGGGATCTGGCATTTTGGCAGCTTGTTCAAACAACATCCCAACCCAGCATTTTCCGAAAGCAAACAAATAAGCAATTAATAGAAGCAGTCATTTAATAGGGTCACGTTTAACTAGAAGGTTAGGGGTAGGTTTGTGTCTTGAACTGACAGTTGAAGAATAAGGAAACTGATTCATTAAAATTGCCAAAGCTGCAAAAAAAAAAGAAAAAGTGGCATGATGGAAGGACAGCCCTGGTTAAGAGTTGCTTTTCAGAGCAAGATGGGATTATTTGACACATAAAAATAAATAAATAATCTAAAATGGCAAAAATCTGGAGGAGTCTGGTAGCACCTGTTCCGGAGATGCGATTTTTATCAGAAGACGTATGTTTTCTTAAGTTTGCTGCAGCAAAATAGAATGGATTTTTCTGAAAGACAACAACCAAAAAAAAGGGCTGTCTAATCTTTTATTAGAGGGATGCGGTGGCTCAGTGGCGAAGACACTGAGCTTGTCGATCAAAAGGTCGGCAGTTCAGCTGTTCAAATCCCTAATGCTGTGTAATGGGGTGAGCTCCCATTACTTGTCCCAGCTTCTGCCAACCTAGCAGTTCGAAGGCACGTAAAAAATGCAAGTAGAAAAATAGGGACCACCTTTGGTGGGAAGGTAACAGCGTTCTGTGCGCCTTTGGTGTTTAGTCATGCCGGTCACATGACCATGGAGACGTCTTCGAAAAGCTCTGGCTCTTTGGTTTTGAAACAGAGATGAGCACCACCCCCTAGAGTCGGGAATGACTAGCACATATGTGCGAGGGGCACCTTTACCTTTTAATCTTTCATTAAACCACAGAGCTGGAAATGTTTGTGTGTGGGGGGCAGCAGTGAAAGAAATTAAGTCAAATCAAATGCACGAGACAAACCTAACAATATTTGAATGCACCATTAAGGGGAAAAAACAAAAAAAACCAAATAGCGTATTCCTTGGCAGAGAATTCCACCACTTTGGTGTTGCAAATGAAGGAAGCTTGTTGCTTCTCTCCAAGCCAACTACTTTTCAGATGACAGTAAGGCCTTCGAATGGCGGGGGCACCTGGTGTTGCATTTAGAATGTGCCAGCTTCAATCCCCAGTGTGATTAATTAATTGTTTGTAAAGGTGTTCCCAATTAAATGGCCACGAGATTTATTACACAAAAGCTTTCTTAAAATGCCATCTTAAAGCAGTTTCGCTCTCTTGTCTGTGAAGGAAAATCATGCATGTCACAGTGTGTCTTTTGATTTTCACTGCTGGCTCTCTACTGAAGAGATGACTTTTCTATATATGCAATATATTTTTTTTTCCTGTGCTATTTTTGGTTGTGTGTCTTGTTTGGGCTGGGATTTTTCTTCATTTTGCTGTTCTTAATGTTTTGAAGGCACTTTATCATCTGCCAACATTTTGCTCATTGTTTATAGATTGTCTGCCAACTTCTAAAAGCAAATTGGGTGTACTCTACGGAAATGAAGTGGTCTTCCTCACCTGTATATCTATGGAGATTCTCAAATTCAAATTCAATTCAAAACCTTTATTGTCAATGCACAACATGTGTACAATGAGATTGGATGAGCCTCCCTTATTGCAGCCCCCCCTCCCCCAAACACAAAATACATCTCAATAACTCATAAGTGAAAGAAAGAAAGAATATAAAAACCCTAACCCAATAGATCATACTAACAAAAACACAATCCTATATACATATATGTGCTTAACATTACATTGTATTATATTGCACCAGTGTAGACATGTTACACGTTGTGCTGGCCCTGCAAGTCTATCATACTAAATAGTTATGGAGTTATGTTGCATTCAGACATCTGACTGCCATCCAGGTCATGGTTGTCCCAAAGGTATTGTTTTCAAGAGGCAACTGGACTTTCTGGTTTTTCTTTGACGACGTTTCGCTTCTCATCCAAGAAGCTTCTTCTGCTCTGACTGGATGGTGGTGGGGAATGGGAGGATTTATACACCTTGCAGACAGTCTCTTCTTTTAGAGAGCCGTTGAGGCCACTTGGGAGGTTTATCTGTGTCCTCAGGGTCACCTGAGTAGTGCAAATGGGTGTGGAACCTTCTTAGAACTGTAGAAAGGACTGTGTTGTAGGCTGGAGATAGATGATTTTGTATCCCCCCCCCCTCTGTTGAGAGAGGCCATCTAAGTCAAAATTGAATAGCCCTCTGCAAGTGAGACCTTCAAGTGGCTTCAACAACTCTCATAATAAATAAATAAATAAATAAATAAATAAATAAATAAATAAATAAATAAATAAATAAATAAATAAATTTCTATACCGCCCTTCTCCCGAAGGACTCAGGGCGGTGTACAGCCGATTAAAAACACAATCAGTTAAAAAATAATTAAAATTATTACATAATTTCGGCTCAGATTTAAAACCCCAAAATTTAAAACCCAATTTAAAAATCATAACATTGATAGCCCGGCTTTGCGGAACAGCAGGGTCTTGAGGGCACAGCGAAATACACGGAGGTCGGAGTTCTTGCGCATTTCCGGGGGCAGTTCATTCCACAGGGCAGGAGCTCCCACAGAGAAGGCAAATGACCAGCTGCCTCCAAGGAATATAAATCCTTCGATCCCCCACCATCCAGTCAGAGCTGAAGAAGCTCCTTGGATGAGAAGCGAAACGTCATCAGAGAAAACCCAGAAAGTCCAGTTGCCTCAGTTGACCCACCTTCTGCGGGCCAACATTAGACCGGCTGCTTCTTCTCTTTAGCAAAGCTTGAGTTCATTGTTTAACCATCACATCTTCTGATTATTAATCAGCACACATGGCACATACAATGTGGTGGCAGCTGTCAAGCTTGCTGACACCCAGCACAAAGGAAGGGATGATTGCAAATTGCACCCCGGGCAAAAAAAAAAAGGAGGGGAAATGAGTTCAATGGGGTGGGGTGGGGGATGTTGATTGTGGTTGGAGATGGTTTTTAGGTTCAAGACAAAAATCTAAGAATTGCCTTCAGAAGAGGCAAAGGAAATGTCCTTTTTTTTTTTTTGCAGGAAAGAGAAGGCCAGGGTTGATCAGAAAATGTAGGTATTGGCCTTGTTAGCCCAGCAAAAGGGAAGGGGATAAACAACAGACCACAGGGGTGAGCAACTCTGGCCCCTTTATGACCGGTGGACTTTAACTCTCAGAATTCCTGAGCCAGCCTGACTCAGGAATTCTGAGAGTTGAAGTCCACAGGCCGTAAAGGGACCAGAGTTGCCCCACCCTTGCAACAGACACTCATTTTATCCTCAGCCTTCCATTATCTTTCAGCCAGCAGATGATAAGATTGAGAAATAAGAGGAAGTTGCCATCTTTGTGCAACGGAAGAAGCTGGAGATCACAAGCAGCCTCTGGTGAAGGCTGTTTGGCAGCATTTTTAGGGAAGTCATTCTGTTGACTTTCAAACATTCAAGGCTTTCATTGAGGGTTGACAGTTGTGTGAAAGACTGATCTGGGCACAAAGGTAGCAGTGCCTGACGCGGTGTGTAACACGAGCCCTTTCATAGATGTCACAATGTCTGAGAGCCAAACTGTGCTCCTGTGGCATGCATGGTAGGGTTTCATGCATTTTTTTCTTTTGAAATAACAGCCAGGGAGAGAAGGGAGGGAATAAGGACAGGGTGAATCTCTGTGTATCTCTGTGTTAATACCACAGTCCCAATGATTCGTCTTCCTCTCATCTGAAGGTTTTGAGTTGACCCTAAAAGAGAGGTGGTCAATTAGTTTTCCCGAGGAGCCACGGGTGAATCTGGGACTGTTGTGGAGGGTTGAATCCATAGGGCCACTGCCATGGTCCCCACCATCAGAGAGATTAACAGAGATTAACAGAGTTGGAAGGGACCTTGTAGGTCATCTAGTCACACACCCCCACCCAAGCAGGAGACGCTACACCATTTCTGACAAATGGCAGTCGAGTCTCTTCTTGAAAGCCTCCAGGGATGAAACTCCCACAATTTCCGATGGCAAAGCTGTTCCATTGGTTGATTGTTATCACTGTCAGAAAATGTCTCCTTATTTCTAGGTTGAATCTCTCCTTGGTTAGTTTCCATCCTTTATTCCTTGTCTGGCCTTCAGGTGCCTTGGAAAACAGCTTGACCCCCTCCTCTCTGTGGCAGCCCCTCAAATATTGGAACACGGCTATCATGTCTCCCCTGGTCCTTCACTGTCACTGCAGGCCAGGCAGAGATAGCCAAAGGGCCAAATGTGGCCCTCGGGCCATAGATTGTTGAGGTCTGCCCTAGAAGGAAGTGTAACTGTTACCCAATATCACATGGATGAGAGCAAGACCTTTAATGGCAACGAGAGGTCCATAATGACCGTTTAATGCTTCTATTTATTTATTATTCAAATTTCTATACCACCCTTCTCCTTTCGGACTCAGGGCGGTGAACAGCCAAAATAAAAACATCTATACATAACATTACAGTTAAAAATAGAGTTAAAATAATTTATAAATTTGGCCCGTAATTTAAAACTTGTCAATTTAAAATCAATATTAAAATTTTAAAACTAACCCTAAAATCAAGACAGACCGGCTAACTGAAAAAAATAAGTGTCTGGCTGCTGAGCATAATCCTGTAATCTTTTTTCCTTTCTCCACTCTGATAGAAGATCGTCAGCATATTGGGGGAAACGTGAGGTCCCAAAATAATTTCTAACATTATTAACTGATTGGCCTTAATGTCCAAAATCAAAAGTATGGACTTTTTGGAATGTCTATGGAGATTCTTAATTATCCAGATCACGATTGTAACAAAGGTGCTTTTCCAGAATGCAACTGGACTTTCTTGGAGTCCAGTCACTTTTTGAAGAAGTACCGAGCCTGTAGTACAGTGGACTAAAGCACTGTTATCAACAAGATTAACATCTGCTGCTTGCAATTACTGCAAGTTCAAATCTCACCAGGCTCAAGGTTGACTCAGCCTTCCAGCCTTTCAAAGGTAGGTGAAATGAGGACCCAGATTGTGGGGGCAATAAGCTGACTTTGTATAAATATACAAAAGAATGAAGGCTATTGCTTAGCGCATTGTAAGCCGCCCTGAGTCTCTGGAGAAGGGCGGCATATAAATTAAAGCAAAAAAAAAAAAAGTACCTTTGGGACCTTTTAGAATAGATGATTTCAAAATATAAATCCTATTTTGGATAGACCTCTTACATGTGTAGGGCAGTTGTCCACAACCACCCACCTACCCAGAAGAACACGTGGCTCAACCTACAGTCCACAAGATGAGAGACTGGACTGCAGCTCAACCAGGGTGCCCTTAGCAAAAGACCCTGAGAATTGTCAGTTGCCACCATCCAAAAGATGCATAGAAAGTCTTGCATAGAAATGGTACCTTCCGGGAATGGCTGGACTGTTGGGGAAGATGGGACTCGGCAACCCACATCGCTAGAGGAATCCCAGGTTGTGGGAATCTGGGCTAAATAGGCTAATAGGTGCAGGGGTGAAATCTACTTACTTTCCTTACTGATTTGGAAGTGCAGGCGCCACGCGCGTGTGAGCAAAGCAAGGACAAACATGCACGTCACATGTGTGTGCAGACCCTCTGCGCATCCGCAAAACCTATGCATGTGCAGAGGGTAAAAAACCAGGAAGTAATGACACCTGGGCAAGTGGGCGGAGCCTCGTGCCACCATTGCTACCGGTTCTCCGAACCACGTGCTGCAATTGCTAGCGGATCGCTTGATCCAGTCCGAACCGGGATCATTTCACCCCTGAATAGGTGACTCGGGATAAAAGAGTGCTGCACGATCCCACCAGCGGCTTTTGTGGCCCTTTATTCTTTGACCTCCTGGACTCGGCTGATGTGAGAAATAAAGACGGTGGGAGCAATGATCCTGAGCTCTGGGGAGAATTCCAGCCTCCTCTCCCACACTCTGCTTTTGCATGAAAACTCCTCCCGAGGAGCAACTGGTTTTGCAGCTCGAGCAAGTTAGGCACGAAAGCTTGCAAGCTGCATCTGGACAGGACTGCCTCTCTGCTTCCCACCGCTTGTCCTCAGAGCACCCCTGGCAGGCGGAGAGCAACCATGTGGCTGCCTTTCCCACTACCCTCTTCACAGCCAGCCAGGCAGCTCTGGAATCCCAGCAATAGGATTGACTTACCCGACATCATTCTTGGCTCAGCTGCGGTCCCTGCTTTTCCCCTTAAAAAGAGAGAGAGAGAGAGAGAGAGAGAGAGAGCAAATGCTTGCAGAGGAAGCTGTAAGCCAAGCTTTGAGGCAGCTGTGAAGAGCTTCAGAATCCTGCTAGGCTGAATGGGCTGCGGAGAAGGCAAAGGGGGTTAATTCTGAACGCTCATCTGTATTTATTTATTTTAATTTATGTGCCGCCCATCTCACTCCGCAAAGGCGACTGTGCAGATTCCTAACTGGGAAATGCCGGTGAGCAGGAGAGTCCTCTCCTGATCTAATGGCAGATTTGGCATTCACCCACCTGCATGGCTCCAGGCAATCTTTGGCTTTTGTAAGTCAGTTTTGGCAGCTGTTTGCGAGGCCTTCTTCCAGCCAGTTCTTGGGATTGGAAAAGTTGGCTGTCAGTTTGCTGGAGAAACTCGATTGCCCAGTTCTTGGTATCTACACAGCAGCCACACGTCCCTACATACTCTGTTGTGAAATAAAGCACCAGAAAGGAAGGCAAGGCAAGAACCAATGGATGGAAACTAAGCAAGGAGAGAACTGACCTAGAACTAAGGAGAAAATGCCTAATGGTGAAAACAACCAGGGGAACGGCTTGTCTTCAGACGTTGTGGGTGCCCCATTACTGGAGGCTTTCAAAAAGAGATTGGACAGCCATTTGTCTGAAATGGAATAGACCGGGGGTGTCAAAGTTACATCATCACATCATCATTACGTGATGTATCAGAACTTCCCCCACCTTTGCTAAACCGGGGGGGTGGGTATGGCCAGCATGTGATGCATCCGATCGCAGGCCAGGAGTTTGATTCCCCTGGTATAGACTCTCATTTTCAAGCAGGGGGTTGGACTAGATCAGGGGTCTCCAACCTTGGCAACTTTAAGCCTGGAGGACTTCAACTCCCAGAATTTACCAAGGTTGGAGACCCCCTGGACTAGAGGACCTTCTTCCAACTCTATTATTCTGTGTTGTATGGGACAGTTCAAATTGCAAGCATGTAATTTGGAAAACAGCGTTGAATTTGAACTTCCTTCTGGAATTTGATCTAGCTGCTTAACTTCTCCAGGAAATAAAACAAAACAGGAGACTTCAAGTTGTTGCATAGGCTAAAAGGGGTGAATTTAGTTTGGTGGGTAAGCTTAACAATTTAATGGGAGACATGCACGAGGCCATAAATTCTGGAAAGTGTGGACAGCATCTGACTTTGGATGCAGCTTTGGCCATAAAGGTAAAGGTTCCCCTTGCACATATGTGCTAGTCGTTCCCGACTCTAGGGGGCGGTGCTCATCTCTGTTTCAAAGCTGAAGAGCCAGCGCTATCCGAAGATGTCTCTGTGGTCATGTGGCCAGCATGACTCAACGCCAAAGGTGCACAGAATGCTGTTACCTTCCCACCAAAGGTGGTCCCTATTTTTATTTTTCTACTTGCATTTTTTACATGCTTTTGAACTGCTAGGTTGGCAGAAGCTGGGAGAAGTAACAGGAGCTCACCCCGTTACGCGGCACTAGGGATTTGAACCGCTGAACTGCCAACCTTTCGATTGACAAGCTCAGCGTCTTAGCCACTAAGCCACCATGTCCCTGTAGCTTTAGCTTTGGTCATATGTCCACCCAATTTCCTAAATGGGGGGAAAAAAGTCAAAGAAATGAGATGAGGAGCATAAAGTGTTAAGATAGGCATTTAAGAGCCGGCCTGTTCATTCTATGCTGCCACCTCTTCTCCAAAGTCCCTCCTAGACAGCATCACCGTTCCTGTTCTTCTTCTGATGGCTGAGAGCAGATAAATCTTGATTTCCCAGAAGATACTGCTTCTAACCCTTTCATCTTCCTACGAAGGAGCGAAATAAGAATATTATTCACATAAGGATTAAGAGTGAGGCAGCCTCTGGCCTTTGTACCTTCCAAAGGGAAGTAAGGTGATAATGGAGGTGTTGCGTGGAGTCAATAGGAAGCATCCTAAAGAATTTGCTTGAAGCTAGATATAACTGTAGGTGATGAATTTGGGGCGAGCCTGCTACTGTTTCCTGAACATCCCCTGCAACCTGTCACATTTATAGGTTGTGTGACATTCCCTTGCAAGCTTTCACGTTTTAAATAGTACTATGTTTTTAAAATCCCTGTTACAGTCCAAAGATACATTTTTAAATACCTATCCAAGGGTACAGTGTAATTTCCTGGGATATTTTAAGAGCCAAGTAATTGTTTCTTTTTTAGGGGTTTAAAATAAAGGTAGGTAACTTGGAAGTCCGTGGGCCTGCAAATTACATTTAGCTTAGTTTCCTGTGACCTTTAACGAGTCCGTCTTTCCTTGGAAAGAGGCCTTTGACTTTTCAATCAGGCCATCGGGAAGAGGGTGAGAACAAGAGAGAATAAGGAGCCCAAAGCTTTCTGTTTGGGTCACACACCCAGCCTTGAATTCTGTTCCTTTGTAGCTTCTGACAGATTACTGCTCTGGAAATATGGCGCTCAATAATAAGAAGAAAAAGTTTCCCCACAGACGTGTTAGAGAAACACAATTGCCCAACGATTGGTGGCAAGCAATTCAAACCAGATTTTGGCCACAGAAGAAATGGCAGTCTTGGGGGCAGAATCGGAATGCTCGTATACAGGGATGGGCTTCAAAATTTTTAGCAAGGGGTTCTCTGCCCGGTTGCTGGGTGGGCGTGACCATGGTGGGCATGGCCTAGTCAGCCTCCTGCACCATGGCGGTGTGGTAGTGGTGGTTTGCCCTCCCCAGGCTCTGGAGGCTTTCCTCAAGCCTCCGGGAAGGTGAAAACGGCCTCCCCAGGCTCCGGAGGCCCTTCCTGAACTTCCGGTAGGCCCGTTTTTTGCCCTCCTTGAGCCTCTGCGCGCACCCTGCACTTACCTGCATCCAAAAAGGGCTGCGTGGGAACTCCTGGGAGGGGCGGGGCGTGGTGGGTGGGGCCAGCCAGGAGTGAGCTTTGGGGGTTCTCCGAACCACACAGAATCTTAACTAAAGGTTCTCCCAAACCCCAGCGAACCCCCAGCAGCCCACCCCTGCTTGTATATATGAATATCTTCACACACATTCCTTTTCCCATTTCCACTTTTTAAAGGAGATTTAAAGTTCAAAAATCCCCAGAAGGGAGTCTCATTCTCTAAATGGCCTCATGTAACATGTTCAGAAGTAAGAGCTTTTTTTTCTTTAAAAACAAAAACAAAAAGACACTTTAAGACATTTATTAAAGGCAGTAATTTATCAGGCTCCCTTCAACAGGGCGTGACTCTGCCACAGGTGGTCCTTGTTTAGCAACTGCCTCATTTAGCAACTGTTCGCAGTTATGACAGGGATGAAAAAAGTAACTGCGACCCATCCTTTGCATTTACGACCTTCGTAGGTCTGTAAAGCAAAGAAAGCGAAGTAAGATCGTAAGCAGAGTTGCTGTTTCTCTTAGTGAACATGTCAGCATTCTGATGCTGCCATAAAAAGGAGGAGACGAGGCTTGACTTTTCACCTACTTATTTTCTCTGTAGATAATATCCCCTAGGAGATGGGATGGGAGGGGGGACATTCCTGTGGGTTGAGGTCAGAAGCTGGGGAGACTGACTTGGAAGATGGCCAATGAGAAGATGAGAATTGGGGAACGGAAAGGGAAGGGTTTGGGGGTCAGAGGGTTAGTATTGGCTATGACGAAGTCAGGGCCAGATCTGTCATACTCAATAAATGGAATATTTCAGCAAAGATTAATTGTTTGGGAGTGCAATTTATTTGAGATGACATCGGAACCTGACAGAACACTTTGTTTAATGTCCAAGTTGTTGGTAGTACCAACTGTAGTTGCTCAACGAGGACTCTGTATAGTTGAGGAACATATAACTAGGGCAGTGCCCCCCAAACTTTCGGGCACCAAGGATTGGTTCCTGTAGAGAGAGGGTTTTTTCACGGACTGGAGGGGGCATTTTTTTTGTATGCTGTGGGCTTCACTTGTTTGTGCGGCCCAGTTTCTGGCTTGCTGCAGGCTAATCCTGGTCCACACACTGGGGGTTGGGGACCCCTGAACTAGGGAATAGAGGGCAATGGCAGGTATGCTGCCCCCATACCCATCTCTCTCTCCTGCAATCTCGGTTGATAGTAAGGTGTTGTTTTGGAGATTGGTCCTGTAGTGGAGAAGAAGGCAGTCCTAAATGTAAGGCTTGCAAGCTCCTTCCTGAGTGAGTTGTTGTTGTTGTTGTTAGTTGCGAAGTTGTGTCCGACCCATCGTGACCCCCATGGACAATGTTCCTCCAGGTCTTCCTATCCTCTACCATCCTCTGGCTCACGCCGACTGCTTCAGTGACTCCATCCAGCCACTTCGTTCTCTGTCGTCCCCTTCTTCTTTTGCCCTCAATCGTTCCCAGCATTAGGCTCTTCTCCAGGGAGTCCTTCCTTCTCATTAGGTGGCCAAAGCCTTCTAAAGAGCAGTCAGGGTTGATCTCCTCTAGGATTGACTGGTTGGATCGCCTTGCAGTCCAAGGGACTCGCAGGAGTCTTCTCCAGCACCATAGTTCAAAGGCCTCAATTCTTTGGCGCTCAGCCTTTCTTATGATCCAACTTTCACAGCCATACATTGCAACTGGGAAAACCATGGCCTTGACTATGTTTTTTGACTAAGCCACACTTGTCTGTGTGGCCCAGTTTCTGGCTTGCTGCAGACCAATGCTGGGACCCCTGAAGTAGGGGATAGAGGGCAATGGCAAGTATGCTGCCCACATACCCATTGTTCTGACTCTCCCTCCTGCAATCTCTGTTGATAGCGAGGTGTTGTTTTGGAGATTGGTTCTGCAGTGGAGAAGAAGGCAGCCCCAAACGTAAGCCCTGCGAACTCCTTCCTTCCTGAGTTAATGGCCCCTAACTGAGCACTTGTGGAAGAATTGAGATTCAGAAGCTGTTTGCCGAGAGGAGGGCAGTGTCTGCCAGCCTGAATAATTGATGGCACCATTACGATCATTCAAACGTCCTTCTCTTCATGCTGGTTCTTCTGTCTGCAGAAGCTCCGTCTCAGCCTGCCAAGGGCTCCCAGACAAGAGGGTGATTGAGGCCCAGCAAGATGGGCCAAGATGCATTCGTCAAACTTGGAGAGGTGGTAGTGAAGACTCCTGTCTGCTTCTGGGGGGGGGCAGGGGGATTCCTATGTCGCATCTATCCTGAGTTAATGCAAGAAGGTTTTGGGGAGGGCCATTGCAGCCCAGTTTCTGCACCCGGAAAAACAAGGATTCCGCCAACATATCTATTTGCATAACACAGCCTGGTTAATACAGAGAGCAGGATGTGTCGATCCCTTTGTGGTTGCTTTTCAGATGCATTCCGGTCACAAGGACAGACCTCCCAAGTCCAAACTTGTCTCCATCATTTGGAGGGGAACGTATGAATTCGGCATCCTACACAAAAAAGGCTTTTGCATACCGTCTACGGTCAGGGTTTAAATTCCACAACGCCTTTGAATAAGAGAAATGGGGGAGTGGGGGGGGTAGGGGAGGAATTATAAAGACATTTATGATTCCCCTGCTGAATGATGCTAAGCTTGTTTAGTGAGGAACAAATCCCTGTGAGTTCAAGAGGATTTACTCCTTGGTGAAGTTTGCATAGGATTGCTGCTTCAGGCTTCTAATTAAATCAATGATGTTATCCCTATGAGGAGAACATCTCAGCTACTAGTCTGTACAAGTACGGTATTGCTTTAAATGGTCCAATGGCCCGATTTTAGGGTAAGATGCTTTCTTACTACCTTTAAAACCCCTACGCTGCCCCCAAATAGTCAAATGGAAGAGACCTAGCAGTGTGGAGTTTATTAGTCATATTTATTATTATTAGTCATATTTCTATGCTGCCCACTCTCCAAGGACTCTGGGCGGCTTACACCAAAGACAATATACTAAGTAGCATATTGCCCCCAACAATCTAGGTCCTCATTTTACCCACCTCAGTAGGATGGAAGGCTGAGTCAACCTTGAGCCAGTGAGATTTGATCCGCTGATCTGCTGAACTAGCAGTCAGCTGAACTAGCTGCAGTACTGCACCCTAACCACTGTGCCACCTCGGCTCGTTTCCCAAGATTAATTCTCTGCAGCAAAAATAAAAAAAAATTGGCTGAAATAGAACATAAGATAGAATCAAGATCACATGAAGTGTTTAATACCACTTTATAAGGTCTCGGTAAGACCAAACTTGGAATACTCCATTCAGATTTGGTCACCACAATGTAAAAAAAAAAAAGATGTTGAGACTCTAGAAAGAGTGCAGAGAAGAGCAACAAAGATGATTAGGGGACTGGAGGCTAAAACATATGAAGAACAGTTGCAGGAACTGGGTATGTCTAGTTTAATAGAAAGAAGAACAGCCTTGCAATACTTGAGGGGCTGCCACAAAGAAGAGGGCAGGACAAGAAGCAATGGGTGGAAACTAATCAAGGAGAGAAGCAACCTAGAACAAAGGAGAAATTTCCTGACAGTGAGAACAATTAATCAGTGGCACGACTTGCCTTCAGAAGTTTTAAATGCTCCAACACTGGAAGTTTTTAAGAAGAGATTGGACAACGATTTGTCTGAAATGGTATAGGGTTTCCTGCCTAAGCAGGGGGTTGGACTAGAAGACTTCCAAAGTTCCTTCCAACTCAGTTATTCTGTTAAATTCTGAAACGTATTTAAGTCAGTGGCTGTATTCCCACAATGTGTTTGGTTAGGCTGGTGAAAAACCTGACATGATTTGCACAGCATGCTAAACCTTGGCTAATGCTAACTTTGATTTGTATGAGAGTGTATGCAAACCACTTTATTCATAGTTAATGTAAGGCTCAGTGGATTGTGAGGAAAATGATATGTGAGGGCAATCAGGACAGGCAATTGTACATGACATGGTCTGACTTTGCAGAGATAGATAATCCTTGATTTATGACCACAACTGGGATTGGAACTACTGTTGTTAAGCAAGCTGGCCGCACCCAGATTTGATGCCAAACTCGTTCAGCAAAACACCATGGTGATTAAACGAATCACATGGTCATTAAATGAATCACATGGTCATTAACTGAATCCAGATTCCCCGTTGAATTTGCTTGCTGGAGGCCAGCTGGGAAGGTCGTAAATGGGGATCATTTGACCCCAAGATGCTGCAGCTGTCATAAATATACTGCTCAAAAAAATAAAGGGAACACAAGCAGAAGACATCCGAGATCTGAATGAATGAAATAGCCTTATTAAATACTTTGTTCTTTACATACAGTAGTTTATACACTGCTCAAACAACTAAAGGGAACACAAAACTACTGTATGTAACGAACAAAGTATTTAATAAGGCTATGTATATGCCAAGTGCCCATATAACCATGCGAGGATTGGATGTAGGTCATTGCTTTTCAGCACTGTTGTAACTTTGGTCATTAAACGAATCATCAAATGGTCATAAGTTGAGGACTACCTGCGCCTGCTTCCCGAATGCCTTGAGTACGTTAAATAATAGCACAAGCTGCCCAATGTGTTTCTAGGCTGTTCTGGTTTGGTCTAATTTTGGAAGAAGAAAAATAGGTGGCAACATTATTCTACATTTCACATGTTTAAATTAAAATAAGTGTTGCGTTGCATTGACTTGCCCACCTGCTTGGAGAAAATCAATTCAGGAATAAACGAACATAGCATACAACAGATAGAAATAGCCTTCAGGTGTGCCTAGGTCAGACTATATGTGTATTGGTGGACACTGGCAATGCCATGCTCCATTTTTCAGTTTTCCTTATTTTCATCTATGAAATGTTGGCTGCATTATCATTATATTAACTTACACGGACACTAGCATTTAGATGATGATGGTGGTGATGATGATGATGAGCCTGAGTGGCGTAGGAGGTTAATGCCTCCTAAGGCAGCATTTAACATCCAGCTGCCTGCGATTACTGCGAGTTCAATTCTCACCAGGCTCAAGGTCGACTTAGCCTTCCATCCTTTCTAAGGTGGGTAAATTGAGGACCCAGTTTGTGGGGGCAATAAGCTGACTTTGTATAAATATACAAAAGAATGAAGGCTATTGCTTAACGCATTGTAAGCCGCCCTGAGTCTCCGGAGAAGGGCGGCATATAAATCAAATTAAAATAAAATAAAATAAATAAATAAATGATATACACCTGATAGGAACGGAACAGAGCTATACCTGCTGGATTCTGTAGCAACAGCTCCACTTCCTTTCCTGCTTTCACCCGGGACCTCTGTGTGCTGCCTGTGATGGGTTAACAGGAATAAAGCCCCTGCAAAATTTTGATTTGAGAGAGCTGCAGGCCAAAAGTACATTTGTAACCTCAAGTGGCTACTACCTTGAAGACACTCCAGCTCTGTCTAGCAGCCGTCTGCAGCTAAAACCCTTTGATCCACTCACTCTCCTCTGGGGAGCAGACTGCAGTAATGGTGCTAATGCCCCCATGGCGACAGGGGTTTAGCTGCTAGACGGATGGAGGCAAGGACCTCTCCCTCCCTTGCTGGAAAGCAGCTCAGTGAAGGGATGGAGGCGGGGGGGGGGGGGAAGGAGACGGCTTTGTGACAAAGAATGGATGCCTTCGGGCCTTAACTCTTGAGGTGCCCAAATGGCTGGGCTTGGAATGCACCTCTGGAATGTTGCATTGGGAAAGAAATGGGAGCCTGTTCATTATTTCCAGGCCTATTAGAGTAAACAAGCTGGTGGGGGGGGGAAATGGTGGTGGGGATGTGCGTGTGTATGTCATTCTTTGTATAAAAAAAAGAAATCTATGTTGCTGCAGCATGGAAACCGCTCGGATTGCCATAGGAAGGGTGTCCTTGAGATCAACACAATTTGTGTATTTGTGAAAGTGGAAAAACCCGGTAGCCCTTTTCCTAACTAACGATTTTGATTAAAAAAGCCCAAAGCTTTCTGAATTGCGGCTCACTTTAACAGAAGTGTGTGTGTGTGATTGTGTGTTTATGATGGTACACGTGGATTTTAGTGCAAAAGGGAGAGGCTTGCAGACCCCGAAGTGTAAATCTTAAGAGCCCCTTCTGTCCACAATTGCTGAAAAATTTGCCGATTGCTTCTCTGTGGTTTTTGAAGTGAGAAATGTGCAAAACCGGCACGTCACACGCCTCAAGTTGGGCTTCGGCTCGTGAAGAAAAATAAAAGGAAAGTGTCAGGTTTCGAGGTCGTCTCAAATAAATAAAGTTTTCCACAACTCTTTTCTCCATCCCAAGTGCAAGAAAAGTTAACAGTATATCCTGGCTGCACCCATGTGTGTCACACAGTTCCCCCACCCCGTAGGAATTCTGGCAGCTGGAGTCCCACGTACATCTGAAACACGTCCTCGGATTAAGGAAGGCTGGTTTGAAGCACAGGGAGCGAGGGTGTCTGCTGTTCTCCCCCCAGTCCTATAATATTAAAGCTCCTTTTCTCTTTTTTCTTCTTATACAAGTTATGAGCGAACACCTGGAGCGCCTTTTGATGCCAATAACCAGGAAGGACATCCGCAAACAAGCAAATCTTTGTGCTTGTGTAGAGGCAATGCTTAATTTCCCCCGTTGGATGCATTCATGTAACACACAAGCCAGGCTAAAATGAGGGTGGATCTAGGGGTGGGCTTTGAAAATTTTTGCAAGGGGTTCTCTGCCCGATTGCTGGGTGGGTGTGGCCATGGAGGGCATGGCCATGGTGGGCGTGGCCTAGCTGGCCTCCTGCACCACGGCGGGGGTGGGGGGCATTTTTGCCTTCCCTGGGCTCTGGAGGCTTTCCTTGAGCCTCTGGGAGGGCGAAAACAGCCTCCCCAGGCTCCAGAGGCCCTCTGGAGCCTGGAAACAGGATCGTTTCCGGCCTTCCTGAACTTCCAGTAGGCTCATTTTTCACCCTCCCCGAGCCTCTGCGCACACCCTGCACTTGCCTGCGTCCAAAATGGGCTACGTGGGGACTCCTGGGAGGGGAGGGGAGGGGTGGGAGGGGCAGGGCCAGCCAGGAGTGGGATTTGGGGGGTTCTCCAAACTGCACAGAATTTTAGCTAGAGGTTCTCCTGAACCCCTGTGAACCCCCAGCAGCCTACCGATGGGTGGATTATCTGTCAGTCAATATACCGAATTGCCCTTGACTAATCTTGGGTGGGGGACAAGTAAACTTTGAGGAAAAACCACTAGGACACTCAAAGGACCTCAAGAAACCACTAGGACAGTGTTTCTCAACCTTGGTAGCTTGAAGATGGGTGGACTTCAACTCCCAGAATCCCCCAGCCAGCTGGCTGGGGGATTCTGGGAGTTGAAGTCCACCCATCTTCAAGCTACCAAGGTTGAGAAACACTGCACTAGGACCTCATTCCCCCCTCCCAATGGACCTTCTCAGAGGTCTCTGAAATCAACATTATTTGCCAGCTTGTGTTGGAAAATAATCTAGTATTAAAATTCCATCAAACAATTTTGATAGATGGTAGTGCAGCAAATGCATCAATTTTAATTTTTAATACAGTACATATTGACAAATGTAACCCATATCGACAAAAGCTCTTTCGGGTTCATTTTCTCCATGGGAGGAATTTGTCCCTATGGCATATTCAGAAGCCTTGAGGGAAATGACACTCTGCAGGTCCACAGAAGCATTCCCCCCCCCTCTTTGGAACTCAATCGGAAAGGATTTATTTTAAAAAAATTATGAGTCACCCATCTGGGCAATGACGCTAATTCAAACTTTTGACACATTTTTTTTTTTAATTTGATTTATATGCTGCCCTTCTCCGAAGACTCAGGACGGCTTACAATGTGTTAAGCAATAGCCTTCATACTTTTGTATATTTTATACAAAGTCAGCTTATTGCCCCCACAAACTGGGTCCTCATTTCACCTACCTTAGAAAGGATGGAAGGCTGAGTCGACCTTGAGCCTTGGAGAGATTTGAACCAGCAGTAATTGCAGGCAGCTGTGTTAATAACAGGGTGCTTAGACCACTGTACCATCAAGGCTCATGAAGGAAATCTTGAAAAAAATATGGGAAAATAGGAAGGAACTAATGGGACTGTGTCAGTACAGGTTGTTTAGCAAACTCTGGTTAAAACAAACCAGGGTTTAAGGTACTCTCTGAACTAAGACCATGTGACGTTACTTTCAGTCCTACCAGAGGAAAGTGATACTTGGAGAACTTCTAGGTCAGCGTTTCTCAAACTTGGCCGCTTGAAGATGTATGGACTTCAACTTCCAGAATTTCCCAGCTGGAACACTGCTCTGTGTTGTTTTCGGAAAATCCTAGATGTGTCCCCAAGTAAGATCTGATAAATGCTTTAAGTCACCCAACACTTCCTTGAAATGGGCTCTGTTCCATCCATTTTGTGGGGAAGAGCTTTGACATGTCATCATGCAAAGACTGCTAATCTTCCGAAGCAGCTGAAGCAGCCCATTTCTGGTTTAATGTATTAAGTGCTCCAGCTTCTTTATAGCAATAGCAATAGCACTTAGACTTATATACCGCTTCATAGTGCTTTAGAGCCCTCTCTAAGCGGTTTACAGAGTCAGCCTATTGCCCCCAACAATCTGGGTCCTCATTTTACCCACCTCGGAAGGATGGAAGGCTGAGTCAACCTCAAGCCACAACCTTAAACTACAGGTTGTGGCTTAACATGTGGTGGAACCCAGTATGTGTATCTGTTTTTAATATTTCTTAAAATCCTACCTTTATTACTTTTATAAATAACTCATAGTGATGAACATACCTAATACTCCCTCCTCTTCCTCTTTCCCCCATAGCAACAAGCTTTTGAGGTGGATTGGGTTGAGAGAGAGTGATTGGCTCAAAAGTCACCCAGTTAGCCTTCATGCCTAAGGTGGGACTAGAACTCACAGTCTCCTGGTGATTGGCCCAAAGTCACCCAGCTGTCTTTCATGCCTGAGGCAGCTCACAATCTCGAACTCAATGACTTGGCCAAAGTCACCCACCCAGTTTTCATGCCGAACACAGGACTAGAATTCATAGTGTCCCATCCCTCCTCCCCCCCAATTTCTAGCCTGGTGCCTTAACCACTAGACCAGTGATGGCTAACCTTTTTGCCATCGCGTGCCAAAAGCAGGGGGAGTGCGGGGTGGGGGGCGCGTGCAGGCGTGCCCACACCCATAATTCAATGCGCCCCATCCCCCGCGCCTGCGCACGTGACCCCCCGTGCTCCCCCCTGCTTTTGGCACGTGATGGCACAGTGGGCCAAATAGGCCTGTTTTTTGCCCTCCCCAGGCTCCATAGGCTTTCTTGGAGCCTGGGGAGGACGAAAACAGCCTTCCTCAGCCCCCGCCGGAGGCCCTCCTGAGGCTGGAAACGGCCCATTTCCCGACTTCCGGTGGGCCCCGAAGGCCAGAAAATTAGCTGGTTGCCACACACATGTGAGCTGGAGCTGAGCTAGGGCAATGCTTGCGTGCCCACAGATATGGCTCTGCGTGCCACCTGTGGCACACGTGGCATAGGTTCGCCATCACGGCACTAGACCAAACTGGCTGATCCAATAAAGCAAACGATAGCTTTGTATGGTATGTCCACGCAGGTCACCTACCACAACTTCTTGGGTCACTAAGGACAAAAATAAGCCTTTTTCTGCCTGAGACCTAGCTGGAGTTCAGAGTGGTGCTTGCTTTCCCTGGGCTAGGCAGCTTCTTCCTGTCTTCTGAGTGACAGCTCTGGCAGCTCACCCTGTAGAGAAGGAGTGGGGGGGGGGGAGGAGGAGGCCAGGCGGGTGCAGCACGCGGGATGAAATGAGCACAGGGTGTCCTGGCCTGGACTGCGCTGCTATTTGGAACATTCCACAGCGGAGCTGGGAGGAAGCCATCTCCTTGGCAGACCATCGCTGACCCTGGCTGGGAGAGGCTTTTCAGCCCCCGGGGTGTGTGTGTGTGCACACACATGCATACTTGTGTTGAGAGGGGGTGTGTGTGCTGCTTCTCCATGCCTAATTGTGTGCATAATGAGCCTCATTCAAGTCGGCCGAGCCACCCAGTGGGAGCAGGAGGTGGAAGGTTTCCTTTGGGTTGAAGTCAGTACAAAATGGTTGGAGAAGCAGCATCCCCATTAGGTCAGACAGCCAGGAGCAAGGCTGATGTCCTGTCTGGTCAGCTGGGGACATCTTGTTGGCCTGCCTCTGCCGCTTTCCGAACATGAATAGCTTATCTGGAATATTTATTTATTTATTTATTTATTTATTTTTCATATTTGTATACCGCCCTACTCCCGAAGGACTCAGGGCGGTGAACAGCCATAATAAATACAAATACATATAGAAGTTAAAAACTATTAAGAAACAGATTAAGTAATTTAGGCTCAAAGATTAAAAAACATCCAAATTTATCTAAAGAGGTTTAAAACCCAATTTAAAAGACAGTTTAAAAGCCAATTAAAAAGGGAGAGTTAGGCCAGACCAGCTTGTTGGAATAGAAATGTTTTCAGGGCTCGGCGGAAAATGCGTAAGTCTTGGATGTTTCGTAACTCCGGGGGAAGCCCGTTCCAGATGGTAGGTGCCCCCACAGAAAAGGCTCTCCCCCTGGGGACCGTCAGTCGACATTGTTTGGCCGACGGCACCCTGAGGAGTCCCTCTCTATGGGAGCGAACTGGTCGGTGAGAGGCTATTGGTGGCAGGAGGCGGTCTCGTAAGTACCCTGGTCCTGAGCCATGGAGCGCTCTAAAGATAGTAACCAAAACCTTGAAGCGCACCCGGAAGACCACTGGGAGCCAGTGCAGCTCGCGCAGGAGGGGGGTTACATGAGAGCGCCACATTGCTCCCATTACCACCCGCGCGGCCGCATTCTGGACCAGTTGGAGCCTTCGGGTGCTTCTCAAGGGGAGAATATGGATCATGATCAAGTATTATCTTTCAGGCGTGGCTGGATTAGATTGGAGGTACTGTATTCCTATCTGGGACGCAGCGGCTCAGTAGCTAAGATGCTGAGCTTGTCGATCGCAAGGTTGGCTGTTCAGCAGTTCGAAACCCTAGTGCTGCGTAACGGGGTGAGCTCCCATTCCTTGTCCCAGCTTCTGCCAATCTAGCAGTTCGAAAGCACGGAAAAAAAAAATGCAGGTAGAAAAATAGGGACCATCTTTGGTGGGAAGGTAACAGCGTTCCGTGCGCCTTTGGCGTTGAGTCATGCCGGCCACATGACCACGGAGACGTCTTCGGACAGCGCTGGCTCTTTGGCTTTGAAACAGAGATAAACACTGCCCCCTAGAGTCGGGAACAACTAGCACATATGTACAAAGAGAACCTTTACCTTTACCGTATTCCTAAATGCAGGAAGCAGATGTACCCCTCCTTCTGATGGGACAGAACTACTACGCTGCATTTTGTACAACAGGACAATTCATCTTTGGGATGGATGAGCTTTCTCTAACAGGATTACCCTAATCCAGTGTGACTTGCAGATGTTGGCTGGATAAATCCAATGAGACTGGCACTCCTCCCTAGCAATTCTCTATCTGAAGGTATTTGAGGGAAGGAGGCAAATATCTAGATCAGAGGTCTTCAAACTTGGCAGCTTTAAGACTTGTGGACTTCAACTAGCATAGCTGGCTGGAGAATTCTGGGAGTTGAAGTCCACAAGTCTTAAAGCTGCCATGTTTGAAGACCTCTGATCTAGATAAACAAATCCACCCCCCCATTATTTAGTAAGGAAGGGGAGTGACCTCATTTATTTACTTTTGTTATGGAGTATTTTATGTGAGTGAATGGTGGGAAACGTTCTGGAAGGCAGCAGGTTAGTGCACGTCAGTGAGAAAAATGAAATGATAATTGGCTATTTTTTTTAAAAATATGTCAGAACCAGAAATAGAAACATCCATTTAAAATGAATCACTAGGACACATTAAAACCAACTGGTGAAATATTAAGCCCCAGCTAGGTGGCAGCAATGTAGCTGATCTTGGTTTATCTCCAAAAGCTAAGTAGAGTCTAATATGGTTAGTACATGAATGGGAGACCAACAGGAGTCCCACAGAACATGTAGAAAAGACATGTTGGAAAAAGGTGATAAGCGAATTACCTCTGTATTGTTAGCTTCAAAATATATGGATATGTCTAGGAATTGAGTTCAAAATGAGGTTTGTCATAACAAGTTGCAGCACCAAATTCATTTGGATTGATCTTGACCAAGGTAAATTGAATCATACTTGATCAATTATTGGATGAGAAGCAATTGAATCTTATGGACTTGACGGGGGAGTTACGAATATCCTGCAAGAAGACAATGGCAAACTCCTTCCCTATTGTTGTCAAGAACAATGTTATTTTTAAATATACTTTTGCAGAGACAATCTCATACCTGAAATAACTAGCTATAACAATTTTTTCCAATACTTTCATTAAAAATTATATAAGTAAAACAACTACAAAATAGAGAAATACATTAAAAAAATTTAAAAGGGCATAACAATAATAATAATAAAGAAAATAGATATCACAATTTTGAAGTGACACTATGTGAAAAGAAAAAAAATCCATATGAAAACTGGAAATCTATAATCTATAATCTTATAGATTAGAATAGTAGGGCAAATTCATAATAAAACAAGTAGTTTTTATCAGCCTGTTGAAAACTTTGAAGCTGAAAATCATATTTGCTTTGCTATCTCTTTTCCCCAAGTTGCAAAAGTTTCCCCTTTTTTCCAAATTTATTTGTGTACTTATTAAAATAATTCCATTCCAGCTGTCAAGCAATGGCTTTTCAGGCAGCAAGCAATATTTCAAGAAAAGAAAATACTACCAAACAATTCCAAACCACAAAAATAAAATAAAATAAAACCCACAAATAGAATTTGAAACAAAGAGCATGAATAGATTGAAAAAAAGGAGCTTTGCTCTACAGCTACGCAAACACCTCTGAGTCCAGTATTTGGCACCTCCAGTGGAAAAAAACACATATGTCTTGGAAAAACTGCCTTTGCTGGAAATTTCAGAGATCCAGAGGTGGGTTTCAGCAGGTTCTGACCAGTTCTGGAGAACTGGTAGCAGAAATTTTGAGTAGTTCGGAGAACCGGTCAATACCATCTCTGACTGGCCCCGCCCCCATCTATTCTCTGCCTCCTGAGTCCCAGCTGATTGGGAGGAAATGGGGATTTTGCAATAACCTTCCCCTGGAGTGGGGTGAGAATGGAGATTTTACAATATCCTTCCTCTGCCACGCCCACCAAGCCATGCCCACCAAGCCATGCCATGCCATGCCCACCAAGCCACACCCACAGAACTGGTAGTAAAATTTTTTGAAACCCACCACTGCAGAGAATGATTGAGGCTACTGCTGCTGATGAAAATACAGTAGGCAAAACTGGATCGCCATCACCACTCTGAAATTCAGGAGATGTTTTCCAATAGGTTGGCTTTTTAAAAATCTTGGTTAGCTCTTCAGCAAAAACATTTTGACAAATGAAGGCAAATATACTTGCCCCAGGATAATGTTGCAAGATCCAATCTAGATCGGTCATCGGAACTAGAGGTTTATTCTTCTAAGCTACAGATGGGAGGAAGCTAAGCACCAGATTGCAAGAACACAAGTGAGCGGTCAGACGAAGAGACCCGAACTCATTGGTAGCCTCACATTGCAATGAACAAAAACATACATTCAGTTTTGCAGCTACTAAGATTGTTGGCCAAGCAGGGACAAAGATAGCCAGAGAAATGGGCCCCTTGTCAATCAACAGGAGTGCTGATTTACCACCAGCGTATCAGGTGCTTAAGAGCCGAGGACTTGGCAACCCAAGGAAACAACAGCCAATCACTGGCCATCAACACACCAATCAACCAATAGGAAGGCACCACATAACTACGACTCATAGAATAACCCAGAACACATATTCCAGTATGGATAAGTTCCTTGAAGATGGGCTCCAGCATGAGTCCAAAAACTCGGAAGAGTAAACCTCTGGTCCCGGTGACAGACCCAGATTGGATCTTGCAAAAATGCCTTGATTTTATGAGGGTTTTGAAACAAGGAGCAAACAAACCAGGATTCCTGTGGCTAAGACTGAATAATAAATAGAGTGTGAGAATACTGGATTCTGCAATTCATTCCTGATACCATCCTTTTAATTTAGGGCATTAGGTGGCCAAGCAGTATTGACCATAGTCATCTAGTACAGGTAGTCCTATGAGTGAGTTGCCAAGTGTCTGCATTTTGATCACATGACTATGGGGATACTGCAATGGTTGTAATAAGTGTGAAAAATGGTCATAAGTCACTTTTTCCAGTGCCTTTGTAACTTCGAATGGTCAGTAAGTGAACTGTTGTAAGTCAAGGACCACTTGTAGTAGTCTGGATTTTGACAGGCTAATCCAATAGCTCTATTCCACATACCTTAATATCAATGTGCAGCAGCTGCCAAAAAAGCCTACACAGTTCTAGGCTGCATAAAGAGAGGGATAGAATCAAGATCATGTGAAGTGTTAATGCCACTTTATAATGCCTTGGTAAGGCCACACTTGGAATACTGCATTCAGTTTTGGTCGCCACGATGTAAAAAAGATGTGGAGACTCTGAAAAGAGTGCAGAGAAGAGCAACCAAGATGATTAGGGGACTGGAGGCTAAAACATATGAAGAACGGTTGCAGGAACTGGGTATGTCCAGTTTAATGAAAAGAAGGACTAGGGGAGACATGAGAGCAGACTTCCAATATCTCAGCGGCTGCCACAAAGAAGAGGGAGTCAAGGTATTCTCCAAAGCCCCTGAGGGCAGGACAAGAAACAATGGGTGGAAACTCATCAAGGAGAGAAGCAACTTAGAACTAAGGAGAAATTTCCTGACAATTAGAACAATTAATCAGTGGAACAACTTGCCTCCAGAAGTTGTGAATGCTCCAACACTGGAAGTTTTTAAGAAGATGTTGGATAACCATTTGTCTGAAGTGGTGTAGGGTTTCCTGCCTGTGCAGGGAGTTGGACTAGAAGACCTCCATGGTCCCTTCCAGGGGTGAAATATAAAATTTGTTACTACTGGTTCTGTGGGCGTGGCTTAGTGGTGGTGGTGGTAATGTGACTGAGTGGGCGTGGCCAACTTTTAAAAAAAAACTTTTCAAAGCATTTTTTCTAATGGCTTTGAAAAGCCTCTGCTGATCAGGCAACTCAGCTGGGATCGTCAGAGACTTTTCAAAGCATTTTTTTTACCACCTCTTCGGCCAAGAGGTTGCAGGAAAAAATGCTTTGAAAAGCCTCTGACGATCCCAGAGGAGCCGCGGGATCATCAGAGGCTTTTTTTTTTTCCTTTTAAAAGCATTTTTTCGTTGGAAGAGGTTGCAGAAAAAATGTTTTTAAAAGGAAAAAAAAAGCCTCTGATTATCATGTGGCTCAGCTGGGCATGGTGGGGGGGGGGAGGGTGCAGGGATTTTTGCTACTGGTTCTCCGAACCACCCGCCGCCATTACTACTGGATCAGGCAATCCGGTCCGAACCGGGAGCATTTAACCTCTGGTCCCTTCCAACTCTGTTATTCTATTTCTATTTCTATTTCTTCAGAAGAATATTGTATGGAATTTGAGAGTTCCATTTTTATTAAGACAGGATGATTTTAGGTCCCAATTTCTCTCTGCAGGTGGAAAGGAGGCAGTTTAAGTAACCCCTGGGCCTTGAAACACCCTTCCACATTCCATAGGATTGCAGCCAAAACATCATTAAAGAAATAGGCACATTTTAGATTTTATCAAATTAAAGCTAAATTTAATTTCGGCTCTTGCCTTCGGTTTTAACTAAAAGCACTCAGCTGCCTCGTCGTCTGGTAGGAACAGATGAAAATCTTAATGTTTTAAACCTTTCCCCATTCAGTAATAATGTGTTCCTTTTGAAGTGATAGTAAGTGTAAGAAATAATAATTCTCAGGCTGTGATCACAAAGGAAAGTTAACCTGATAATTGAATTTTGCTGCTCCTTGGATTTACAGAATGTGTTGAAATAATCAGATGGCCGAGCTTTACCCAAAGGAATAAATAAATAAATAATAAACAAACAAACAAACAAACAAATAAACAATAGAACTAAACAAAACTAATCAGGGTGCTAATCAATTAATCATGGTTTCCAATTTATGAGAATGTAGTTTCTATTGTTTTGTATCTTATAGGTAGTAAAATGTCTGGATCGGGGTAAAATCAGTTTTGGGCATGCACATGTGCATTGGGCAACTCCTCTTCCGGGTTATGGCCCAGACGAGCATGCGAAGCAAGCGAGTGCTCCCTTTTCGGCACTCAGCACATCACTGCCATATAGCTTTTTAAAGTTTACAATCAACGCCCCACAGATGGATTCTTCATTTATATTGTCTGTCCGTCTAGGGCAGAGGTGCACATTGAGGTACCTGTTCCTGATCTTCTCAGTTCTAGAACTTGGGAGTGATTTTTTTTTTTAATTTGATTTATATGCCGCCCTTCTCCGGAGACTCAGGGCGGCTTACAATGCTTTAAGCAATAGCCTTCATTCTTTTGTATATTTTATACAAAGTCAGCTTATTGCCCCCACAAACTGGGTCCTCATTTCACCTACCTTAGAAAGGATGGAAGGCTGAGTCAACCTTGAGCCTTGGAGAGATTCGAACCAGCAGAAATTGCAGGCAGCTGTGTTAATAACAGGGTGCACTAAACCCTTGTACTATCAAGGCTCTTAACTAACTATGTAAGTGCAGGCCTGTATGAAGAGAGCTTTGGACCGTAGAAAAGCAGCAAAGCCCATTTTTAAAATGCTACACCAATTGTACAGTGAACTAAGAAAGAACTCCAGATGATGTAAGTTTTGCCATTACAGGTAAACGATTTTGAGCCCTTGTGGCTCAGATCACCTGGGAGCTGCTCATGTCCGTCTGACATTTTTTCCCACCATGGCATTACAGCCGTAATGATGGTTGCAGCATCATCTTCAAGCAGGATCTGGTCTCATGACACATCTTGCCAACCATTCTTGGAATATCATAGGCTATCCTAATGTCACTTGCGTGTGTGTGAATCCAAATTGTCCTTGTTACTCAAGGATTTGTTTCTGTGATATTACTCAACTGGACCTGCCACTGCCTACAGTGGTTTCCTTTGAAGTGCCCATTTGTCAGGTTGCCATCCTCCTACCCCTCTTTAATTATTTTTTTTTAATTGGACCTAGGAATGGACATGTCCAATGTTGTAGCAAGCTCGTTCTTCTGTCTGCTTGCAGAAGCGACACATTACTAGCTGGAGAAAGCCTATTAGAAAAGCTTTAACCGCTCTCCTAAAACAAATTTAGGAAGGAGCCAATTTTGACTTGCTGGAACGTGGTGCCTTACCTGAGTGTAGCTAACTTTAGTTAGCACATGGAGCAGAAGTGGTATTCAGCCGGTTTGGACTGGTTCAAGTGAACTGTTAGCGCTGATTTTATTTTATTTTATTTTATTTTGAATTTGTATACCGCCCTTCTCCCTGAGGACTCAGGGCAGTGAACAGCCAAGTAAAAACATCAAGTACAAATATTAAAATACAATTAAATATATATATATATAAATTTGGCCCCATTAATTAAAAACGATAAACAAAACACTTAAAAACACTTAAAAAATTAGGCCAGCCCGGCTTGCTGGAAAAGGAAGGTTTTAAGGGCACGGCGGAAGGCACTGAGGTCTTGGATTCTCCTTATCTCTGGGGGCAATTGATTCCAGAGGGTAGGTGCCCCCACAGAGAAGGCCCTCCCCCTGGGGGTCACCAGCCTGCACTGTTTGGCTGATGGCACCCCGAGGAGGCCCTCTCTGTGGGATGATCAGCTGGCCCCACCCACCTTTCCCCGCCCTATCCTGTTCTTTCTTTCTTTCTTTCTTTCTGGCTCAGCTGATTCGTGCGGCACAGCTGATTTCCGTGCCTCCGCTGTTCTACTTACCAGGGCTGCCTTAGAAGGTAAGCAGCTGAGCTTCAAATTGTTGTATTTTGAACACTGCACGCAAGCACATTAGGCGCTCGCACTCACTAAACCGGTTGTTAAACCAGTTGCATCCCACCACTAACATGGAGGGATTGATCCCTCAAATTGATTTGGAAAAAAACTCTCTTAAAGTGACTTGCAAAATGGAAACCTTGGAAAATTGCAAAAATGACCTGAAGAAGTCATTTTCTTCTGGGATTATCCAGGCTTTTGGAGAAGTGTCGATTAAAGTTCATCAATAGTTTTGGTATGGCATCCACACACATTATTCATGACAAGCCTTTCTGCTGTGGGAGTAGTTAATAGGTTAAAATAGTTGCAGGTAAGGGATTGCTATTAATACCATGAAGTATGACATACCCAGGGACTTGAGAAATCCTTTGTATAAAAACGTAGCTGATTTTTTTAATCATACAGAGTCATATGCAATCGACGCAGGAGCCACTAAATCAACTATTGAAGAACAGAATAGGACGAATGGCTTAATCCAACCTTCTCTAACCTGTTACCCTAAGTATAGGTAGGTGTGGCTTACATTTTAGTCATGTAAAGTACTGGCTGGGAATTCTTGGAGTTGTAATACCTATACACTTGGCTCATTAGACCTTGGAGGTCTTCTAGTCCAACCCCCTGCTTAGGCAAGAAACTCTACACCACTTCAGACAAATGGAGGATTTTGATTAGCAAATCTTACACGTTTTTCTGTGGAATTTGATACAAATCGAGGAACAGACAATCGCTTGCTTTGAAGTCATGGATTTCCCTGTGTAAACATTCACCCAGTTCTGCCCCCAAAGAATCAGCCAGCTTCCAAGCCAATCTTATATGTCCAAGGCCTGGTGGCGCAGCAGACTAAAGCAATGTTATTAAGACCAGCTGCCTGCAATTACTGCAGGTTCAAATCTCACCAGGCTCAAGGTTGACTCAGCCTTCCATCCTTTCTAAGGTAAAATGAGAACCCAGATTGTGGGGGCAATAAGCTGACTTTGTATAAATATACTAAAGTATGAAGGCTATTGCTTAACGCATTGTAAGCCGCCCCGAGTCTCCGGAGAAGGGTGGCATATAAATAAAAAAAAAAAAGGCCAACTCTGAAAGAGGGAAGGGCAACAAAAGATGGTGCAAAATGAATACTGAGAAATCCTTTCATATATATATTTGTCTTCTTCTGGGGAGGCCACACATTGTTAGAGATTGAAGATGCATTGTTCGCTTCAGCCCTTACTCTGAGCCCCAGCCTGTTCGTCTCTAACTGAAAGTTTGGTGCCATAGTTCAAAAACTGTATTCTAGATCAGGGTGGGGAGGATTTTATTCTGTAAGACATCCCGGAAAGATTGGCAGGATCACCTCGGAGATGTGGATTGCAAAAGCGCACACAGCCAGAGGTCGATCTCACATTCCCTTAAGCAATTACCGGATACTTTTCATTGCCTTTACAGCTGTATTTTGGCTGTCAATAATAGCTTGCAATGGAAAATGACAAGCCACTCTAGACAGGCAGAAGAATCGTGTGATGTCACGGTCTGGAAAAAAAAAAGAGAGATATATCTCTTTCCCCCCCCCTTTCCTCTTCCATGCAATTACGTGCATGTCCTATTTTTGTGGGGAGGATTCAAACTTGGAGTTACTGCATTTTCCAGGTACCACTGTGTGAAGGATAAGTAATCCGTGAGGTAAAGGAAGGGGGCTAGTTACAAAGCAGTGGAAAGGGATGGCAGGACCTCAACCCAGACTGCCTACAACAAGGAATGCTTGTGGCCCTCTTTTCCTCCAGAACGCCGCTCATGCAAGGTTAAAAGCAAAGAAAGGCGCTGCCTTGAACATCAGCTCTTCGCTAACCTGCCAGGACCCAATCTCAGGGTTCTGCGTTTCCCTGGCAACAGTAGAAGGCATCCCTAACACCTAAAGCAGAGAATTTCCCTGCTTGGCTCTAAGGTGGTTGCAATGTCACCAGCCGTTTCCTGGGTAACACAGAATCCGGAAGCTAAGTCCTGACAGGTGGGGGGTGGGGAGATGCTGAGTTTGGCAGCCCCCTTCTGTCAGATGCATGATTTTTTTTTTTTTTTTGCTTCATCCAAAGCTTTGCTGTTATATGATTGACTTGTACAGATGGAATTTACCGTCCTCCTGTTTAAGGCTCAACCTGTGTTTTCTCCCACCCACAGCGTGAGAGGGTGTTTCCAGAGGCTTAGCAACAGGCTCCCGAGGCAGTGCCAGGAGGCATCCCATAATTCCCTTATCCTCTTGAGGCTGGAAGACCTGAGATAGCCTGGCCATGTTCAGCAGAGAATTCTGGCACTTTCCGCCTCAGCCTCTTTGGCAAAATATCAGGTTGGGGAAATTAACCCCTTCGACTTTTTAAGAGACTCACTTGTTTTGTTCCTTCCCGATACTAAAAATAATGATTTGAGAAAAGTCGCACGGCACTTAGCAGTCAAAGTATCTTCCTCTATGAAGCATCATAAGAAGGACAACTTCTTGTGGAAGTTGTAATTGTGGAATACTGTTGTGGCCCGCCAGCGACCAGCAGAGCTGATGGCAGATTCCGACCGTGAGGAGGTTGGGGAGGAACATGGGCCAGTCCTGGAGTCTGGGGAAGGCTCTGATGAGGGCTCTGCGTCGGAGGCAGAGAGGGGGCCAGGGCTGTATGCCAGCTATCATCTGCCTTCAGAGTCAGACATCAGGGAGGCAGACTAACAGCTGGAGCCTGTTCCCAGGGTGCGCATGCGCAGAGCTGCCAGGAGAAGGGAACAGCTAAGGAACAAGGGTCAACTAGGGAGTAAAGCCACAGGTGGATGGTGAATGGCCCCTCCCATAGGGAATAAAGAGGAGCGAAAGGGGAGAGGAGTTTGCAGGAGGTTCGTGACTCTCCGAGACTCTTTGCCAAGTTTTGAAGATATCGGCCTGGCAGCTCTCCAAGCCAGATAAGGTCTGTGACTGTAAATTCTCCCTTGAAAGACTTTGCTGGATGTGAATGAGAGGAATTCACAGTAACTTAATAAAAAGAGGTTTTTGTCGGGACAAGGAGTCTGTTTCATGCTCTTGGGGAGCCTAGGTCAGGACAAATACAACTTCTTTATCTTCAGCCATTGTGCCCAAGCCTGGGATGTTTGAAGAGGACGGGAGTGGTGGTTTAAGAGTTGTGAAGGCACCCTGATTAAGATCAAATGTTGGCTTTAAAGGCAGACTCATAGAAGGGGAGCTGTGTTAATCTAGGGCAGCCAAAATTTAGAAATATTCTGGTAACACCTTTCAAAACCAGGTAATGCCTTAAAGATGCTTGCAATTAGAGGCTCAAGTTTCTAGTGGCTTTTAGTCTAATTTTTTTTTTGTCTGAAGAGATTGAATCATCTTTTTTTTTTTTTTTTCATTCTTTCATGTTAAGGTTATTTTTCTTTTAATTAAATTATTTCCTGTCCAACCATTCCTTGGGGGGAAAAAGAGGCTGAAAAGATGCCGTTCCCTTTTATCTTCTTGAGGCTTCCTCATTCTCCAGTAGCTTTCATAACACACGTTGTTTTTGTTTTTTTCTTCCTTCTTCTTCCAGAAAAGCCAATCTACTCAGTGTCATCATTTTGTAATCAGTTTTACAATGCACATTTCCTTGTTAATATTCCACAACAAAAACTGATAAAACTTGGCTTTGAAATATATCTTAGTCAACAATCTGACTGAATCTACAATGACCCAAAAAGACCTTTTACAAGAGGAGGCAGAGAGAGAACGAGAGAGAGAGAAAGAGAGAGAGAGAGAGAGAGGGAGGGAGGGAGGGAGAGAGAGGGAGGGAGGAGGCAGAGAGAGAGAGGGAGGGAGAGAGAGGGAGGGAGGGAGGGAGAGAGAGGGAGGAGGCAGAGAGAGAGAGAGGGAGGAGGCAGAGAGAGAGAGAGGGAGGAGGCAGAGAGAGAGGGAGGGAGGGAGGGAGAGAGAGAGAGAGAGAGGGAGAGAGAGAGGGGAGAGAGAGAGAGAGAGAGAGAAAAGAAAGAATAACTTGGCAAATAGTTTTGAAACTATGCTGTGGAACTAGCCTTGCATGTTCAGAGAGGGAGGCAGTTGTCACATTGATAGATATGACATCTCCGTCAATCTGCCCTGGGTTTTCAACCCTATTACACCATGCAGTGTATGCCTAGCTATAAACGTACCACTCAGAGAGGCTTGGTTGTATATTATTGAAGCTGCTTATCCTCAACAAAGGAGGTAGAAATATAATAGCTTTATTCTCGGCAAGAATCTCTCTCTCTCTCTCTCTCTCTTGCTCTCCTTTGGCATTTTAGTAGGCTATATATGAGAAGCATCCTGCAGACCAAGCAAGCTGCTGTTGTGGTCCGCAGCAGCCTGCAGAACTGGCAGCAGAGTCGGACAGTGAGGAGGCTGGGGAGGAACATGGGTCAGTCCTGGAGTCTGGGGAAGGCTTGGTCGAGGGCTTTGCGTCAGAGGCAGAGATGGGGCCAGGGCCATCTGGGAGTTATGTGCGGACTCCAGAGCCTCCAGAGCCGGTCTTCAGAGAGGCAGAGGAACAGGGGGAGCCTGTTCCTAGTGCGTGCATGCGCAGAGCTGCCAGAAGGCAAGAACAATTAAAACAAAAGGGACGACTCAGGAGTAAGGCTTGGAGATGATTGGCCCCTCCCATTAGACATAAAGGAAGAGCAAAGGCACGTGGGCCTTTGCAGGAAGCAACGTTGTAGATGGTGTCGGTTTGTACTTTGAAGCTCCGTTTTTGACTCTGTGTTTCCGTGTGGCCTTGCCAAGATAATTGCCAATTAGGTCTTTGGCAGCGTGTCAAAGAAGATAAAGGTGGGTGTTTACCAGCCTTATCCGAAGGACTGTGACAGACTTCTGTTGGACTATTTATAAACTCTTGGTGATTCAGCACGTGCTGTGAATGAAAGGAATAAAATAATAAAAAAAGGGTTTTGGGGACTAATGGTGTGCTTTTTATTATATCAGGAAGGCTAGGTCAGAACAGCTGCATTTATTCCTACTCTGTTGCATTAAGTAGATTTGTCAGTCCTTTCCAACAGCTTAGCTGGGTCTTCTTCTGAATCACTCTTCTTACTTTTCAGTTCAGCTCCACCCTCCCTATCTGAGCTCAGTAGAAGCTGTCTTGGTGAAGCCAGTGATCTCTCTCTCTCTCTCTCTCTCTCTCTCTCTCTCTCTCTCTCTCTCTCTCTCTCTCTCTGTGTGTGTGTGTGTGTGTGTGTGTGTGTGTAACATTCCTTACCGTCGGGCAGGCGAGTCACTTAACTATGAGGTCAAGACTGCAACCCAGCCTGTGATCAACCTCAGGAAAATTCATTGCTTGGACAGCTGCGCTGAGTTGTTCTAGCTTTGCACAGCTGCCTGGCTAGAGATAGAGTCTAGATTGAATGTGCAGCCTCGGGGAATGTCTGATGGCTCATCCATTCTTTGCTCGGGGCATTTGAGGGACTTTCCTGAATCTCAACCGTGCAAACCATCAGCCACCTTCCAGACTTTTTCCTGTGCTTCTAGACTATTCCCAACCTTCCATACCTCCTTGGGCTGCACATGGAATGAATGCAGACACAGTATGGAGGATATAAGGGGATGTGGGTGGCAGTGATGGGGCATGGCAATCAGGTGTCTAATCGTTATTTGGGCGTGGATTTGGGCCTCGTCTAGACATGCAGGAAAGAAAGCAATAAAATCCTGCGGGAGCTGGATGCAATGGAGAACTCTAAATAACAAGGGGGTAATGATACCAGAAGGGGACGCGGTGGCTCAGTGGCTAAGATGCTGAGCTGGTTGATCGAAAGGTCGGCAGTTCAGCGGTTCGAATCCCTAGTGCCACGTAACGGGGTGAGCTCCCGTTACCTGTCCCAGCTTCTGCCAACCTAGCAGTTCGAAAGCACGTAAAAAATGCAAGTAGAAAAATAGTGGAGCACCTTTGGTGGGAAGCTAACAGCGTTCCGTGCACCTTTGGCGTTGAGTCATGCTGGCCACATGACCACGGAGATGTCTTCGGACAACGCTGGCTCTTCGGCTTTGAAAAGAGATGAGCACCGCCCCCTAGAATCGGGAACGACTAGCACGTATGTGCGAGGGGAACCTTTACCTTTACCTTTAATGATACCAGGGCATACTCCCTCCACTAAAACAATAAAACGGTGTTCTTTAAAGGCTGCCTTTCAGGTTCCCTAGGTTTTCTTAAAAACCCCTTTTTAATGTACAGAGGGACTTTTAAAAATGAGTTTTCCTCTCTACAGACTGAAATAGTTTAGACCAGACTGCTACCTCTTGCACATCATTTTCAGGACCGTACCGGATTTTTATAAGATTGAAAAAAGGAATAAAGGGTGCGTTCGATTTTTTTTTATTATTATTTTTATTTTGTCGTGTGTGCATATTTGTGGGTTGTAGTCTTGCAAACGGTTACACTTGATTGCGGTTCATCTTTCTTTTTCCCCTGCCTGGTGTAGAAAAGCAATTCTAAAGTGACAGACAGAATGAACCTTGGAGGAAATCCAAGGTTCTCATTGGATGAGGAGGAGGAGAAGAGGAGGATAATAGATTTATGTAGGAACAAAATCAGAAAGACTCAAGGCAGCGCGTACGTAGTTAAAGCATCCTAAAAGAGGCACAAGATACAACCGTACACAAATATTAACAGTCCGGGAAGTATACAAACAAAATGCCAACCCCTTTCATCGGCCCAGTTGGGTTACAAATGACTGACTTTCCATGGTTGTGCAATAAATATTAACTTCATTGGAGGAATAAAAACCTGCCGTGTCCTGGATTGGCCTCCACAGTGTTTCCTCTCTCAACTATGTATAGGAGTGAGAAACGGGTACAAGTAGTCCTCGACGTATGACCACAAAGGAGCCCAAAATTTCTGTTGTTAAGCAAGACATTTGTTAAGTGAATTTTGCCTAACATTTTACGACCTTCCTTGCCCCAGTCGTTTAGTGACACACTGCAGTTGTTAGGTTAGTTAACACGGTTGTTAAGTGAATCTGGCATCCCCATGGACTTTGCTGGTCAGAAGGTCGTCACTGCAACCGTCATAAATATGAAACAGTTGCCAGGCATTTGAATCTCAAGCACCCTGATCATGGAGATGCCACAATGGCCATAAGTGGAATTCTGTAGTTTTCTTGGTGAGATCCTGGAACTGGTTTTGCCATTGTCTTCTCCCTCCTAGGGCCGAGAGAGAGAAGGATTGGGCCAAGGTTACCCAGCTGAATTTGTGCCTAAAATGGGACTAGTTCACCTGTTCTCCCAGTTGATAGCTCGGTGCCTTAACCATGACACCAAACTGACTATCATTCAATCAGCTTCTCTAACGGAATCTTGGCAAGTCAACATGCTGGTCCATTGAATTGTGTGTTACCTTTGCGGGATTTTTCCGACATGGTTGCCCCCCCTCTAAATGGTTTGGTCTATAAAATTCCGTCAGCTTCATCTGGCAGTGCAGGGTTGAGGGATGATAGCAGTTGTAGGTCCAAACATCTGGAAAGATTCAGGTCCAGAGTACCATGCAGGGTTTTTCCAAACCCCATCTGGAATTGCCAGGGGTATGCGTGTGAAGTTGCTCTTAGGCTGAGATGTTGATGTCCATAACATGGTGAAAAACCTTTGGCACTTGGTGTTGGATGTGGGGATGTAAAACCGGTTTCAGTTCAGAACCAAAAGGCCAACTCGATAATGTATGATTCTAATCTTTTCCTGTCCCTCTGTATTACCTTTTATCAGTGAGTGACTTGCCTTTCTTTATTTTTCTAATTTTCCAGATTTCCTCAATTTCTGTCCCCCTCTTTTATCTTTCCTTTCCTTCTTTCCTTTCCTTTCCTTTCCTTTCCTTTCCTTTCCTTTCCTTTCCTTTCCTTTCCTTTCCTTTCCTTTCCTTTCCTTCCCTTCCCTTCCCTTCCCTTTCCCTTTCCCTTTCCCTTCTCTCTCCTCTCCTCTCCTCTCCTCTCCTCTCCTCTCCTCTCCTCTCCTCTCCTCTCCTCTCCTCTCCTCTCCTCTTCTTTTTACAAAGGTGAGCAGGGTGGCAAAAAATCCCTCCCTCTCCCCCCCTCTCTTTCTCTCTCCCCTTCTCCCTCCCTCCCTCCCTATCTCCCCCCCTCTCTCTGTGTTTCACAGCCTTGGCAACTTGAAGATGCCTGGACTTCAACCCCCAGAATTCCCCATCTAGCTAGGGAATTCTGGGAATTGAAGTCCAGACATCTGGAGTTGAAGTGCAGGCTTCCTCAAGTTGCCAAGATTGAGATGCAGTACCCTGGAGGAATGCACAGGATGTTTGCCAGGCTGTGGGCTGTGCCTGTGACTCACAGCGCATTAGACTACTTGTTTGTACCTCTATTTCCCAGGAAAAAGCTAGGAGGGATACGGGAGAACAATTCTCCCAGATTCTCTCTTAGCCAAGGAAGAGGCAGACCTCAATGCCTTGGCTCTTATGCTGAGAACTAGCAGGGCCAAACCCCCTCTGACTCTGTGTGTGTCCAAAAAATGTATAGCTTTGGGTCAAAGCTGGACTTTAGGATGCCACCGACAATAGTCCAAGCCAGTGGTGGGATTCACCGGTTGTTACAACTGGTTTGCTGTGTGTGCTTTGCGCGCCAAACTCACACTTCCATGCATGCTCAATAGGATCGAAAGTTACCTTCTACTGAATCCAGAGTGAGTAAAACAGCTGAGGCATGGCAATCCGCTCTGCTGCACCTATCAGCTGGGCTTAAAACAAAAGAAATATAGGTAGGTTATAGCGCAGGGGCGGGTGGGCGAGCCCATCTGATCGTTGGAGTGAACCGGTTCGCTCTCAGTTGATCATTGGAGCTACCGGTACGCCTGAACTGGTCAGAACTGGCTGAATCCCACCCCTGGTCCAAGCCTAGCATCACCACCAAGCTTCTTGGAGGACCCTGATTTCATGCTCTCCCCACTTCACTAATTCTGGCTGACTCTCCCTTCAAACTGTGATTTTAAGTGAGCATTTGCAATTTTCCAGACCCTTTATAAAGGGTGCTAATTTTCTGTGCGGCAGTCTTAAAACAGGGGATCTTCCAAGATGAGAAGTACCTAACACACTCCTAGCTCAGTAATCTGCTAATACAACTGTACTGGGTTCATGCCAGGTTCACTTTATTCTAAACAGGCCATTTACCTTGCAGGCTAATAAGGAGGGTGAGTTCATATACACATGTGAGAATATCTGTATTCTTAAAAGTTAGGTACCTATAACTTGTTCACACACTAAGCCAACCCGTGCCGGCTTCGCTCACCATATATGGTCCTAAAATGTCATTTGCAAACACAGAGTTAGGGTTCACACCAGGGGTGGGCTTCAAAAATTTTAGAAAGGGGTTCTCTGCCTGGTTGCTGGGTGGGCGTGGCCATGGTGGGTGTGGCCTAGTTGGCCTCCTGCACCACGGGGGCGGGTGGGGGGGAGCGTTTTTGCCCTCCCCGGGCTCCGGAGGCTTTTCTTGAGCCTCTGGGAGGGCGAAAATGGCCCCCCAGGCTCCATAGGCCCTCTGGAAGCCAGAAATGGGCCCGTTTCCAGCCTTCCCGATCTTCCGGTAGGCCCGTTTTTCATCCTCCCTGAGCCTCCGCATGTGCCCTGCACTTACCTGCATCCAAAACGGGCCATGTGGGGACTCCTGGGAGGGGCGGGGTGGGGTGGGTGCGACCAGCCAAGAATGGGATTTGGGGTTCCTCTGAATTGCACAGAATCTTAGCTAGAGGTTCTCCTGAACCCCTGCGAACCTCCAGTGGCCCACCCCTGGTTCACACATGCTATGCTAAACTTAAGCAAACCGGCAGTAATGCTGTACTGACTTGTACAAAGCTGCCCTTGTGTTTTTCTGGATGCTACTTGGTTTATGGCACAAGAAATCATGGAGAGAAATAGTTCACTGAAAAACGAGCTATAGGTTCTTTATAACCAACTTCCAGTGGAGATAGTGGGTCAGTCATCACTAACTGACTTTAAACATGCTTGAGATAAACACTTGTCCATCACCCAACAAAAATAAAAAAAAATTAAATAAAATTAAATTAAAAATAATAAACTATTAATAAAACTATTAAATAAAATAATAAAATAAAAAAATAATAAAAATGCATAAACTTCAAAGTAACCAAAGAATCTGAAGGACTAACTCAATGGAGCGTTAGGTCTTTTTCTGCTGTCCGTTTTCTACGCTTGCGCAAGATGCAAAATAGCATATATATGTAATATATATGTACATATTGAACATGATCCAGAGAAACGGCAATTTGAAAAAGAAAAAAAAACCAGGAGAAAAATGCGAGTTTGAAGAAATGACGATTGACAGAAGTTTTAACAATGACTGCGTGGTTCTTCATTTGGATGTAGTGGACTCTAGGGAGACCACATGTCATGATTCAGCATGCTTGCCCGGAAAGCTCAGCCTCTTTTATGCTCTGGGCATTTTTTTGTTGGTGGATCTGTCCCAAAAATCTAGGCTGGAGAAACAAAGCATCCTTAAAGGGACCACAACTTATACGGCAGGAAAGGGAGGTAAAAGGTAAAGAGATTTGCTCAGGTCCTGCTGACTCCATGGCCATATCTGGGTGTGTTTGCCATTGTTTCTTTCAAAAAGATTTGATCATCTTCCCAGTCCTAGCCTACATCTCTGAGATTTCTTGATGGGATCCCATGAAACCTTGAATGACCTCCTGCCTCGCTTGCCTTGCTTGCTTTTTATGGTCAACCTAGGTCATCTAGATGTGGCCACCTCCTAGAAACAGAGACCAGTTGTCATTTCCTGCTTGTGTGTGTGTGTGTGTGTGTGTGTGTGTGTGTGTGTGTGTGTGTGAGAGACCTCATATACACCCATGCCACACACTTTTCCTTGTTAAGGATTAATACTGATGGTTAGGACTGATGGGATTCGTGAATATATGTCTGTGGTTATCAGATGTTATTTTATTTATGAGCGAAAAGTGTTCAGGGAATCTTCTTCCTATCTACTGATAACAATGTCATATTGATCAATGACATGTTTATTTCTGGATTCCTTTAGCGGGACATGTCCGGCTTTGGTCTTGCGCAAGTGGTGGGGGTGATGGGAGCATCTGGGCATGGAAGCTACATGGTGAGGGCAGCAGTTGCCCCCTTGCCAGCAGTAGTGCCATTTATTGCCAACTGGGCACACCCATCCCCTGGAGAAGGGTGAGGATGGTTGGAAATGGATTTGCTCAGCTGTACCAAAACTGACGTCTCATCTTCCCCTCTTCCCACGCTTGGTGACGTATTGGTGGCATATTTTATTTTATTTTTTTTCTTTCTTTCCTTTTTTCCTTGCCTGTTTTAACGTTCACCTCCCTTTCCTGCATAGATGCAGCTGCAACCAAAGCATTCCCAAAATGAGTGTGTCTAAATCAGGGGTGTCAAACTCAAGGCCCCGAGAGCCAGATCTGGCCCACGGGGTGCTTAGATCTGGCCCATGGGGGCCACCCTGGAAACAGCAAAGGACAGGCCCACGGTGCCTCTGCCAACCAAAATGGAACTAGGGAGGGCCGAGGGCAGCCCTCTCGAGCTCCGTTTTTGCTGGCAGAGGGTTGTAGGAGGCCGTCGCAGCTGAAAATATAGCTCGGGAGCCTGTTTCTGCTGGCAGAGCACTTGGGCCACCACAGGTGCCCCCCGACACGAGTGATGTCGAGCTGGCCACGCCCCCAAGCCACGCCCTCCCAAGCCACGCACACCCCCCCGAGGGCAAACACAACCCTGATGTGGCCCTCAATGAAGTCGAGTTTGACACCCCTGGTCTAAACCAGGGGTCCCCAACCTTGGCAACTTTAAGACTTGTGGACTTCAACTCCCAGAATTCCTCAGCCGGCTGAGGAATTCTGGGAGTTGAAGTCCACAAGTCTTAAAGTTGCCAAGGTTGGGGACCCCTGGTCTATGCCAAGCAGAGCTCTGAATCTTTGTGATACATCCATCCATCTTACATCCATCCATCTTACATCCATCCATCTTACATCCATCCATCTTACACCCATCCATCTATAAACTTTTCCCCACCCTCTTCCTATCCTGTTGGCCTCAAAGCACCTGCTTCTTTTGGCAGGTAAAGGTGAAATGAAGATTGGGCATTGAAAGATTTAGATCAGCTCTTATCTCAATAGGAGGGGCATATCCATTTCTGCAGAGAGATTGGGCCTCACCTCCAGTTTATAGCTTCCCTCCCCACCACAGGGCTTGCCACCAAGATCATGGATGAAAGTTATATTGGATGGTCACAGGGCCATCTTAGATATTGTCGTCCAATCCCTTCTCAGTTCAGGAATCAAAATCAAAGCTTCTCAAAGAGATGGTTATTTAGCTTCCATTTGACCTCATCCAATGAAAGGGAATTCACACTTTTCCTGGATAACTGATTCTTGAGTGGAACAGCTGTTGTGGATAGGAATTTCTTTGGCTAAAAATATTCAGCTGAAATTGGCCATTAATTCATGTTCTCCATTCTAGGGAAATGGAGAACAAATTTTGATCTTCTCTGGGACCCATTTAAAAACTGCTATCCTATCTCCTTCTGTCTTCTGGATAAAGATACCCCAGTCTTCTGTCTGGCCTAAAATATAATTTCTTGTCTCCTCTTGGCTATTATTTTTGCCTTACATGGGCAGATCGAATTTCTTTGGATGGTAATGACATCAATGTAAATAACTCCATTTATTTGGGTGCATCATTTCCAGTGGTGGGTTTCAATTTTTTTTACTACCGGTTTTGTGGGTGTGGCTTGGTGGGCGTGGCATGGCTTGGTGGGTGTGGCTTGGTGGGCGTGGCAGGGGAAGGATACTGTAAAATCTCCATTCCCACCCCACTTCAGGGGAAGGATACTGTAAAACCTCCATTCCCTCCCCAATCCAGGGGAAGGTTACTGCAAAATCCCCATTTCCTCCCGATCAGCTGGGACTTGGGAGGCAGAGAATAGATGGGGGCGTGGCCAGTCAGAATTTTTACTACTGGTTCTCCGAACTACTCAAAATTTCTGCTACCGGTTCTCCAGAACTGGTCAGAACGTGCTGAAACCCACCTCTGATCATTTCTCAGCATCTCCCCAAATTGCTCAACCACTCTAACCCTAACCAATGAGACTATGAATTCTGGGAAACGCAGTCCTAATATATATAAAATTTTCCAGGCTGAGCAAAACTAGTTAGCTCTATTTCTGGATAGACTGCCTAGAGATTGTAGGAACTGAAGGGCATCACTCTGGAGGACACTGAAACACCAGAGGCTACTTTAAGCGAACAACTGTACAAATTTCATTTTTAATTTTAGAGAAGCACAGCATCATACAGCCGGAAGGGATCTTGGAGGTCTTCTAGTCCAACCCCAAGGCAGGCGTACTTATACCATCCCTAGAAATGGAAGTCCCTATTTGTTCTCCTAAACCATTACATATCTCCTATGTGTAGTTGGCAAGACAATTTGGTCACTGGGAAAGTCAGAATTGTAGCATTTAGGGGGCAAAACACCAAATAGATTTCTCTGTCCCCTGTGTTGAATTTAGAAATCAACTCCAAATTCTATTAAATAATTGGACAAATGCCATGAAATCACTTATAAACATAAGTTACATTTATATCATACAATTTTTTTTTATTGATACCTCCAAACTCCAAAAGCATTATTTGTTGGTGCCTTTTCTAACAGTTTGTAAATTACACTTTGCTTGCTTAGATTCATGCAGGCAGATAAATAGTGAGATAGTCATCTGTGGGTGAAATGCATGTCACATATTTGCTTTTAAACTATCTGATAAAAGAAAAACTGGAAGAAATCATTTGCGCAATTCATCTTACCTTGTAAATTTTAGCCTTTATTGATCTTCTTGGGCCATATGGCATTAACATCCATGTTCACAAAATACATTTAACATGATTTCTGAATTAAATCATTTTCTGAATTTGCAATATATTTTCAACCATAAACTCAAGCAATAGTTCATATACTGCCCTTGAACCCATGCACTCACTCACGCAGCTGATCAAGCATAAAACTAACCAATATTACCATGCTGGTTGAATCTACTAGGCTTGATCTGGTTAAATCCAGTGGTGGGATTCAGCCGGTTCGCACCACTTCGGGAGAACCGGTTGTTAACTTTCTGAGCAGTTTGGTGAACTGGTTGTTGGAAGAAATCATTAGGGCAGAGAACCGGTTGTTAAATTATTTGAATCCCACCACTGGTTAAATCTATTGTGTGAACCAAGCCATGGCTTTAGCTTTTTCTCCCAGTCCCATATAGGGAAATTTACTGCAGTGCAGAAGAGATGAATTTGTGATTGTCCAAGATTTCCCCCCTGCAGAATAATTTGCACGATTATGTCAACTTTAGAAAAAGGCAGGTGAACTCTTGTCTTCTTCTAAAGGTGGAGGTACCTTTTGAATTCTGTTCTGTAACAGTAACAGAGTTGGAAAGGGCCTTGGAGGTCATCTAGTCCAAGCCCCTGCTCACGCAGGAGACCTGTACTAGGGATTCGAACAGCAGAACTGCTGACCTTTCTGATCGACAAGCTCAGTGTCTTAGCTACTGAGCCATCGAGTCAAGCTAGTTCAAAGTAGTTATTATAGGAATGCTTTTATGAAATCATCATGCTTGATTTTAAAGATGGACATTCTTCAAACATGGAAGGGAAACACCACAACATAGGTGCATGCATCCCTTCTCCCCAAATCTATTTCCAAAGAACTAACCTATTCAAAAGTTTGCTGTTGAGTGTCCATGGGATTGGGGATGGGAGGGAGGAGATGTAGGAACTGGTCTGTGTGAGAATCTTGAGGCTGGCTGTTTTTACACAGTCCATTGAATTTGGGCAATTATTACAAATTCAAACAAGCAAACAAACGCTTTCCAGACCAAAGACCATGTTGCACAGCACGTATTCCAGAAAAAATAGCAGGTGGGCGGGCGGGACAAGAACAAAATTGATTTCATTTCATTTAAAATTAAGTGATTAAAATGAAGTGTAAGTCCAGTGTAAATTAGTCTGATTAAAATTAAATATGTCCAGTATAAATTAATTCAATTAAAATTAAATGTGGTTAATAGAATTACTCTCCACTCCTGGATTTGATTGGTTTCCCTTTCTGTCTCTTAAAAATTACAGTTTAGTAATGACTTTTGGAGGTTTCCAAGTTTTGCCACAACTTGTAGGAGCCTCGTGCAACCCTGTGAGATTAGGCGATGCCCATTCATAAAGGAGCGTAAATAGGAAGGAACTAGGAATAGCAACAGACTACAAACCCACAACCACACTCCACCAGGAATTATCCAGAACCAAACAAGATTCAGAAGGATGAAAGAAACAAGTTAATCTACAAAATCAATTGTAACCGTTGCAACCAATTCTATGTGGGACAAAAATCAGGATCCACGAACAGTCAAATGTCACAATTCCAAATCCTTAATCTCTACCTACACCGACACCCAACAGCACCAGTTCGATTGGAGCAACACAAAAATCATCGGCCACGCTACTGCTCACCACGCTCGTAAATTCATGGAAGCCTGGCACTCCACAAGCAATTTCATCAACAGACACACCGACCTATTTGCTTGACATTGCCTTTATTCTCCAACTAGCTGGATACCCGTGCTCCGCTATTAAACTATGTGATCGGGCTTGATAAATCGACACTTACAGCTTGAAAATTAATGTGTAGTTACGATCGGCCTCTCCTCTCCCCTTCTCTCCCTCAGCCTTGCCCCACATAAGCCTATTCTATCCTATCCCCCTTCTCTCCCTCAGGCTTGCCTCATAGAAGCCTTCCCTATTCTATCCCCTGCTTGCTGCTGCGAAAGTAAAACTGAAACTCCTCTGCTTGTGTTTTGCATTTGGAACAGATTTCTTTTCAGGTGGGGAGGGGGAGTAGAACTCCTTGGCATCAGAGGGCAGTTTGGAAAGTGAAACAGTATTTGCTGTGTGAGCCAGAAGGAGACAGGAAGGAGCCTAGCCGTGGCTTAACTCAACTGTTCTGTAGTAAAGCTGCTTGCTGCTGTGAAAGTAAAACTGAAACTCCTCTCCTCTGCTTGTGTTTTGCATTTGGAACAGATTTCAGGTGGGGAGGGGGAGTAGAACTCCTTAGCTTCAGAGCGTGTTGTTAATAATAATATAAGACATACTAATGATCTGATGGTCATTTTGAAAAATCCTTTCTTAGTGAGCACCTAGAAGCCAAGAAGAACATACGTGGCAAATTTCAAATTTGTAGGCTTTACGGTTCTGGAGATTTTGTGATGATGCGTGAGTAGTATTTCGCTTTTATATATATAGATAAAGCATATTTCAAATTTTGGTGGAAGAGAAGTAATGCTGCCAACTTCCTTTCCCATTTTAAACCATTGGGAGATTGGATCGTACAAAGACCTGCCTTGACTGGCCTCTTCTTTTTGCAGTAGCTAAAGGAATGCAGAAAGTCTGACAGATGTTGCTGGAGTGTGTGCTTACATACTGTATTATGTGCTTGTGGGATTTGGATCCTTTCCCTCCAGGAGCGAAAGGCAGCCTACATAGAGAGTACAACTTCACTCAACCTACGAGGCCAGTTGGGTTGAGAGAAGTAAATGATCCTCAAGCTATGAGGTTCCATGTCTGAAGGTAGCTTTGAACCTGAGTTTCTTAGCCCAGCACCTGAATACATTGCCTCATACAGGTAATCCTTGATTTACAACCATTCACTTAGTCATCTTCTTTTAACAACCCCATAATCCCTTGTGGGGTGGAGTCTGGGCAACTGAATGGAGCTAGCAGAGTGTTTACTGGCCGGATGCCTTTCCTGTCACCAATATGGAGTTTTGTTCAGCAGATATATTCTCATTGTGCCCAGAGAGAGAAATATCTGCCTCTACCTAGGATCGAACTCACAGCCTCTTGATTGTGAGGCGAGAGCTCCACCTCTAGGCCATCGCATCTCTCCACAACCATTCACTTAGTGACCATTCAAAATTATGGCATTGAAAAAAGTGACTTATATCATCAGTTTTTCCCACTTATGATTATTGCGGCATCCCCGTGGTCACGCAATCAAAATTCAGATGCTTGGCAACTGACTCATATTGATGATGGTTGCAGTGTCCCAGGGTCACGTGATCCCCTTTTGCGACCTTCTGATGAGCAAAGTCAATGGGGAAGCCAGATTCACTTAACAACCATGCTACTAACTTAACAACTGCAGTGATTCGCTTAACAACTGGAGCAAGGTTGTAAAATGGGCAAAACGGACTTAGCAACTGTTTTTGCTTAACAATGGAAATTTTGGGCCCAGTTGTGGTCATAAGTCGAGGACTTCCTGCATACTGTATTTTTACACCACAACATCTGTGCCACTGTGCCACATCTCGCCATATATGCAGAGAAGGGGAATGCATGATCTGCTAAGGCCTCCGGAGGTGTTCATGACCTCCTCCATGGCCAAATGCCTGGTTTTGTGTGCAGGCTTGGAAGGAGACCAGCTGGACTTTTAGATCATGGGGTGGGAAAATAAAAAAGCTGGCTCTTCCTCAAAGGGATTTGGTTCATGCTGGTGTCCAGCGGCCGGCCACTCCCCTGTTCCTATCCAAGCGTTTTTGGACTAGAATTCTGCTGGAGCTCCCACAGGGAATGTCTCTGAATCTCTCTTTGTGAATGAATACTTTTCTCTGTGGGACTTTTCTCTGGCATTTCTGTTTTTGCCTACAGCGTACTCTAAGGAAGGAGAAGTGGGGATGAAAATCTCTTCAGAGCGGCGGTGGGTTTCACATTTTGTTACCACCGGTTCGCCGCGAACACGCCTTCTGCGCATCTGCCTGGCCTTCCACGCATGCTCTTTGCTCACACGTGTTCCTTCAGCACATGCATCCAGCCTCAAAAACGTGCCTAAATAGGACGGCATAGAGGTGGGGGGCCCACCTGCGATTTCTGATACCGGTTCGCCCGAATTGGTCCGAACCGGCTGAATACCACCTCTGCTTCAGAGGCAAGATTTAAGCCCTACCCTTATTTTCTATTTATTGTTGGGTGGGGGGACGACAAGGAGAGGTGGTCTCTTGCAAACTGGACAGTGGAGTCTGTCTGAACACTTTAAAGAGCTCCATGCTATATATGACTTGCCTCCAGAAGTTGTGGGTGCTCCATCACTGGAAGTTTCTAAGAAGAGATTGGACAAACCATTGGTCTGAAAAGCTATAGGGTGAGCAGGGGGTTGGACTAGAAGACCTCCAAGGTCCCTCCCAACCCTGTTATTCTGTTATCAACAAAACTCTCTGCTAAAGATAGTGTGGTTTGAGATATCTGTTATTGCTTTATTAAGAGTAGGCTGCAGTATACTTCCTTTCGTATACTGATCCAGTTGGCCATGGTGTAGGAGATAACCAGACTGAGCCGAGGGTGGAGTCAAGCACATCATCAGCTTGGAATCTTGTAAGAGTCATAAGTCCATTGTTATTTTTGCAGTCCGTGAGATGTGTAAATGTCACCTGCCTATAGTTCAAATCAGTGGTGAAATGTAAAATTTGTTACTACCGGTTCTGTGGGCGTGGCTTGGTGGGGGGTGGGTAATGTGACCGGGTGGGTGTGGCCAACTTTTTTTTTCCTTTTAAAAGCATTTTTTCTACAACCTTAAGAGATTGTAGAAAAAATGCTTTTAAAAGCCTCTGATGATCCCAACTGAGCCGCGCGATCATCAGAGGCTTTTTTTTTAAAACTTTTAAAAGCATTTTTTCAGTCGAAGAGGTTGTAGAAAAAATGCTTTTAAAAGTTAAAAAAAAAAGCCTCTGATGATTGCGCGGCTCAGCTGGGCATGGGGGGGTGGGCAAGGATTTTTGCTACTGGTTCTCCAAACCACCCGCCGCCATCGCTACCGGATCGGGCGATCCGGTCCGAACCGGGAGCATTTCACCCCTGGTTCAAACCCTTCTACTAGCTGCCTTTTTCAGAGTTTTAAGTTTTGCAACTGTAGGTAGCCATTGGAACCTGACAATAATCTTAAAACATTGTTGAGGCCCATGGATGTCTTTAAATGAGATTGGTAAAAATTTTGAGCCGGATCGAATCCATCCCCGTGTTACAGGGGGTAGGAAGGTAGGAACCTGATACTTCCTACCACGCATTTGTCCTACGTGTCGCTGTTTCTTCAGCAATATTTGGAACAAGTTTCTGAAGCCTGGTCTTTTATTCTACCCTTATGTTTAAATTTCTCAGCTTTTGAACAATAGCACATGTTTCAGATTCTCAGCTTGTTAAAGATAGCCCATCCAAATGGTTTGAATTCCAAAAGAGAAGAACCAACTGGGACTTTCCAAATTTGGTTTTTTTTCTACAGTTTATTGGAGGTTGGCCATGCTGTTGTTATACCGTGTTTCCCTGAAAATAAGAATAGATTAGAATAGAATAGAATTCTTTGTTGGCCAACTGTGATTGGACACACAAGTCTTGGTGCATACGCTCTTGGTGTACATAAAAGAAAAGATACATTCATCAAGAATCATAAGGTACAACACTTAATGATAGTCATAGGGAAACAGTCAATATAAGTCTTAAGGATACCAGCAGCAAGGTTACAGTCATACAGTGATAAGTGGGAGGAGATGGGTGATGGGAACAATGAGAAGATTAATAGAAATACAGACTTAGTAACTAGTTTGACAGTGTGAGGGAATTATTTGTTTAGCAGAGTGATGGCGTTCAGGAAAAAACTGTTTTTGTGTCTAGTTGTTCTGACCTTTTTTGCTCCAAAAGATGCATTAGGGCTTATTTTCTGGTTAGGTCTTATTTTGGGGGAAATATGATACTAAATGCACCCATCTGGCTGACAATCTTAACTGGGGCTTATTTTGGGGGGGATAGGGCTTATATTACAAGAATCCTGAAAAATCATGCTAGGACTTATTTTCCGGTTGGGCCTTATTTTCGGGGAAACAGGGTACTTCACTCCCCATACATTCCCATTTATATATATATATATGTGTGTGTGTGTGTGTGTGTGTGTGTGTGTGTGTGTGTGTGTGTGTCCATATACAAGTAGTCCTTGACTTACGAACACAACTGGGGCCAGAATTTCTATTGCTAAGCAAGGTGATTGTTGAGTGAGTTGTGGCTGATTTTACACCCTTTGTGTCATGGTTTTTAAGCGAATCACAGCAGTTGTTAACTGAATCGTGGTCATTAAGCGAATCCAGATCCCCCGATTTACTTTGCTTGTCAGAGGCCAGCTGAGAAGGTTGCAGAGGGAGATCACATGACCCCAGGATGTTGTAACTATATAAATACAGGCCAGTTGTCAAGCCCCCAAATTTTGATCACGTGACCATGGGAATGCTGCAATGGTCATAAGCTTGAGAACTGGTCGTCAGTCTCTTTTTTCAGCGCCATTGTAACTTTGAACGGTCACTAAACAAATAGTTGTAAGTCAAGGATGCCTGTATTCATTCTGTAAAGCAAATATGTCATTTTCCTCTACCTTGGTTTTTTTTTTTTCCTTACAATTTCAACAATAAATGAATCAATAAAATTTTGATTTTTTTTAATTGGGATATTGTTGATTATACCAGTACTGTAAACTTCAAAATAGTAAATTACGCTTCCTAAGATCCACAAGTCCAGTTTCCGTAAAGTGTAGACTATATCTCTGCATTTCAGGGATATTGTGTGTAGCCCATGTAAATGTATGCAAATTTAATCAATGTTTGAATGTCTGAAAACCTTAAAATTAATGAATTGATTGGTCCTATTCAGAAGAGGAAAAAAATATGGCATTTTGCATTTTTCTCCTGTATTGATATTGTCTTTCTAAGTGGCAGCATATAATGAAGCCTTGTTCAGAGCCGATGTGACAACTCTGCAGAAGGAAATTCTTAAAGCCAAAAGCCATGTGTAGTCAATCAGAGCATTTTTTCTTTCTGTGTTATATAAACATTTGATTGTGTCACAGAGATAGATGGCTGTGATAAAAAGCACTGGAAATAGTGTTTTTTTAAAGGAAGTTTTGCATTTCACGCTGTAAGTCTTTGGAGAATATTCTGTCCAATGCAAACATTTTCCCTAATTTTGCTGCAGCCTGTTGGAATAAGGTTGAGATTTCTTATTTTCTTCATAGATTACACACTTGATTTTATTTTGCACCTCAGTCGTATGTACGTATAAGTTTTACAGCCAAGGAGTGTGTATTCTTTGAGTGAGCCCAGGGCCAAATAATTGGCAGAACCACAACAATTAAATTTGATTTAATTTTTAAATTAGGATCACACTACATTAATTAGATTTCCGTGATTGTCTCCATGGACAATCGTTTCATTTTCTCTTTTTTGCCATGGTACAAAACAAAACAAAACAAAACAAAACAAAACAAAACAAAACAAAACAAAACAAAACAAAACAAAACAAAACAAAACAAAACAAAACAAAACAAAACAAACAATTCAGTGCTAAAATTTGGATTCAGGGTTGTTTCTTGTTTCTTGTTTCTTGTTTCTAATTTTGGAGACTTGAAGATTACAGGACTGCTGTTTGGGAAAAGAGATACCCTGTTTCCCCCAAAATAAGACATCCCCTGATAATAAGCCCAATCGAGCTTTTGAGTGCATGGCAATAAGGCCAAGCACTTATTTCAGGGTTCAAAAAAATATAAGACAGGGTCTTATTTTCGGGGAAACACGGTATTGTTGAACGGTTGAAGATATGTGGAAAGTCCCACCTTCAATCTGTAAAGTGATAAAAATGGACGGAGTCATTTAGAAGATTGACTATACAAACAACACATACACACAAACACACACACACACACACACACACACACACACACACACACACACACACACTGCTTTATGCCGGAATCTCAAATTGCCAACTACTCTAAACTCTGGGGAATGATAGGCAGATGTAGGCTGAATTCAGCCAACAAAGAGAAAATGAAGCAATCTATATTCTGGTTTTGCTCGGCCATTAGTATAAGGTAGGTTAGCTGGAACACTCTTCTGTCACTAGATTTGGCAACAGACCAAACACAAATGTTTGAAATGGATCCATCTTTTCTATTTCCTCCACTTCTAATTTGATGCACAAACGCCGCAGCAAAGTGAAGAAATGACCACAGAAAGGCTAGAAGTCTATACCTGTCTGGGCTCCTGGCTTTTAATTTTATTCTTTCTTGCTCCGTACTTGGCCTTTGTTCAGCTGGTGACCCAGCTAGCCAGGGATCGTGGCCTTCCAAATGCTAGGCCTATCTTTAGGGTCCTGAAGTTGCAGGTGTCAGTTCCCAGCTGGCTAGGAATTCTGACAATGCATCTGAAGGTCACCAGCTGGGGAAAGCTGGATTCATCTCTTGATTAAATTTGCATACATTTACATGGGTTTAACACCATATCCCTGAAATGCAGAGATATACTCGACTTTGTTAACAGTAACAGAGTTGGAAGGGACCTTGGAGGTCATCTAGTCCAACCCCCTGCTCACGCAGGAGACCTGTACTAGGGATTTGAACCGCCGAACTGCCGACCTTTTTGATCGACAAGCTCAGCGTCTTCTTAGCTGCTGAGCCACCTAGCCAGGTTTTACAGAAACTGGACTTGTGGATCCTGGGAGGTGTTATTACAAAAAAAAAAAAAAAAAAAAAGACTTTCATTCCTAAGTGTTTTTTTTTTTAAATGTGGGACATAGTCTCTAAAAGTTATGCTCACTTTTTTTTCTTCTTTCTGTAAAGGATGCTTGTACTCTTTGTACAAAAAATAAAATAAAAATTCTTGCCTGTGTTTAATCGGGACCGCATTTCGCAAATGAGTTCCTGGTTGCTTATTGAATTGTATGCGCAGGTAACTTTCCAAAGGCTGCTACTTCTACAGATCTATATTCAGCCAAGCCATAGGTGCATAATAGAGATTACTTTTAAGAGATCCCTCTCCACTGTTCAGTTCTCCCTTTTCCAATGTTTCCAAAATAACTGTTGAGATATTGAGGATGAACGCATATTCTTTTTACTGCTTTATTTTAAGGGAAGAACTGTGCTGTTGTTAGCCCTTCAGGGTAGTCCCAGATGAACTCTAGGAATAGCAATAGCACTAGCACTCAGATTTATATACCGCTTCATGATGCATTAAAACACTTTCTAAGCGGTTTACAGAGTCAGCCTATTGCCCCCAACAATCTGGGTCCTCATTTTACCCACCTTGGAAGGATGGAAGGCTGAGTCAACCTTGAGCCTGGTGAGAATCAAACTGCTTGCAGTCAGCAGAATTAGCCTGCAATACTGCATTATAACCACTGCGCCACTACGGCTCAATACCAACTCTATAGTTATTAATGAACGTTAATGTTAATGTAAGATTACATTAACAGAATCTTGCAAGACTGAAATAATGTCTTCTTTCCTTTCCTCTTACTCCCTGGAAAATGCAGGAAGCCCCCTTCTAAAATCCTCCCCACACCTCATTTCTGCTGGCTAGTCTGAGACTTTTTCTTCGGTATCCCAAAGTCATTCTCAGATATCCATTAGAGTTGCGATTTTGCAGTTTGCAATAAAGTTGCAAACTTAGGGAGCTTTGGGGGTTTCAGAAACAAACAAACAAAAAAGGATGTATGTGTTTGGGGCAGGCAGAAATAGCTCTCAGGTTGCCAAACTCTGTCCTGACCAATTAATTGATTAAATATTGCAGGCCGACTTAAACCCTCTTCTTTCTCCTCCTCCCTTCCCATTAGACAACTCTCAAGGCTCTTGCCTCTGCTTGTTGAACACTGTCTTAAATCTACTCTGTGACAGACTACTGTGCGCTGATTTATGGATCAGGCATTTTAGCAAACTGACCATAACAATGTTCCTTCTTCACCCTTTCTTTTATTAGTAATAGATTTAATGCTCTGCCTTTGAAGCCCACCCCAAAGTTTGAGGTTTTTTTTTTTTTTTTAAAAAGCATTAGAAAATGTAATTTGGTTGCGCTTAACTGATCAACTTAATCAGGAACTGTGCTGTATATTCAGATAGCTCAATTTTTAGTCCTGAGGTAAAAGGACATAATAAATAATGTCTGAGTTGATAGATTTCTAAGAATTCACCTTCTTCTTCTCCAGGCCAGGACTGAAGATGGAGAGTGGCTTCCCCATGGGATTTATATTTCTTTACAACAGTAATATGGAATTTTCTGAGTAATTAATGGTAATGTCTAAAATCCAAGGAGCTACTGTGGTGTAGCGCTTAAGGTGTTGGATTAAAAGAGAGGTTGGCAACTATGGCGCTAACTATTGTGAACTTCAACTCCCAGAATTCCTGAGTAACCCATGCTAGTTCAGGAATTCTGGGAGTTGAAGTCCACAGGTTGTAAAGAGGCCATTTTTGCCAACCTCTGGATTGGAAGCACTGAATCCAGATTCTAGTCTCCTCTTAGAATCTTTGGGCCAGTCACTCTCATTCAGCCCAAGATACTTCTTAGATTTTTTTTTGTTGGGATAATTTAAAAAAGAAACCTCTTCCACTTAATACTTCTGGACAATAGTCAAGTTATAAGGCTGATAACGAAAAAGCCCATTGGCAAAAGGAACACAATTTTGAAACAAAAACATGATCCAGATTGAAATCAAGTGTCCTACTGTCAACATCAGAGCTAAAATTTCTTAGCAGACTGGAAGATTGTAACAATGATATTGCTCTTGTTTTCCCCTTGATGCCATCAAGATTATCACCTGTGTGCCAGGCAAAGCTGTCTGGTGGCAGATGCCAGGCCTTGGTAAGACCACACTTGGAATACTGGATCCAGTTTTGGTCACCAGAATGTAAAGGAAAAAAAAAGTTGAGACTCTAAAAAGAGTGCAGAGAAGAGCAACAAAGATGATTAGGGGACCGGAGGCTAAAACACATAAAGAACGGTTGCTGGAATTGGGTATGTCTAGTTTAATGAAAAGAAGGACTAGGGGAGACATGATAGCAGTGTTCCAATATCTCAGGGGCTGCCCACAAAGAAGAGGGAGTCAAGCTATTCTCCAAAGCACCTGAGGGCAGGGCAAGAAGCAATGGGTGGAAACTAATCAAGGAGAGAAGCAACCTAGAACTAAGGAGAAATTTCCTGACAGTGAGAACAATTACTCAGTGGAACAATTGCTAAATAAGCAGCTGTTTAGCATCTATCTACTGTATCTCCCTGCCAAAGGCCTTCCATTCCTTGGGACGTGACTTCATCATGCCCCCATTTGTCCCAAGTTCTTCTCATGACAAGGAGGAGTCGGGATCCTTGCCAGTTTCCTCTGCAACCCAGGCAATGTGACTCTTCCTCTGGTCTTCAACCTGTGCTGACTTGCCACGGCCCACAAGCAATTTGGGAAGGGCGTGTGCTGGAGGCGTGCCTGGTTTCCCTTGCGAGAAGCGTGCGCTTGGTTGTGCTCTAATGACGGGGATGTTATAAGAACTCTTGGTGGAGGCAATTGAACCCAGGGGAGAAAATACTGTAATTTCATGCAAAAATTACAGGTTAGCTCAGCGAGATGTTCTGCTCGGCTTCTGGTGACCAGCGCAAAGGGGTAATTAAAACTCTGCCTGTTAGAAAGCCCACGGTTTTGTCGGCTCCTTTGGGGGAAACGGAGCCCCACGGCATCAGCTCTCAAGCGATCAACTAGCACCCGTGGTAATTGCTATCCTGGAATGAGGGTGCCGCCTGGTTTTCGGGTTTGTGCAGAGCTCACCTATAAGTACTTAATTGCACTGCTATTCTAATTCCTTGATCCACTGAGTGCTGGGCAGCAGGCATGAGGCTCCCCAGTGGTCCTGTTATCAAGGCATCACCTGGATTTAAACTTGTTCCAGCAAGGTTGCCTTCAAAACATGCAGGTAGAAACAAACATCTGCCAAAAAGAAGCCTTCAGAATGTACCTCCTCTGTTTGTTATTTGTTAGCTGAGAGAATCCAATGCAGGGGTGAAATCCAGCAGGTTCTGACAGGTTCTGGAGAGCTGGTAGCGGAAATTTTGAGGAGTTCGGAGAACCGGCAAATACCACCTCTGGCTGGCCCCAGAGTGGGGTGGGAATGGAGATTTTGCAGTATCCTTCCCCCAGGATTGGAGAGGGAATGGGGATTTTGTAGTATCCTTCCCCTAGAGTGAGGTGGGAATGGAGATTTTGCAGTATTCTTCCCCTGCCATGCCCACCAAGCCACACTCACAGAACCGGTAGTAAAATAATTTGGATTTCCCCACTGATCCAATGGTTTGCAAAAGCAGGTAATTATATCATCCAACAACTGAAATACACACACACACACACACACACACACACAGGGAGAGGGGGGAGGGGAAGAGAGAAGGAGGAGGGAGGGAGGAGAGGGAGGGAGGGAGAGAGAAAGGGTGGGAGAGGGAGAGAAGGAGAGAGAAGGAGAGAGAGAGAGAGGGAGGGAAAGAGAGATGGAGAGGGAAACGTACAAAACCTGAGCACAGAAAAAAAAAAGAGACACAGTATAAATTCCCAACAGATGCAGAATTTTGCACATGCATTCTCTGGCATAGAAGAAAGGATTAATGATACAATGCATATTTAAGATTCCTGTAATTTACTCTACTTGGGTTTGTCTTTAATGAGCAGTCCCATTGTAGATGCCCTCAAGCATGGAGAATCCAAGAGAAAGAACTGATAAAATACCCTGTTGTGTGGAGCTAAGTCATTGTTCACTTTCTTACCTTTCTTTTTTGGGTTCACTTCAAGCGAGGTTTTCACTTTGGGAAGTCCTGAACAAAGAATGAGGGAAGCTGTGCCCTTTCTCCCCCAATTTTGCTGAGTCTCAGTTTCAGCAAGTGCTTGGTTTGGCCAGTAGTGAGGGATTTTGGGACTTGTAGTTCATCAATGCCTGGAGAAGGACAGATTCACCACTTCTGTTATTCTTTGCATGAGCCTAAGAGGTATGTGCACCATGGAAGGGGACAACTTGCCATAGCCAACTTGCTGCGGCCAATTCACTATGGCCAACTTGCTGTAGTACAATTTAACAACTCTATTTGATTGTTTAAAATAAATTAAGAATTACTTTAATTTTTGTCATTCACATTTCATTCTATCCCTCCTTTTGCATCCTTTCTTTAATGAGTCTATTCTACTACTTGTTTAATATTAGTGTAACTCTTGTCTTGCAGTGCGTTGGCCACGGCAAGTTGGCCATGGCGAGTTGGCTGTGGCAAATTGTCATAGACCAGTGGTGAAATCCAAATTTTTTTACTACCGGTTCTGTGGGCATGGCTTGGTGGGCATGGTTTTGTGGGCATGGCAGGGGAAGGATACTGCAAGATCCCCATTCCCACCCCACTCCTGGGGGAAGGATATTGCAAAATCTCCATTCCCACCCCACTCTGGGGCCAGCCAGAGGTGGCATTTGCCGGTTCTCTGAACTACTCAGAATTTACGCTACCGGTTCTCCAGAACCTGTCGGAACCTGTTGGATTTCACCCCTGTCATAGACCCTGTGCACCAACATTTCTGCTTGTGACCTCTCATCCATACCATAAGAATGCCAGACAATAGCATAGGCAGGGAGGATTCAAAGTCAATCTGACAAAAGCACCACTGAGATGCAACCTCCACCGTTTTAGGTCCCCAAGGGGAAGGTTATTTCAATTAGCCGGGCTGGCCTGAGTTAATTTTAAATTGATTTTAAATTGGGTTATTTTAATTTTCGGCCAATAATATTTAATTATTTTAAATTGTTTTTAAATTTTGTATGTATTGTTTTTACTTTGGCTGTTCACCGCCCTGAGTCCTATTCTGGAGAAGGGCGGTATAGAAATTTAAATAAATAAATAAATAAATAAATAAGGTTACTGCAAAATCCCCATTTCCTCCCGATCAGCTGGGACTTGGGAGGCAGAGAATAGATGGGAGCAGGGCCAGTCAGAATTTTTACTACCGGTTCTCCGAACTACTCAAAATTTCCACTACCGGTTCTCCCGAACTGGTCAGAACCCTTTGAAACCCACCTCTGCCTAGAACGGATTCTGAGATGCAGACTGCAATATTGTTGAGAAATTGAGAAATTGAGTCGGGCTGGACTAAGTGACTTGGGGGTAAATTTGTTTTCCTCTTGCTGGGAAGCTTCTGTTTGATCTCCCCTCCCTCTTAGCTGTCCAGGAAGTTTCAGAGAGTTCATCAGCGAACCTGATCTCAATTGTAATCAATTTTTGATCAGTTACACCCAGTTAAAAAAAAAAACGGCCAGGTTTGATTTTCCCTTTGCAGCACCGGCAGCCTTTATCAGCCAATCTGTCCTTGATTCTTCTAATCAGTTTTGTACGGGTTTCGCAATCCCCATTTAAAAGATTATGCCTGGCTTAATTTTCCCCTCTGTATGTACCAGATATAATTTCAACAGGCTGGTGGATAAAGTGATTGAGAGAGCTGTAGATCTTCAAACTCTGTGTGGACACATCTCACCCAGTTCAAGCTTGACCTCAAAATTCCAATGCAAACTGTAGCTGGGAGTAGTGTCATTTCTGAAGCTATATTAGCATGTGAAGCTCAGCAAAAGTCTTTAGAGCTTATGTTGCATGCTTATTAAGCACTTAATTTCCAATTTACTGGCGTTTTGGAGCAAATGGAAATTGCAGTGAGCTTAATACAAACATTTTAATACTAACGTCTGACACTGAAGATTTTTATTATTAATATCTGTTCCCAACCATGCGAAGTTGCAGCTGCCAGTTCTTTAGCTGGTGTTGGCCTTTCTATGTATTCAGTTCCTCCCAAGAACCTAGAATGTTGTAATGCATTGATGTAATATATGTGTAGAAGGTCCAAGCAATGATACCTTTATGTCATAATCTTTCAATTTCAATTTTCATAAGTTGATATCTGTGGACATTCTCAGTCATCCAGATCATAGTTGTCTCAAAGGTGCTTTTTCAAAAGGCAACTGGACCTTGTTTTTCCTTGAAGATGTTTCACTTCTCATCCAAGAAGCTTCATCAGTTCTGGCCAGAACCCATGAAGATTTTTGGATGAGAAGTGAAATGACTTCTTTTGCTTCCTCAGTCCAGTTGCCTTTTGAAAAATCAGACCTTGATACTTTGAGATTTTCTCCAATTCTTCTATTCCTGATATTGCCACATTAATTATCCCTACTTTTTTCTTTTGAATCAGTTATATCTGTTGTCCGGTGCCTAGATTTTATCAGTCTGTATATGGAAATCCCATACTATTTTAACCTGCTCATTTTCAACTACTTTTAAAACTAAGTGTTCCCACCAATTATTATTTTATTATTAATTATTATTTTTTATGCCGCTCATATCCCCTACAAGGTGACTCTGGGTAGCTTACAAGTTATAAAACAGGTAAAAATAATGAAAATATGTAAACTTTTAAATGGCCACACATTAAAATATTATTTAAATTTTTTTCATTACTGGTACGTTTTTACAGAGGTTCCAGTGAATCATTTTGATGACTGTGTTATATCATTATTTATCATGTTTCTATAGTCTTCTTGAAGGAGCTGAACATATGATCTACTTCTTCTGCTCCTTTGTACAATCTGAACTTTGAATTATTTGATGATTTTTCAATTTTGGCCTTGATTGCATTAGTTCAAATAGCATGAGCAGCCAAAATCAAGCCTTCAGTTCCTTTTTTAAAGTGTTCCAGTTGTAAACCACTGTAAACCTATCATGTCCTTCCCAAGGATCTGGGATAGGCAGATGTTGTTGTTTGAGGGTGTTGAAAGTTATCATTGCAGGATGTAAGCTGCTTCAAGTAAATCTGCCTTTTGCAATTGACTGATGATATTTTGTCAATGCCGATGGTATTCAAGTGATACTCCAATTGTTTTGGAATTGCTCTCAAGGTGCCTATTACTATTGGTACTACCTTTGTTTCTTTTGCCACAGTCGTTCCATTTTTATTTGCAGGTATTTGTATTTTGTGATTTTCTCCAGTTCTTCTATTCTGCTGTCTCCAAGTACTGCCACATTCACTATCCAGAATTTTTTTTGTGTGTTTCTTATCAAATAAAAATAATTATTGCAGAATATTGCAGACTGATTTGTAGTAATTCATCTTATTGAAGAAGCAGGAATAGACTGAGCTGATTAGGTTCATGGCTTAGAAATTAAATGGCTAGGTTTAGAAGAGCCGCAGTGGCAGAAAAGTTAGAATGCAGTATCGCAGGCTAATTCTGTTGACTGCCAACAGTTCGATTCTCACCGGCTCAAGGTTGACTCAGCCCTCCATCCTTCTGAGGTTGGTAAAATGAGGACCCAGATTGTTGGGGGGCAATCTGCTGACTTTATAAACTGCTTAGAGAGGACTGTAAAGCATGGTGAAGTGGTATAGAAATCTAAGCGCTGTTGCTATTTACCTATGGCACCAACCTAAAGTTGAACAAATCACATTTTAGTTTATTATAATGCATGAACCGAGACTAAATATTTTTCTAGCCCCTAATTGACTATTCTGATGGGCAACCAATATCCAAAGTATTGGAAAAATATTCTCTTTGCCAAGGGAGGCTTTTAACTTAATGCTCAGGATAGGATATGTAATTTTATTTTATTTTTTTGAATCAAGTTTTATTCTTTTAATTGTTTTTAATGTTTGTATTGTATGTTTTTATCTGGCTTTATCCTGAGTCCCTCGGGAGAAGGTGCGATATATAAATTCGAAATAAAATAAATAAAAATAAATAAATGGACTTTTTTTTCTCTCCCCCATTCACCCGCATATTTTATGAACAGAGTATTGGCCATATCATATCTTATACAACTTATCATATCCAAATACATTTTACTTAGTTACAATTTCTGCCAAAATCATCTTTTCCCATGTTTTTTAATCATATCTTAATATTTCTACGTTTATTTATATGAACGTCTTCATTCGCCCTCAAATTCTAATTTCTCTGTTTTTACTCATATTTATTCTTTTTTACTTTTTAATAATTCATTCTTTATCCTAATATATTTACACATATTCGGGGTTGCCTTTCTTCCATTTCATCTTTTTTATTGTACAGCAATCTTTCTTCTCATTCTCTTCCGTCTCCCTCCCTCCCTCCTTTTATCCTCCTTCCTTTCTTCTTTCCTCCTCTCCTACTCCTTCGATAGGATAGGTAATGTTTTGTGGCAAAGCATTAGACTTGCTACTAAATTAAAACTCCTAACCTTCACTTGTGTCCTGTTTTCAGTGGGCATTTAATTCCTACGGTTCTCCTGTTTATAGGTCTCTTTTGAGCATTTTTGCTGTGGTCTTTTTTTAATCTGTGCTAAATTTACACATAGTTAGACATCTGCCTTTCCCAGACACCACTCACTTGAGCTACGGTTTGCAAAATTAAAAGTTAAAAAGAAGTGAGGGGGGGGGAGGAAGGGTTGTTGAAAAGATACTAACCGTGGGATGGTGAAATAGGCGGGTGTTTGTGGAACAGAAGATAACAAAGTCAAGAAAGCTGAAGAGGAGGTGGGCGTAAAGAACTCAGATTTTTAAAGTTTTTTTTTTTTAAAAAAACCTCCTGATAAATGTGGGGGAGGAAGGGTGGGACACTGTCCAAGATGATGAGAGTTGTGAAATGTTTTGCAACAGCTAATTGCAATCAGCAGCAAAATTAAGCAAATTAATTAATTAAATAAATAAAATCCATACCTATATTAAGAGTCAGATCTTTTTTTTTCCTAAGGAGCCCAAAAGATGAAACACAAAGGGAACAAGAACTGATCTTCTTTCTGTAATGGCAGCTACAAATCTATGGGGATGGGATGGACACTTGAATTATGTGTGTTTAGTGGAGGGGTATCAAACTCGATTTCATTGTGGGCTGCATCAGGATTGTGTTTGACCTCGGGGGGTGGGTGGGCAGGGGGGCCTGGCCAGCTTGACGTCACTCCAGTGGTGGGTTTCAAATTTTTTTACTACCGGTTCTGTGGGTGTGGCTTGGTGGGTGTGGTGTGGCTTGGTGGGTGTGTCTTGGTGGGTGTGGCAGGGGAAGGATACTGTAAAATCTCCATTCCCACCTCACTCCAGGGGAAGGATACTGTAAAATCTCAATTCCCACCTCACTCCAGGGGAAGGATACTGTAAAATCTCAATTCCCACCCCACTCCAGGGGAAGGATACTATAAAATCTCCATTCCCTCCCCAATCCAGGGGAAGGTTACTGCAAAATCCCCATTTCCTCCTGATCAGCTGGGACTCAGGAGGCAGAGAATAGATGGGGGCGGGGCCAGTCAGAATTTTTACTACCGGTTCTCCGAACTACTCAAAATTTCTGCTACCAGTTCTCCAGAACTGGTCAGAACCTGCTGAAACCCACCTCTGCGTCACTCGTGTCGGGGGCGCCTGTGGTGGCCCGAGTGTTCTGCCAACAAAACCAGGCTCCTGAGCTCCGTTTTCAGCTGGGCTGGCCTCCTGCAACCCTCTGCCAGTGAAAACGGAACACACGGTCCTACTGAGCTCTGTTTTTGCTGGTAGAGGCACTGCGGGGCTGGTCCTTCGCTGTTTCCAGGGCAGCCCCATGGGCCAGATCTTAGCACCCTGTGGGCTGGATGTGGTCCGTGGGCCTTGAGTTTGACACCCTGGTCTAGTGTAATTGTATGTCCTTGGATAGTCTTTGGAGCAGACAACTTTGCTAACCCGTTGCTTTTGAGTTTATATAGTGAATCAAATTGCACAACCTGACATATCTGGAAAACATGGATTTGGGAGTGGTGGAGGTGATGGAAATATAATGATTTCAGAGAGCCTTTAGGAATATGAATTGATGCCATTGGTGATTTCCAAGTTTCTGGATTTTATTTATTTATTTATTTATTTTATTCAATTTGTATACCGCCCTTCTCCTAGTGGACTCAGGGCGGTGCACAGCCAGAACTAAAATACATACCTCTAAATTACCTTAAAGAGCCCTTGAAATCTGACAGTTTGATCTAGTGGTTAAGGCATTAGGCTACAAATCAGAAGACGGTGAGATCTAGTCCTGCCTGAGATATGAAAGTCGGCTGGGTGACTTTGGGCCAATCATCAGGAGATGGTGAGTTCTAGTCCCACCTTATGCAGGAAAGCTGGCTAGGTGACCTTGGGCCAGTCCCAGTGGTGGGATTCAGCCGGTTCAGGCCACTTTGAGGAAACTGGTAGTTAAATTGTTGGCTGGCTCCGCCCCTCCCCACCCTGCCCCTTCCAGGAGTCCCTACGCACCCCATTTTGGCTCCCAGATAAGTGCAAGGAAGCCTCCTAGGCCCCAAATGGGGCGCGGAGGGGGGGGCGCGGCTTCTCCCCTGTGGCCCATTTTTGCTCCAAGGGTAGTGCAGGAGGCCGAGTGCTGCCTGTCACATCCCCTGGCCACGCCCACCATGGCCACACCCACCCAGTCAGTCATTAGGGCAGATAACCGGTTGTTAAATTATTTGAATCCCACCACTGGCCAGTCCCCCTCTCTTAGTCCAACTCATCTCAGAGGGTTCTTCTTGTAGGGAAAAGAGGAGTGTGTGTATGTGTAGTAACTTGATGACTGAAGGCATAAAATAGCCTGAAAATGGACTATGGCGTCTATAGGATTTTCGTGCTGTTGTTCCTTTGTTGTGCTGTTAAATTTGGGCTGATACTACATAGTTGTAGTATTCTTGCTGGGTACAAGCCTGCCGGTCCTCATCTACCTGCAAGGCTTGGGAGTGCTGAAGTGTGTTGTCATGGTGCTAATGCTTTGCACCCAGGGAACCTGTCCTGCCTTCCTCCTCTCCCTCCCCATTGCATGCGGTCCTCCTTCACCACCAGAGTGCTTTGGGAGACCTTTATCCTTGTCATGGTGACTGTCAACAGGGTTTTTTTTGTGACTCCCTCTGCTCGGGCTGCCCAGGGAGAAGACAGCGGCAAGCAGAACATCTGTGCCAATTAAAACAATACAGGCTCCACAGTCAAGGTCCCCAAGGCCCATTAACATCTTAGTTCCAATGGAAGAAGGGTGTGTGAAAAGGAACTAGTATCTATTCAAGAGATTCTCAACCTTGGCAACTTTTAAAGATGCGTGGACTTCAATTCCCAGAATTCTCCAGCCAGTATGGGGATTTCTGGGAGCTGAAGTCCACATATCTTAAAGTTGCCAAGGTTGAGAAACACTGATCTATTCAGAGGATTGGAAGGGCAGGTTCACACCTGTGCAACATATTTGTGTCTGAAGGAGCCTCTGGTCTCGGGTCTATATTGCAACTTGAGTACTGCAATGTGTTTTACCTGGATATGCTTGAAAAGTATCTGAAAGTGTCAGTTGATGCAGATTGCAGTAGTTTTTATTTTTATAACCCTGTAATCCCTTTTTATTGGGGTGGAGTTGGGGCAATTGAATGGAGCTGAGCATTTACTGGCCGGATGCCCTTCCTGATGCCTATGTAGAGTTTGCAGCAAATTTTCTCTTTGCACCTAGATAGAGAAATATCTGTCGCTGCCTAGGATTGAACTCTCAACCTCCCAAGTGTGAGACGAGCATCTTCATCTCTAAGCCACTGCGTCACTCTCAGATTGCAATATTGAATAAATTCTTAATTTTGGATACTTCCAATACCTTTTTTAAAAAATCTGCAGTGGTGGCTGGTTTGATTGGGGCACAAAGTATTGACTTGGGGGCAGTTATGAGGTCTTAAAAGGATAAAGGTAAAGAATTCCTCTGCGAATCATGTCCAATTGTAGAGGGCAGCAGTCATCTCTGTTTCCTAGCTGAGGGAGCCAATATTGTCTGAAGTCGCTTCCGTGGCCATGCGATGGCATGACTCTATGCCCAATAGCAATAGCACTTAGACTTATATACTACTTCATAGTACTTTACAGCTCTCTCTAAGTGGTTTACAGAGTTAGCATATTGCCCCCAACAATCTGGGTCCTCATTTTACCGACTTTCGGAAGGATGGAAGGCTGAGTCAACCTTGAGCTGGTGAGGATCAAACTCCTGGAGCGAGCAATGAGTTAGCCTGCAATACTGCATTCTAACCACTGGGCCACCATGGCTAAATACTGTTATCTTTCCACTGAAGTAGTACCTATTTATCTACTTGCATTTGCATGCTTTCAAACTGCTAGGTGGGGGCAAGAACAGGAGCTCACACCATCATGCAGTATTTGGGTCTTGAACTGCCAAACTTCCAGTCGACAAGCCCAGTGTCTTAACCGCTAGGCCACCAAGAGTTCTTAAATCTGAAGGACTGTTTCTCTTCTTTTATGAGCCCATCTGGTCATGTAGTATACACGTGCAGTATATTTCTACTAGCTGTTGCAGCTAGCCAGCCATGCTTTCTTCATTGGTATTCTATTGTGTTCCCCTCTTCTCTCTGGCAAACGTCATTTCTTAGCCTCTAAAGCTTCACAGACATTTTTGTGGGGTTTTCCCATCCTTCTCAAGATAGGTTTTTCTTTATTCTAAAATCTCGGGGTTCCCCCAGCATCGACTGATACTTCTCTCTGGCATGGGAGTGGTGCCATTTGGGTTCCATAACCGACAACAGCACTCACAGTGGGAATGTTAGAAATAGACAGAACGTTATTTACATTCATCACCTCTTCTGTCTCCAGGGAATGACAACTAAGGTAATAAGCGTGCAAGTGTTAGAAAAAATGCCACCCATGCTTCCAGCTTTTCTCCTGTAAAACACATACACACACACACACACACACACACACACACACACACACACACACACACACACAAGCACACACACTCTTGAGCCTACATTGACTGATAGAATAGGGTAACAGAGTTGGAAGGGACCTTGGAGGTCTTCTAGTCCAATCCCCTGCTTAAGCAGGAAAGCCTACACCATTTCAGACAAATGGTTATCCAACATCATCTTAAAGACTTCCAGTGTTGGAGCATTCACAACTTCTGGAGGCAAGTTGCTCCACTGATTAATTGTTCTCATTGTCAGGAAATTTCTCCTTAGTTTTAGGTTGTTTCTCTCCTTGATGAGTTTCCACCCATTGCTTCTTGTCCTGCCCTCAGGTGCTTTGGAGAATAGCTTGACTCCCTCTTCTTTGGGGCAGCCCCTGAGATATTGGAACACTGCTATCATGTCACCCCTAGTCCTTCTCTTCATAAGTCTAGACATACCCAATTCCAGCAACTGTTCTTCATATGTTTTAGCCTCCAGTCCCCTAATCATCTTCGTTGCTCTTCTCTGCACTCTTTCTAGAGTCTCCACATCTTTTTTACATCATGGCAACCAAAACTGGGTGCAGTATTCCAAGTGTGGCCTTATCAAGGCATTATAAAGTGGTATTAGCACTTCTCGTGATCTTGATTCTATCCCTCTCTTTATGCAGCCTAGAACTGTGTTGGCATTTTTTGGCAGCTGCTGCACACTGCTGGCTTTGATGTCTCAGATGTTGGTATTTTCTTGCACACTAAAAAGCAGCAGGAATTTAATTGTGCAGTTGCAGCCGCCATCTTGATTCCTTGTGTCTTATTTCCACCACCACCCTGCCCCATAATGTCCTTGGCCTCAATTATCTCTCACTGGCTTCCATTGGCAAGACAATTAAGAACTTTGGGACAACAGCAAAAGACCTACATTCTGCTAGAAGCTAAGCAGTGGGAGAAATAAAGCCAAAATATACAGGTAGTCTTCGGCTTATGACCATTCATTTAGTGACTATTTGGAGTTCCACAGCACTGGGGAAAAAAAGTGAACTTACGACCCTGTTTCACACTTCCAATCATTGCAATAGTCCCATGGTCATGTGATCAAAACTCAAACGTTTCATAACTAGCATGTATTTATGACTTTTAGTTCCCGTTACTTGTCCCAGCTTCTGCCAACCTTGCAGCTCGAAACCACATAAAAACGCAAGTACAAAAATAGGGACCACCTTAGTGGGAAGGTAACAGTGTTCCGTGCACCTTTGGCGTTTAGTCATGCTGGCCACATGACCACGGAGACGTCTTCAGACAGCGCTGGCTCTTCGGCTTTGAAACGGAGATGAGCACTGCCCTCTAGAGTCGGGAACAACTACCACATATGTACGAGGGGAACCTTTACCTATACCTATACTCCTAAAACACCAAACTAAACCCTGAGTTGAATTGCATCGTTGCTGTCACAGCAAAGAAATCTGTTCTTCACTTGGAGTCCAGCCATTAACGGAAGAAACAATAACCTGGAGAGGACTTGCTCCCAGGGTTCCTCCTGTTCCCCCGATGGAGTTTTCATCCGCTGTTTCCTAGATTGTCCCCCCCGCCCCTTTTCAAGCTGCATTCTGCATCTTGGCGGGGAGAGCCCCGTCGGCAGCATGGTTAAAAATAGCCCGGAGTAGGCTGTGCTCAAGCATCTAATCAGCCGCCAGTCAATTGCCTGCCCGTCTGAAGAGCGGTTCATCAGAGGCAGGGTTGCCAGCAGAGATGGCAGTGGCAGCAGTTGCTAATTAACAGTTAACCTGGGGTTGCAAGAAGATCCCAGCCCTGGATGTGTCTCTAACTGGGAGGACCAGAATATAATGTGCCTGGAATGGATACAGCAGATGCAGCCCACACTGGTGAATCCTTAATGACATACCGGTGGCAGCTTGCAGGGTCAGACTTGATGATGCTGTCCACATGTTTCAGTGGTTTTACTCACCCTGGAGGAGGGAGGATGAGCTGGAGCAGATGAGCTGGAACAGGGACAGGGACATCAGCTCCAGCCTGAAAAGATGGATACATGGAGTTTATGGATCAAGGCAGCATGCTGACATGGTTAAGCTATATCAGGTGGTCCTCACAGACAGAGACTCCTGCAAATTGAAACTACATTGGGCTTAGACTAGATTAATTGTTCTAACTGTCAGGAAATTTCCCCTTAGTTCTAGGTTGCTTCTCTCCTTGATTAGTTTCCACCCACTGCTTCTTGTCCTGCCCTCAGGTGCTTTGGAGAATAGCTTGACTCCCTCTTCTTTGTGGCAACCCCCGAGATATTGGAAGACTGCTGTCATGTCTCCGCTAGTCCTCCTTTTCATTAAACTAGACATACCCAATTCCTGCAACCATTCTTCATATGTTTTAGCCTCCTGTCCCCTAATCAACTTTGTTGCTCTTAATTGCTGGTTCAAAGGCAACAAAAGACTTTGATGCAATCCCCTCCCCTCTTTCACTTTATCTCGGTTACCATGCGCCTCCCTCCTTTCCTCTCTCACCCAGAGGTGTATTTGCCTTCCCAGCAGTTGTGCAGTATCTCTACCACACTACAAAATCTGCCCAGCAACTTATTTGCATCCATCCCAGAGGTGGGATTCACTTACCTTCCTTACTGGTTCATAAATGTGAGCGCATGTGCAAGCCTCCCACCTTTCACGCATGCTCTTTGCTCATGCTCGCGCCGTTCCGCACATGCACACAGCCTCTAAAATGTGGCAAAATAGGACGGCATTACATGAGCAGGGCCTACTGCAGTCGCCTACTGCAGTCACCGCTACCAATTTGCCCAAACCGGACAGAACTGGCTGAATCCCACCACTGCTCCACCCCCTTTGTCAAAACTATCACCCACTGGGTATCTCACCTTTTACAAGCTATATTCCCATGTTGTTTTAAGACATCATGTGGTCTGTTGGAGTACGCAAACTCAATCCTTGGGGGTGTAAACCACTATTTGTGGCTTGACATAATATGTTGCCGGAGGTGTATTTTGCAAAGAAGGATTATTGAAAAGATGGCTTGGTGTAATGCTCGATCCAAATTACTATCCCTGTAAGGTGGAATATAGGCCTACATATATAGATAGTGTGGTGTAATCAAAACATATTTTGCCTCATATCTGAAGTTATTTTCACACCATTGTTTTCCATTTTTTCTTGAGAACAGATACCAGAATAGAGCTTTTTCTGTTTCTTTGTGTGAAGCATGAATCTTTCCTGTCATCTTTTTGTAGGCGAGCTAATAACTGCTCCTCGTTTATTTATTCAGCTATTTTACATGGTTTTCTGTCAGGCGCAAGCAACCAGAATCACTTGTGAATAAGACCAAGAAGACATTTTATTGTTGATTGCCAATATTACAAGAATCTTGTCAGACTGTCTGCCTTCCCTTGCAAAATGGCCAATATTGACTTAGGGGCTTGATCTCACAAGTTCCCTCCCCCAGACGGACTCTAAGCTGGAATGCCTTTTTACTTCCTATGGAGGGGCCTCCTCTCCTTCAGCCTGTGGTTCCACCACGCTGTCTACTTAATCCTAGGCTAACAAAAAGCATAGATAAGAATGCAATATTAACAAATCTCTCTAAGCACCAGATTATTGAGGCACCTCACAATTACTTCTGCTCAGGGAACAGACATAGCTTTGTGGTTGCTAAGGGTCAAGACTGACTTGATGATGCCTAATGAATTAATCACTATGTCCAAGCTATACATAGTGGCTTTGTTCACACAATATCCTGTAGCCAAGTCAGTTCCCAATCTTCATGTTCTCAAATGTCCAGTTCTCCTGGCTTGGCTATGTAGAAGCAAACACTGTCTGGAACCGTAGAATCGGGGTTTATTCAGGCCTGAGGCCTGGCACAAAATGAGTACATAACAGTAGCAGTTCGGTGTAAAGTCAGCGGTGGGAGCTACCGCCTCCCAGTGCTTTTTGTGGGCAGGGCCACACCCTTCCACCCCACCCACGCAACCACCATATGGTGTCAGCATCCAGTTCCTTTGCGGCAGGCAATGCAGGCGGCTCCTGTCATCCTGTTTCCTGGTCTGTCATAGCTGCTATAACGTGCTGCGTAGTCTGCTGCCTTTCGGTTACGCCATTGCATCTAGTGCCAGCCAGCTGGGTTCCGGGAGGCCACCAGTCAGCTGTGCTGGTGGAAGTGATGCCATTGTTGCCATCGCTGCTGAGGCATGCGGCTCGCCTAGGCCATCCCAGCTGTAAGGATCGCCGCTGTCTCAGCTGTTCCTGCCATCTTGCTCTCCCATTTCCCCCTCACCCCCCAGGTATGGCGAACCGGATGGGGTTTGACAGGTGGCACCCCCTACCAGGGCCACACCTGGAAGACAGTCAGCACATATATGTTAGTTGTGGCCACTAGTCATGGGTGCCTGGATGCCAGCCTTCCCCCCTGGTTTGTGGGGATAGGTGCTTAGCACGATATGATAAGCTTGGTTAACATTGACTTTGATAGCATGTCATGTGAACCCAAGCTGCTGGACAAATGTATAGTTTAAACCAGGGGTCTCCAACCTTGGCAACTTTAAGACTTGTGGACTTCAACTCCCAAAGTTTTGCTGGCTGAGGAACTTTGGGAGTTGAAGTCCACAAGTCTTAAAGTTGCCAAGGTTGGAGACCCCTGGTTTAGAATATTATGGAAGCCCACCAGCAAGGTTAGTTTGGTTGAACTGGTGCTTCATCGAGTCTGCTGGAATCATTTCGAAGTGACCTTTTCTGGTTCATCCAAAGGGTTACTACCATGGGAGAGGAAAGAAGGTTTTGGTGGCAACATTGGCATAACCGTTTCATCTTCCAGCAAAGATTCCCATGCTCCAAAATATGTTCATGACATTCCACATTTCAACAGAGCATCAAGCTCTTTTATCGTGCAACACCCTGCTGTTGTTACTTTGCTTTTTTTTTTTTTTTTTATAAATTCCCTTGTGGCACCCTCGACTTCCAAATGTCGCTGTGAGAATGGGAAAGGGTGGAGCAGGGGTGGGTGTGTGATGCGGTTGACTTTACGTCAGTCGCCTCTCCTGTCGGTTTGAAAATAGCTTCTGTGGTTTGTGGTCAGGAGAAAGGAAGTTGGACTGATTGGGAAACAGCCCGCCCCAGCCCTGAGTCTGAAAAATAGCAAACGAAGAGGGTAATCTTCACTTAGAGATCACAACTTGTCCCAAAACTAAGGGACTGGTGGCCCTGGTGATCAGAAGCTGGGCCTGAGTGAAGGCCTCAAAGTGGACTACATAGATGTATTTAAATAAAGACCAGACAGGGATTGTTTGGGATGCTCTGTTGTATACTATTCTGCACTGAGCTAAGAGATGAACTAAATTAGACTTTCTCAACCTTGTTGGCTTTAAGATAGAATAGAATAACAGAGTTGGAAGGGACCTTGGAGGTCTTCTAGTCCAACCCCCTGCTTAAGCAGGAAAGCCTACACCACTTCAGACAAACGGTTATCCAACCTCTTCTTAAAAACTTTCACCCTAGTTGTTATCGTCTACGGTTATGTTTATTTTCCTTTCCAACCATTGGTACCATTGGTGCCACACACGGTAATAGTCACTTTCTTCCTTGTCCTGGAGTTCCAGCGTCAATCTGTCCATCTCGGCACATTCTGTTATCTTTGAGATAATTTTATCTTTGGTTGGGAGTTGGTCTAATTTCCAATTTTGAGCAAATAGTAATCGTGCTGCTGTCAGGATATGTATAATAAGGTATTTCGTCTCTTTGGAGTATTGTGCTGTTATCATGCCAAATAGAAAAAATTCTGGACTATCTTCAACTTGTAAGTTCGTTATTTCCTCAATAATTTTTTTTTTAATTTGATTTATATGCCGCCCTTCTCCGGAGACTCAGGGCGGCTTACAATGCGCTAAGCAATAGCCTTCATTCTTTTGTATATTTATACAAAGTCAGCTTATTGCCCCCACAACTGGGTCCTCCATTTACCTACCTTAGAAAGGATGGAAAGCTGAGTCAACCTTGAGCCTTGGCGAGATTCGAACCTGCAGTAATTGCAGGCAGCTGGTCTTAATAACCAGTTTAATAACAGGGTGCCTTAGACCACTGTACTACCAAGGCTCTTTTGTTGTCTTGCCAATATTGTTGGGCCTTTTTTGCATTTCCAGAGATGCGTGGATTTCAACTTCCAAATGCTGCCTGTGGAATTCTGGGAGTTGAAGTCCGCACGTCTTAAAGGTAAAACGACCCTGCGTGCTCCCTTCATAGAAGCACCTGGCCTATTTCTTTTGTTTCTCTAGTTCTCCTTTTCTGATTCACCTACAGGCAGTGGCGCGAAGTCTCAAGTGGGAAGCAGCTGCCAGACTATGCTGTGTAAGACAGACAGCCAACATGGACATGATGGAAAAGAGTTTCACGTGTTCATATAACTCAGGTGATCTGTCTTGTCTGGCACAGTCCCCCCCCCCCCCCCCCCGGTAGGATAGAGAGAAGCCGAGAGCAATGCATTGATGATCGGCTCCTTTTTTTCCCTTAATCCAAGCTAGATGGGTTTAGCTTCTGTAGGCAAAGGGGAAGAGCTCCTACTAATCCAACCCTGATTTTCTCGCAAGGGGATGCCATACTGTGGGCCAAAGAGAATACAGTGAATGAGCACCCTCTTGTGTGCCCTTGAAGGTGTGGTTGACGATCACGCTTTTTCAGGCTGCTTCAAGTATCAAGCAGAACGAGAACCTATTTTCCTTTGGTCCCACCGATCAACTACAGCAGTGTTTCTCAACCTTAGTAGCTTGAAGATGGGTGGACTTCAACTCCCAGAATCCCCCAGCCAGCAGCGCTGGCTGGGGGATTCTGGGAGTTGAAGGCCACCCATCTTCAAGCTTCCAAGGTTGAGAAACACTGAACTAATTCAACCTCCTGCTCAGGCAAGAAACCCAATACCATCTTCTAGATCTTCTAGTTCAGTGTTTCTCAACCTTGGTAGCTTGAAGATGGGTGGACTTCAATTCCCAGAATCCCCCAGCCAGCAGCGCTGGCTGGGGGATTCTGGGAGTTGAAGTCTACCCATCTTCAAGCTTCCAAGGTTGAGAAAGACTGAACTACAGAGAAAAGGCTTCAGTAGTCTTGGGATACTCTGGGTGGACCTAAGCTTAAAGATCCCTCATGAATGAAGGCAAATATACATGTCCCAGGATAATGCTGCAGGATATAATCTGGGTTGGTTACCGCAATCAGAGGTTTTGTCTTCTGAGCTTTCGGATCAGTGGTGGGTTTCAAAAACTTTCACTACCAGTTCGGTGGGTGTGGCTAGGTGGGGGGGGGATGTGACTGAGTGGGCATGGCCAACTTGACGTCACTCACACCCACGCCCACTCAGTCACATGACCCCCCCCCTAGCCACGTCCGCAGGAAAAGGTAGGAAAGTTTTTGGAATTTCTACCCATCTACCCCCTCCCTCCCTTTGTCAGTCGCCCCCGTTTCCCCTCCTTTAGCGGCCCTGACCCTAACCCCGCTTCCACCCCATCAATCACTTCCCTGGCTGTTTTTGTGCCTGTTCGGCCAACAATCTTAGTCGCTGAGAAATTGAATGTATGTCTTTGTTCATTGCAGTGTGAGGCTACCAATGAGTTCGGGTCTCCTCATCGGACCGCTCGCTTGTGTTCTTGCAATCTGGTGGTTAGCCAGGGGATGAGGGAATGCACAACAGGCAAAAAAACATACATCATAATCTGGGATCCTTGATGCTCTTTGAGCTTGGTTGTTTGCATTCAAGATATTTCATTATTTGACTAGGTAACATCATCAGTTAATGAGGACCCATGGTGTTACCTCGGTGGGTAATGAAATGTCTTCAAGAAAACAGCCAAGCTCAGAGAGCACCAAGAATCCCCACAGTTCAACTCTGAGCTGCAAATATTCCTTTCCATTGGTATGTATCATAATGTCATGATGCAAACTCTGTCCGTTGCATATGGGTTTGCAATATGTTAGTTGGGAAGTGGGAGGCACTTCCCAGGGAATCATTTAAGTTCCCTGAAATCAACTTCCTCTTCAGAGAAAAGGTTTGTCTGCAAGAAATTGCTTTGCCCGGCTTGCTGTCTTCCTGAGCAGGTGACACCAGGGAGGTGGCCCTGGAGCACCGGTGGGAAGGGGAGGGGTGATGCCAGGATTATGGATCAGGGAGGCACCTGTGCCGGGATCTTTCTTCTTCTGTAAAGCTTTTCCCGTAATGGATTACGCAGACACGTTGGGCCCAGGCTGTGCTGCTGTGAGCAAAGATTATCACAGCAAGAGCAGCATTTCTGGGGAGTTAGAGAATTAATTAAGGATGAAAAGACAGATTTATCAGCTCAGGATTGAATAGCTTAAATGCTGCCACTTTACTTTGGTTCTTTTTCTCACTGTCTCTGCCCCAGACAGGGATAACTGTGGGGCAGCACAAGGAGGCAGGTACTGAACTAATGCAGCCTTTGCCAAACTGGACCTCAGCTCCAATTCTGTCGTTATTGTTGTTGTTAGTTGTGAAGTCGCCCCCGACCCATCATGACCCAATGGACAATGTTCCTCCAGGCCCTCCTGTCCTCTACCATCCCCCAGAGTCCATTTAAGCTCAGGCCGACTCCTTCAGTGACTCCATCCAGCCACCTCATTCTCTGTCGTGCCCTTCTTCTTTTGCCCTCAGTCTTTCCCAGCATTAGGCTCTTCTCCAGTGAGTTCTTCCTTCTCATTAGGTGGCCAAAGTATTTGAGTTTCATCTTCAGGATCTGGCCTTCCAAAGAGCAGTCAGGGTTGATCTCCTCTAGGACTGACTGGTTTGATCGCCTTGCAGTCCAAGGGACTCTCAGGAGTCTTCTCCAGCACCAGAGTTCAAAGGCCTCAATTCTTTGGCGCTCAGCCTTCCTTATGGTCCAACTTTCACAGCCATACACTGCAACTGGGAAAACCATAGCCTTGACTATACACACTTTTGTTGGCAGGATGATGTCTCGGCTTTTTAGTATGCTGTCTAGAATTCCCATAGCTTTCCTCCCCAGGAGCAAGTTATGCTGTCAAAAGCTAGTCCATCACTTCTTACTAATTTCTTAATCAGTCCAGTGATTCTTGTTGATAGATGAATGGAGTTTGTACACTTTTGATTTAGTTGAGAGGATTATGCTATGTGGGAAGCCATCCCCTCCCAGAAGAATGAAATATTTTAGGAAATATTAAAAAGGCAGAATATTATATTTCCCTAAAGGAGAAATAGAGAAACATTCTCTTGGAGACAGAAAGCAACCCCCAAGTCTTTCTTAATAGCCCCCAGCAGATATTTGGTGCCCATTGAGAAAGATTGGGCCAGCCTATCTACAAAACAAAAGACGTTGAGATCCAGCATGATGGAATTAAGACATGATCCCTCAGGACATAATAGGATTAACCCTCTACCATCTAGCAGCAGAGCTCACCACATTGCACTCCTGGGGACATTGCATCACCCTCCAGGCTTCAACCAAACTTAGCTCCGACAATACAGAGCCAGCTATGACCCCTACAATAGCCAATAGAATACATGTACTTGCACAGGAACAGGAAGCTCAAGTTCAAAGCCCACAAGAAGGTATAAAAGCACCTCCCTCTCAACTCCATGTGGTCAGCTGCCCAGAACCCATGTGGTTCTGCTTCTTCATTAAACCATCTTTCCAATCAGCCTCCATATTTCCAGTGTCTTTCTTCCGGTTTGGAACTGCACCAGATGGATATTTCTTCCAACAATACCTAATATGGCACACTTAACATACTTTTTAGTTCAATGGAATGGATATCAGTAGGCATTGAATTGACATCTTGGCATATCTTCATACAAATCTTTAGAGGTTGCTGGCCTAATATTCAAAGAAGAGGATGTGGATGTGACATCGGTTTTTCACTGGTGTGAGTTCTTGGCTAAGATTCTAAGTGGTGCTCAGAGCTGATGCAAAAATCATGTTAATTTTTGCTAGCTGCAAATTTGCTCAACACCTAGCCCCATTTAGCTAAGACTGGCAGAGCTCAAAACCCATTTGCACCTGACTTCAAAATTGGCAAGTCAGAAAGCGCTAATTGCAGTGTCATGAATTGCAAATGACAACAGTCACTTATATACAAAGCCCCCAAAACCTTCCAAAGGCTAGGTAGTCAATTTAAGTACAGAATTTAGAGGTGGAAAATTGACTTGCTGGTGGAGAGGAAAGCAGATTTAAAATCGCTTCTAAGGAATTTAGTTATACTCCCCCATTGTGATGACATCAAATGTACACAACCTATCGACGATCCTCCATTGAGTTGAATGACTGTTCCTCAGTGGTGGGTTGGTCCCGGTCCTGTCCGGTTCTTTAGAACTGGTACTAAAAGCAGCGATAGGCTCCGCCCACCTGCTCGGACGTCATAAATGATGATCTGTGCATGTGCAGAAACGCATGTGTGTGCACAGCCGAAGCAAGTGCGCACGTGTGCTCCCGTTGCAAACAAATAGTAAAGGTAAGTAGAACCCACCTCTGTCGTTCCTATAATCTCAGTCGAACAACTGCATATTGTGTTGTGCTGAATTAGAAAAGGCTGATTTAGTTGTACAGTATGTGTACCTTGGTGCATATGGGAAGATCTGTAGAGATTCTCTGTCATCCAGGTCATGGTTGTCCCAAAGGTGCTTTTTTCAGGAGGCAACTGGACTTTCTTGCTTTTTTTCTTTTGAAGACGTTTCGCTTCTCATCCAAGAAGCTTCTTCAGCTCTGACAGGATAGTGGGGAATGGAAGGATTTATATTCCTTGCAGACAGTTGGTCATTTGCATCCTTTTAGAGGGTCATTGAAGCACTTGGAGACCCTGGGGATACAAATAAAATGCTTCAACAACCCTCTAAAAGGATGCAAATGACCAGCTGTCTGCAAGGAATATAAATCCTTCCATTCCCCGCTATCCTGTCAGAGCTGAAGAAGCTTCTTGGATGAGAAGCGAAACGTCTTCAAAAGAAAAAAAACAAGAAAGTCCAGTTGCCTACTGAAAAAGCACCTCTGGGACATATGAGAAGATCCACTCTGCTATTCCAGATTTAAGCCCATTGAACTAAGGTGAATGGTAGGTGGACTTTTAAATATTTCCTCATCCTGAATGCCCATCCAAGCCGATCTGGATTTGTGTGTCCCTGACTTTTCTTTCCAACATCTTCCATAAGGCACATATGTTTGTGCCTGCCTGTGTGCAAAAATACACAAATGGCAATTAACTTTGAAGCAATACCCATGATTAGCCCACCATCGAGGGCGCCACTGGCTTGTGCGACCTCAACTCTCATTAGCAGCCTGTCACCATTTGCTCTGGTCAGCCAGCATCACACGCTTGGAGACTGCTCCCGGGAACTGACTTGTTAAGCAAGTGGCCTGCTATCAGGACAGGTGTTGGCAGAGATGGCACTCTCTGTCATCTGAATGACCTTCGCCTTCTGCAATCATTTTCTGAAATAAAGATAAAATGAGCTCCATCTGATGCCTTTCTAGCAAGCAAAAGACTCCTTTCCCAGTGCGTTCACCTGCCCAAAACCAGTCGCCCAGACAAAGCTGCCCATTGGTGCGCATGAATTCTGAACATCATGCCTAGTGTCTTTATGAGGACACTCCAATCAGTGGTGGGATTCCATTTTTTTTACTACCGGTTCTGTGGGCGTGGCTTGCTGGGTGTGGCTTGGTGGGCATGGCAGGGGAAGGATACTGTAAAATCTCCATTCCCTCCCCGTTCCAGGGGAAAATTAGTGCAAAATCCCCATTTCCTCCCGATCAGCTGGGACTCGGGAGGTAGAGAATAGATGGGGGCAGGGCCAGTCAGAGATGGTATTTACCGGTTCTCTGAACTACTCAAAATTTCCGCTACCGGTTCTCCAGAACTGGTCAGAACCTGCTGAAACCCACCTCTGACTCCAATACATGTCTCTCTATGGAGAGTCCAACTCTATCCGGGAAGCAGTTATGTATGTGATGCATATGTACCCATCTTATCAAGCACACACTTATAATATAGGCAGAGATGCAAAGTATTACATGCAGCACTTGTTGGAGACGCCTTCACAGAAACTCTTTAACCTGGTTTCTGAATGAACTCACATTCTGGGTTCACCTATTCCACTGAACCACAAACTCACTCAGTAGGTTTGATCTGCGCAACATGTTAAATTTCCATCAAACCAAACCAAAACGAAGAATGAAAGTACTAAAACTTACTAGGTTGTGCGAAAACAGCTGCTAAGAATTTATCTGGCCTGATGAAATAGATTAGTGAAAAGAAGGACTAAGGGCGACTTGAGGGGGGAGTGGTCAAGCTATTCTCCAAAGCCCCTGAGGGCAGGACAAGAAGCAATGGGTGGAAACTAATCAAGGAGAGAAGCAACTTAGAATTAAGGAGAAATTTTCTGACAGTTAGAACAATTAATCAGCGGAACGACTTGCCTCCGGTAGTTGTGAATGCTCCAACACTGGAAGTTTTAAAGAAGAGATTGGATAACCATTTGTCTGAAATGGCATAGGGCAGTGATGGAGAACCTTTTCAGCACAGTGTGCCCAAACTGGAAGGTGCATACCAGAGTGCTGGAAACCTGACGACCAGCTGGCCGGCTCGCATGCGTGCATCGGAAACCCAAGAATCAGCTGGCTGAGCTGGGGCTCTGTGTGCCACCTCTGGCACACATGCCATAGGTTTGCCATCATGGGTTGTTCTGCCCCAGCTACGGACCCCAAAGAACGCAGCACACAGAAAGTCTGTACAAAGCTTAGTTTACTAAATTAAATCAGTCTTTTTCAAATAAAGGCTGCTAATTAACTTTCTTAACAGCCTACAAGAATCCAAAGAATAAATAATCGTAATCTTACTATGGTTGGCAGAAAATCCAGAAGCAATTTGCAGGAAACTGATAAGAGAACTAAGATCAGGACGCGAAGGAAAGTGAACGAAGTTGTTCCCTGCAAAATGCCTCAGTCGTCGTCCTTCCTTAAATAGGCTAAGGGAGTGGCCAATTAGCCCCAAGCCTTACTCTCGAGGAGACCTCCTCCTGAGGAACCACTCCTGCCTTTTGGCAGCACTGCACACCCATGCATCGAGAAGAGGCTCCTCTTCTTCCTCTTCACTTATGGGAGCTTCTGGAGGTTCTGAAGGCCCTGGCTGAATCCCCGCCTGTGGCACCACATCTTCTCCAGCCTCCTCATTGTCTGACTCGTGTCAGACGCAGCACCACACCAGCCTCCTCGCTGTCGGAATCAGCTACTAGCTGCACAGGCTGCTGATGGGCCACAACACGGGTATAGGCCAGAGTAGGGGGTTGGTCTAGAAGATCTCTAACATCCCTTTGTTTTTTTGTCTCTAACAACTTTGTTATTCTGTAAATAGGGACATAAAGTATGCTTAAGTGACTCTCCCATCCAGGATATCCTAGAAGGAGGGAAAAGGGAATATTACAATTTTGCACAGGGATTCTGAAAGAATGGAGACATGCTTTACAGTCTAGGGTTGAATCTGGGGTTTTTTTTTGCAGGGACCAGAGAGGAGGGATAGAAAAATCAAGATTGCAGCCACAGTTATGTGATCAAACCCACCTTTTTTTCTGTTTTTACATCCGCCCTATGTAAGAAGGGGTGCAGTTTTAATTGACCAGCTTTGAGGGGTGCTTCTGGATGGATTGGCACTAAATCAGGAGGAAATCAATCTAGAGAAGATCGGATTTGTGTACAAAGTGCCCAATCACGATTTGCGTTGAAGCTTCCAACCGACCACCGAGAAGCCAAGCAGGGAAATATTTTATTTATTCCATTTAACATCATAGAGTGCTTTGCCGCTGATAACCCTTCAAAGTGACAGTGGATGTTGTGGAAAGCCAAATAACAGAACCACAGCAAAACAATTTTATGTGCTGAGAAGTGACAGCAGAAACATCACCAGGGAGAAAAGGCTATCCTCTGTGCGAAAAAAATAAAAAATAAGGCAACCCTGTATTTAATAACTGCCTTTTTTTAAAGCAGCCGTTTGCATTCAGGACAGCGATGGAAATATAACTTCACGACCAGTCCTCATGCTTACGACCTTGGCAGGTCTGAAAAGCAAAGGAAAAACTGAAGTCGGATCATAAGCACAGCTGGGGTTTCACTTAGTGACTGAATGTGGAGATTCTCAATCATCCAGGCCATGGTTGTCCCAAAGGGGCTTTTTTTCCCCAAAAGGCAGCTGCAGTTTCTTGGGTTTTTTTCCCCCTTGAAAACATTTCGCTTCTCATCCAAGAAGCTTCTTCGGTTCCAGAAGCTTCTTGGATGAGAAGCAAAACACTTTCTAAGGGGAAAAAAAAACCCCCAAGAAAGTCCAGTTGCCTTTTCGAAAAGCACTTTTGGAACACTGAATGACTGCTTCACTTCACCACCGAGCTACTGGTCCCAATTATGCTTGCTAAACAAGGATTACCTGTAGCTGAAAGATTCTCTCTCTCTGTGTGTGGATGTGTTTGTGAGTGGATGTGTGCAGACAGAGGTGGGCTTCAAAAATTTTAGCAAGGGGTCCTCTGCGCGGTTGCTGGGTGGGCATGGCCATGGTGGGCGTGGCCTAGTCAGCCTCCTGCACCACGGCGGGGGGGCGCATGTTTTTGCCCTCCCCGGGCTCCGGAGGCTTTCCTCGAGCCTCCAGAAGGGCGAAAACAGCTTCCCCAGGCTCCGGAGGCCCTCTGGAGGCAGGAAACAGGTGTATTTCGGCCTTCCAAAACTTCCGGTAGACCTGTTTTTCACCCTCCCTGAGCCTCTGTGCATGCCTTGTACTTACCTGCATCCAAAACGGGCTGTGTGGGGACTTCTGGGAGGGGAGGGGTGGGCGGGGCCATCCAGGAGTGGGATTTGGGGGTTCTCCGAACTGCACAGAATCTTAGCTAGAGGTTTTCCCGAACCCCTGCGAACCCCCAGAAGCCCACCCCTGGACATGTGTGTGCGTGCGTGCGTGTGCAGGAATAGGACTTGCCTTTTTCCTGCCTAAGCAAGGGGTTGGACTAGAAGACCTCCAAGGTCCCTTCCAACTCTGTTATTCTCTTCTCTTCTCTTCTCTTCTCTTCTCTTCTCTTCTCTTCTCTTCTCTTCTCTTCTCTTCTCTTCTATTCTATTCTATTCTATTCTTATTTATAAAACCAGGTGGGGCAGAGTGCACGGTTCTGCAGCTTTTGTCACATCACGTAGAACAGCCTTGGGATGTGACAGCCACAGGCCCTTTAATCCAGTCTGGCTTTGCAGCCTCGATCGCTTTTCCATGCTCCTCGTATTTTTTTTTTGTTCCTCGTAGCAGAAAATCCTTGAGAGTTTAACTTGCTCTGTTCTGGCTGGCAGGGAGCAAAAACGGGCAATTCCAGCCTGGAGGCCCCTCGGTCTAGACCAACAGCTGCTTCTCACCAGTTCATTTCAGGACAAGCACGTGGTGTGCCGGGGAGAGAGAGAGAAAGAGAGAGAGAGAGAGGGAAGCTTGCTGCGTGCAGCCGCCAGACCCGTGCAGTGTGTGTGAATGTGTGTGTGTGTACGTGCAAGTGTGCTGGGATAGGGGAACAGTCTACGGTCTGCATGACTTTTCCTGCATGAAAAAGACAGGAAATCAGCAGAGGCTGCCTATTTAGCAAAAAAAAGGAGCAGAGATGACTCATATCTTCCTTAACTTCTGGGGGCCTTTGTGCATTGCAGTTTTTGGTAGTTTCTGCACCCAGCGGGCAAGACAGGTGTGCATATTTTGGGGTCTCCTACTCTCGCCCTTTCTCAGAGCTGCAACTTCCCCAGAAGAAACCTCAAAGATGCTTTGTTTCCCACCACCACCCCCCTCAAAAGACAACTGGGCCATGTTTTTTTCCTTGAGGAGGAGGAGGAAGAAGAAGAAGAAGAAGAAGAAGAAGAAGAAGAAGAAGAAGAAGAAGAAGAAGAAGAAGAAGAAGAAGAAGAAAACATTTCGCTTCTCATCCAAGAAGCTTCATCAGTTCTTTCTTTTTTTTTTTTTAAAGGTTTTTTATTAAATAAACATTAAAAACATCCTGGTCTTGTCATATCCATACATATTTTTAACGTAACAACGAATATAATTACTATTTAACATACATTGCTACTTTGTTCTTATGTACATATCCCTTGTCCTCATTTACATATTCGTCTAAATATTATCCACTATCAGTTCTACAAACCCTAAATCTTTTTTGTTCCAACTCCTTTTCTCCTCTCCAACCATTGGTACATTTTGTTCCAGATTTTATAGTATTCTGTCTCGTCCTTTTTGAGTTCTAGTGTCAGCCTGTCCATTTCTGCACATGTCAAGATTATCTTTATTATTTCTTCTTCCGGAGGGGTTTCTTCCTTTTTCCAGTATTGCGCCTAAACCAACCTTACTGCTGTTATAACATGCAGCATTAAATATATCAATTCGTTGCTATATTTCTATAGTCAGTACCCATCCTTCCACCCAGTGATGAAATCTATTTTTTTTTAACTGTCGGTTCTGTGGGCATGGCTTGGTGGGCATGGCTTGATAGACGTGGCAGGGGAAGGATACTGCAAAATCTCCATTCCCACCCCACTCCAGGGGAAGGCTACTGCAAAATCCCCATTCCCACCCCACTCCAGGGGAAGGATATTGCAAAGTCTCCATTCCCCACCACACTCTGGAGCCAGCCAGAGATGGTATTTGCCGGTTCTCCGAACTGCTCAAAATTTCCGCTACCGGTTCTCCAGAACCTGCTGGATTTCACCCCTGCTTCCACCCTCCCACCATCAGAACATGATGAAGCTTCTTGGATGACAAGCGAAACATTTTCTTATTCCTCGACGAAAATAAAAAACAGCCCAGTTGCCTTTTGAGGGGGGAAAAAAGCACTTTTGAGACAACAGTGACCTGGGTGCCTGAGACGGACACCAGAACAGGCATTTCCACTGCCATAAATTGCCTCAGGGAACTGTTCCTGAGGTATTATCTGAAAACTGGGCCTCTCTCGGTTGCAGGAGGCAGCATCTCACCAGCCCAAGGCTTACTGTGTGATTTGCCAGCAGGAAAGCTATGGCTCTTTCCCTTACTCATGCTATTAATTTTATTTATTTTTATTTCTAAAATGTATCATTTGCCTGCCCAATGGCAACTCTTGGGGTGACTAATAATAATAATATCCAAAATACACATTAAAAACACAAGGAAGGAAGACAAGGAAATAACCCAATGATTGCAGAGATTAAGAAAAAAACTGCAGCTATGCTGATTCAGTTTAATGTAAATGTGAAATCACAGCAGGAGGGGATTAGTAGTACAGTAGGACACCCTACTAGCCATTTTAGCAAAATAAATAAATAAAAAAAAATCAGGATTTTGGAAGCACCTTTTCCGACTAACAATTTTTATTAAAAGGCATAAGGCTGTAGCTACTGACTGATTTGGTACAGGTACAGGTGTTGTATTTACAACACCTGTACCTGGTGTTGTAAGTACACTTGTTTGTACACCTTACACTTGTTTAGTGACCATTCAAAGTTATTGAAAAAGTGACATGACACTTATGACCATTGCACCATCCCCACCATCACAACATGGTCAACATTCAGTTGGTTGGCAACTGGTTCATATTTATGACGGTCGCAGTGTCCCGGGGTCATGTGATCACCTTTTGTGACCGAGCCAGATTCACTTAACCACCGTGTTACTAGCTTAACAATTACAGTGATTCACTTAACAACTGTGGCAAGAAAGGTTGCAAAATGGGGCAACTGTCAGCGTTCCAGAAAAAACCCAACTCCAAGTAAAGATGCGGAAGCAAGCATTTTTCCAAAGTTCTCTTTACTAGAATAGGCAAACTGGCACATCTGGGAAAACCCGAATCTGAAAAGCCCGGGTTTTCCTTCAATAAATCAAAGCTCCCCACACCATCCCCTTTCCCCCCCAATCGATCACATGCTCCAATCAACATCCGTTCCATCTCGATCCAGCCCCCTGATCTTGACGCTGGAGATGCTTCTCCAGATGCTGGATCGCCTTGATCTTGACCGACAGGAAGAATGCTATTATGTCCACTAACAACCCCTCTCCTTAATCCCCCCTCCTACTTTCCCACACAGGAGAAGGTGGCTTACAATGCGTTAAGCAATAGCCTTCATACTTTTATATATACCTGCTTAGTAGGGCTTTTTGGGCCCCCCCAAGCGGTGTTCTATTTTATAGAAAGTCAGCTTACTGCCCTTACAATCCGGGTCCTCATTTTAACTACCTCGAAAGGATGGAAGGCTGAGTCAACCTTGAGCCTGGTGAGATTTGAACTTGCAGTAATTGCAGGCAGCTGGTGCTACTTTAACAGCACTTAGTCAGCTGCGCCACCAAGGCAAATTGAGGACTGCCTGTTAAAAATGACTGGAAGAGTTACAGTCTTATCATACCTGAATCTGGAAATTATATCTGAAGACCCTCTGGCTGCTCCTCCCCTCCTTGCAGAGTGTGGACGGATGGTGGTTTCAAAAGAACCACTGCTAACAAAACACTTTGTCATAAAATATCCTCTGTTGAAAAAGCCGAATGACAGGTTAATGGGATAGTCCAATTTATATAATGATCCTAAGCTGGGTTCCCACGGTGTGCTGAACCATTTTAGTCTAATTTAGTTTGTTGTGTGAACCTAAACATTAACAATACAAGTGGCCCTTGACTTAAAACCACCACTGGGACCAGAATTTCCATAGCTAAACAAGGCGGTGGTTAAAAGTGAGTTGCGCCTGATTTTACAACCTTTCTTGCCACAGATGTTAAGTGAACCACTGCACTTGTTAAGCGAATCAAGCAATTGTTAAGAGAATCTGGCTTCCCACCATTTGACTTTGCTTGCCGGTAGCCGGCTGGGAACGTCGTAAATAGCAATTGCACGACCCTGGGACTCTGCAGCTGTCATAAATACATGTTGTTTATTAGTGCCCAAATTTTGATCATGTGACTCTGGGGATGTTACCATGATCATAAGAGTGAGGACTAGTCATAAGTCACCTTTTTTCAGTGTCATTGTAACTTCAGTCATTAAATGAATTTAAATTAAAGGGCAGGACAAGAAGCAATGGGTGGAAACTCATCAAAGGAGAGAAGCAACCTAGAACTAGGGAGGAATTTCCTGACAGTTAGAACAATTAATCAGTGGAACAACTTGCCTCCAAGAAGTTGTGAATGCTCCAACACTGGAAGTTTTTAAGAAGAGATTAGACAACCATTTGTCTGAAATGATATAGGGTTTCCTGCCTAGGCAGGGGGTTGGACTAGAAGACTTCCAAGGTCCCTTCCAACTCTGTTCTGTTCTGTTCTGTTCTGTTCTGTTCTGTTCTGTTCTGTTCTGTTCTGTTCTGTTCTGTTCTGTTCTATTCTAATTTATCCTACCTTGCCCTGCCCTGCCCTGCCCTGCCCTGTTATACATCATGGACAACTACTACTGATCTAGTCTTCACTTAGCTATGTTTCTCCTCAATTTGAAAAAGCCCCAGTGCTTTTCTCTTTCTTCCCTATTTTTATGGGGTGGGGGGAGATTCCAATCAATTTGATTGTCTTGGAGTTGCTTTTTTCTGTACCTTTTCCCAATGCCACAATCTTTCTCTGGAGGAGGGGACAACAAGAAGTGTTCTCCGTCTTCCGAATGGTTCTGCATTTTAAATTTATATGGCAAGGCACTATATTTTCCTGACAGTTAAATTGTTTTTCAGCCTGGATATGTAGTGCAGATATCTTCATTCCCTTTATTTCCAGAATTCAGATAGGAATGCCGTTGCTTTAATAGCAAAATAGCATACAGGAGAGGCATCGGTGGAGAATACTGCTGAGTTTTGCAGAAACACCTCTGCATCTGGAAAACAGGAGGAGTCAGTTTAGTATTTTTTTTTCAGGCTAGTAACTTTTATTAAAAGGCATAAGGCATAAGGTTTGGGGAGCTATAGCTCAGCATTGCATACATGGAGCTCATGAGACCTTATGCCAGTGATGGCAAACCTTTTCAGCCAGGGGTGGGTTCTCCTTACTTTTACTACCAGTTCGCAACGGGGCCGCACGTGCACTCTTCTGCACATGTGCAGAAACATTCTGATGACGTCGGGGTCGGTGGGTGGAGCCTCCCTCCGGTTTTACTACCAGTTCTATAGAACTAGTGCGAACCAGGGGCAGCCCACCTGTCAGGTTTTCAGGCCGTCTTCAAATAAATTGCATCTCAAACAAAGTCTTTTTTGAAACAAACTTCCATTTTATTTAGCACGGCAACTTTTACACTGACCCCATGCAGCCAGCACTGAGGTGCTGACCCAGAATCCCTCCTCTTCCTTCCCCCACTCCTCTGCATTCATTGGCCATCTTCCCAATCATTCACCCCTAATCTACTGCTCCAACTCAAAGAATTTCCCCCCTCCCATCCATCTCCTAGGGGACATTATCTCCAGCTAAAATAAGTAGGTGAAAGGCAACCGTCCCGTTGCAGACACTTGCGTTCTCCTTCTCATGTCAGCACTAAGATAAATGCATCTTGACGTGCTAACACCACCACTGTTTTCAGCACCGTGTCCAAACCGGAATGGGTGTGTATGTGTGCACGCCAGAGCGCTGGAAACTTGAAGACCAGCTGGCTGGCGCATGCATGCCTGTTTCTTGGCTGTTTTTGGCCATTTTTGAGGCCGTTTTCAGGCTGTTTTGGGGGCCATTTTCAAGCTGCTTTTCAGGCCATTTTCAGGCCATTTTGGGGGCTGTTTTCAGGCCATTTTCAGGCCATTTTGGGGGCTGTTTTCAGGCCATTTTTCAAGCTGTTTTCTGGTGCTCCGGTGCCCGTGAAGACCAGCTGGCCAGAAACCAGAAGAGCAACTGGCGATGGTGCGTGTGCCCACAGAGAGGGCTCTGTGTGCCACCTCTGGTACATGTGCCATAGGTTCCCCATCACGGCCTTTTGACTTTTAATAAGATGGGTCAGTCTGAAAAGGTGGTACTGGACTCTTCCTCATTTTTAGCAAATCTCACCGAAAAATTGTTTGGGTAAAAATCATTCTGAAAACTATGCTGTCAGATGAAAACACAGAGTGCTCATTGGCCATCAAATGTTAAAAGGTGCATGCATGGAGAAATAAAAGGTGTTTTTTTTTTTTTTTTATAAAGGGGGCTGGAGGGAGAGAAAGAAACAGAGAACCTGAAATCTGGAGCAGAAAGTATTCCATACTGCAACATTTTGTTGCTGATCTTGTTTGCAGGCTTCTGTGGGCTAGTATTAGCCCTGGTGGCCTTTTTGCGTTGCACTGCATTACAACAACATGCTTAAAGTGACTGGTAGAAGAATCACAACAGCCTGGATTTGCAAAACATACCATGTCGTAAAGAAAAATGCAGTCGTTTAGTATTAACCAGGTGTTGAACGTTTGGGAATGCATCTGCTATACTTTTTTACCCAAGTTGGTTAAACCTATTGTGTGAATGCAGTTGGGGTCATGTAGGGTTGAGCAACCTTTGCTCTTATTTATTGCATTCATTGCTCCTTTTAAAAAAATTTCCTGTGATTATGTAATATGACCTTCTCCTTTGAATGTTACTCGATTATAGAAAGGGCAATTTAAGTTAGCTCGGATCGTATTTGTTTTATTTATGTATCTATACAGTGAGGATCGATACCATTATAAATGGTAAGGCAAAGCTGAGAAAGAATCCTTGGCCATCCAGTTCTTCCCTTCCCTAATTTCCTTCCCTTTCCCTCAATTTTCTCCCTTCAACTCTCTTTTCTCCCTTCCCTTCCCTCCCCTCCCCTAATTTCCTTTCCTTCCACTCACTTTTCTCCCTTTCCTTTGCTAATTTCTTTCCCTAAGGAGAGAAGCAACTTAGAACTAAGGAGAAATTTCCTGACAGTTAGAACAATTAATCAGTGGAACAACTCGCCTCCAGAAATGGTGAATGCTCCAACACTGCAAGTTTTTAAGAAGATGTTGGATAACCATTTGTCTGAAGTGGTGTAGAGTATCCTGCCTAAGCAGGGGGTTGGACTAGAAGACCTCCAACTATAAATTATAGTTGGGATATGTATGAATGCAAAGAACTTCATGTTTGTGTGTGTGAGATTCCAGCATTTCTGATCTTTTCTTCGATGGAGTTCCTTCTTCATACTTAACTCTGTAATTTTTTGACAAAACATTTAGATTGGTAGTTAAAATTAAAGGTCGCATTTCATTTTACTAAATAACTCTTGATAACTTTTCAGGGCAAACTTACTCTATCAGAAGTAGGCATCTCTGTCTCCAATAAAAGTTGGTCCCTGATTTGCAATCTTCCCCCATAAACTTAAGTATAAATTTTTAATAGTGGTTGGCACGCAAATCTTAAATGTCTCTTTAGCTTCTTTTTAATTTGAGTGTTAGATCCTTTGGCAGGGTTCACACAATATAGAAAGCTAAAATAAAACAAACTTAGTTTGCAATTCCATCTTGTTGAAGGAAGCTGTTAATGCAGTGTGTAAATCAGGCCACTGCAATTAGCCAAAGTAGGACTGTAGTAGGTAGTGTTCTAAAATGCGTATACTTAGTTATTTAATTCTGGTAACCTGGATTTAAGGTTAGTGTGCTGTGAACATGCAGCTTTTGAGTGGAGATTCTTTAATAGGTGTCTGGCAGAACAACAAGGCCGTAATGAGTTTCTGCAGTTTATGTTGCTAAAGAAAAGAATTTATCCACTTTGCAGGCAGTATTATTAAATGGAGCAGATGGGGCTTTTTGCTTTATAAATTTGGTATGGTTTAACCAACATCTTTGTATCTTGCTTAATACAGTATATCCAGAATAATTTTGCTTCAATTTAAACCATCATGCCAAGCGGGATAGAAGTAGCAATTTGATTCACCATCAACATTCTCTCTTAATTCAACTTGCAAATTTAGTAGAAATATTATATATGAATTTGGTGAATTCACCAGGTTTACAAATTCCAAGATGTGATTCCAGATCAGTAATTTTAGTATGGATTTATTTTTACACGTGTGTAACTTGATCCCCCTGTTTATTATTTAAGTTCTACCTGTTGTCTTTGGTTTTTTACTTGTTATTTTATACGATTGATTCATTAGGAGCAAAATTCAAGATGGGAATCTTGGGTCTGAGTTCCAAAATTGAAGATAGTTGAACACGCTTTCTAAAATGAAGTTTGCATCGAAAGCAGAGGTTCAGAGGCAAAAAATATGGCAGATACGGGACCAGACTCTATATACAAAACTTAGTTGTTTGCTCACAAAACACAAAATGCTCATTTCAGAGAAGGCAAGCTGAGGATGTTTAGAAGGACATCCACACGTAATGGCATAGTTGTTTTTTAATTGAAAACAAAGAAAAATGTGGGAGATCAACAGTAGATGCCTAAGAGAGATTTGTATGTGAGCTGTCCAGTGTTACATTGCATAAGATTGAGGAAGGAAGGAAGGAAGGAAGGAAGGAAGGAAGGAAGGAAGGAAGGAAGGAAGGAAGGAAGGAAGATTGTCTACCATGGTGAAGATGAAACACTACACAGTTTTTTCTAGCTGATAGAGTGAAGAGTTTTTGGAATGAATGAATGAAGGAAGGAAGGAAGGAAGGAAGGAAGGAAGGAAGGAAGGAAGGAAGGAAGATATTTATTTTAAACCTTCTCTGTATAAAATGGGGAAGGATGGAAGGAAGGAAGGAAGATATTTATTTTAAACCCTCTCTGTATAAAATGGGGAGGGAGGGAGGGAGGGAGGGAGGGAGGGAGGGAAGGAAGGAAGGAAGGAAGGAAGGAAGGAAGGAAGGAATCCACAAGCACCAGTTCCACCAGTTCTTCTGGATTGAACACATCTGAACCAGTCCTTGGTGCTATTCCTGTACCTTTAAGAGCCCCTAAGCTGAACATTGTAGTTTCAGAATGGGAATAGTGAGAGTTTGTCCTGACAAGTGAAAGAGCTGTGGTGGCGCAGTGGTTAGAATGCAGTACTGCAGGCTAGTTCTGCTGATTGCCAACAGTTTGACAGTTCGAGTCTCACCGGCTCAAGGTTGGCTCAGCCTTTCATCCCGATAAAATGGGGACCCAGATTGTTGGGAGCAATGTGCTGGCCCTGTAAACCGCTTAGAGATTTTTCAGATTCTAAGCTTGCCGCTCCTAGGTAGGGGGAGGAGTTGGGGGCCAACTTGGCTGTAAAGGACACCAGGAGAACTAGCATCAAGGGCAGCTTGTTCCAGATGCAAATTGATAGTCAAGTCACTCATCAGAACAATGCCTTCGCCTGTCCTCCCCTTAATCCTTTTACAATGGGACTAATTGCTAATCAGACTGATTTCACACTGGCTGTTTTCCCTTGACAGTCAGCCACCTTGGAGGAGAGAGGGGGGGAGGGAGGGAGGGAGGGAAGGCACCAGCAGTCACCCTGGCGCATTGCTCCCCGGCGCCCATTCACACAACAGCCTCCTGCAAGTCTGGAGTGATTACTCCCTTCAGCTTGCGCCTTCCCAGCTGGCAATGGGACTCTGATGGCTGCAAGCCTGCATAGCAGATGGTCTGCCTTGGCTTCTGACAGTGTGTGGGGGAGGGTGGGGCTCTGTCAGAGGCCTTTGCCTGCCTGATGGAGCCCGTTTGGAACGCCTTCACGATCCAGGATTTCTCTGGCTAACTCCACATCTTTGCTGTGGGGATACACTCATTCAGCAGAGGCAGCATTTTGGCTTCGTGCAAGTCTCCCCCCTTCTCTCTTTGTCTGCCTTTTGCATCGGGATTAAAGGATCGCAACATCTGACAGAACGGTGCATCACTCTTGGCAGTGTGGTGGTGGCGGCTGGTTCCAGATATGGGGCTTCCCTCTCCAGAGCTCAGTGGTAAATCACTGCGCACCCAGCTGAACTCAGCATTTAGGCGAGGAAGTAGATTACCCCATCTCCAGGCACAGCCGAGTTAAAAGGAAAGAGAAAAGGCAGCATGTGGGCCTGATCGGTGTGAATGCGCGAATGCTGATATCCGCGGCCTTCAAACCTATCGCTTTTTCCTCCTGACTTTCCCAGGAATTAACCAATTTCCTGCATGGGGCTTGGTGGCCTTGAAGCGGAGTGCTGGTTGAGTGTTTACTGAGCTACCAAATCTGGCTGAGAACAGCTGGCTCTCCGCTTACTTCTCACACATGGGGCATGCTGGCTTGGCAAGAGCGGCTCTCTGGAGGCTGAGCTGAGTGGTGGCAGCTGTCCTCCCTCCCTCCCTGTGGACTCCTTCCTTCCTGGCAGAGGGTTTGTTTGCTTGTAAGGACAACCTGGCACTCGCCTCTTCTCTGCTCCCATCTCCTGTAGTCACATGGGTTTCATCCACCTGTGCTCCCAACTTCTTCTCTGTAGGAGTCCAAGTTATACCTTAAGAACACAGCAAGAACGCAATCAAGCCCCACGCAGAAAATCGGTTAATTCCTGGGAAAGTCAGGAGGAAAAAAAGATGAACCTGTTTATTTAGCTAATGCCGGATGGAGATTGCATTTTTCTCTCTGACAGCTGTCATTCAACTGATAACGGAATATTTAAGTTCACGGTTTTTTTTTTAAATTTGATTTATATGCCGCCCTTCTCCGGAGACTCAGGGCGGCTTACAGTGCGTTAAGCAATAGCCTTCATACTTTTGTATATTTTATACAAAGTCAGCTTATTGCCCCTACAAACTGAGTCCTCAATTTACCTACCTTAGAAAGGATGGAAGGCTGAGTCAACCTTGAGCCTGGCAAGATTCAAACTTACTTTAATTGCAGACAGCTGGTGTTAAATTACAGTGCTTAGTCTGCAGAGCTATCCAGGCTCCTCACGTTTTCATGAGCTGAGTGTGGTTTCTTACGCTTAGTTAAAGTTTATCAAGTTAGTTTATCAAGGGACATGTTAGTTAGTTTATCAAGGGACATGTTTGAATGCTTGGGGGGTGGGGGAAGTGGGCAGAGATTCCTTCCTTGAGGTTTTTCCAGAAGTGGTGCTACTGTCACTAGAGACAGGAATCCTAACCTGGAAACATTGTTGGAGAGTTTCTTTTCTGGAGAAATTTGAAGAAGTGGTCCATCCACTTTTTCCTACCCACAAATTTAGCACAGAATTTGATTAACCGAGTTGGAAGGGACCTTGTAGGTTCTCTAGTCCAACCCTCTCACCCAAGCAGGAGACCCTACACCATTTCTGACAGACGGCAGTCCAGTTTCTTCTTGAAAGCTTCCAGTGATGAAGCTACCACAACTTCTTAAGGCAACTTCTGTTCCATGGGTTGATTGTTCTCACTGTCAGAAAGTTCCTCCTCATTTCTAGGTTGAATCTCTCCTTGATCAATTTCCATCCATTATTCGTTGTTTGGCCTTCGGGTGCTTTGGAATATAGATTGGCCCCTTCCTGTCTGTGGCAACCCCCAAATATTAGAACACTGCTATCATGTCTCCCCTGGTCCTTCTCTTCACTAGACTAGCCATGCCCAGTTCCTGCAACCATTCATTGTATGTTTTAGGCTCCAGTCCCCTAAATTTCAACAGGCAACTTGGTGCCCAGATCAATGAAATACATCAATACTAGAATCCTGTAAGTTCCCAAAGAGATATCGTAATAAACAAAGATCATCTTCTTCACCCATTCAAAACTACTTGTTATGCTCTTTAGAATCAGCTAGCAACATTGTTTGTTCTGCTTCCATTCCCCTTTTCCTCCCTAACACTAATTCCAATTCATGTGACCAGGTTAATTGGGGAAATCACCATTTGGCTGATGTACATACGATATTCCCTGCATCCTACTGATTAAAGTGATCTCCAATTAAAAAGCCACTTGTCTGAATCTTTGGAGACCTGTCATGACAGATGTCATGGAACTAAATTAAAAGAATTCTGAAAATTACGTTCAGGGAGCTCTTGACTTACCACCATTCATTTTGTGACTGTTCAAAGTTACAAACGGCACTGGGGAAAAAAAGCAACATGACCTGTGGGAAGAAATGTCCATCTGGGTTCAGTTCCAAGTGAGAAAAAAAGACACTGGATTTATGGAAGTTGCTTGGAAAGAAGGTTTATTGATGAACAGAATCACACGGCTTGAGATCCTGGGCAGAAAAAAGGGCAGAGATGCTGAGAGTGCTTGGGTTTTATATACTCTGTTAGGCTTTGAATTTGAGCTTGTGTTCTGATTGGTTGTCAGACTCCCATGCGGCCATACAGCAGGGGTCACTTTGTAGGTTGTCCCAAGCTTGGTGGAGCCTTGCTGGGTGATGATGTAATGAAAGGGCTTTGGCCAATTCCTACTATGGCTCTGCCTGAAGGAGGTAGATCTTTGTTATGTAGAATAGACTGGCCCAGGCCTTAATGGCCCATTGACAAAGATGGTGGGGGGCTGAGTTTCTGCCTCCCTTTTAGGGGAAATATTCTGCTCTTTTAATATCCCCTAAAATATCTCATTTTGCTAGGAAAGGGGTGGGTGCTAACTTCCTACAGACCATTTTTCACTCAACCATTGCAGTATCGCCATGGATTTCTTGGCAACAGAGTCATATTTATGACAGTTACAGTGTCCAGGGGGTCACGAATGATCACCTTTGGTTCACCATCTGATGAACAAAGTCAGTGGGGGAAGCCAGATTCACTTAACAACCATGTTACTAACTTGACAACGGCAATAATTCACTTAACAACTGTGCCAAGAAAGCTCGTCAAATGGGGCAAAAACCTCCTTAACTGCCGTCTTGCTTAGCCGCAGATATTTTTTTAGGCTCAATTGTGGTCGTACGTCTAAGGCTACCTGTGTCATTACCTTGGCTAAACTAGTTTTGCAAACATGCAGACCAGTGATGGGTTCCTCCCGGTTCAGCCCGGTTCGGCCGATCCGGTAGCGGTGACGATATGATGTCACCGAACCGGTTCTCTTTGTTTGGGAGCTGGGTCCTCCCGCCCCCCCCTCCCCCGTGTTATTCTTACCTTTTATTTGGCCCCGCCCCCAATCTATTTGCTGCCTCCCGAGTCCCAGCTGATTGGCTAGAAGGAAAAAAACTGTTTAAACTCTTGCCCCGGGGCTTCAAAGGGCAAACCCCTACAGCTGATCAGTGTTAAAAGGCAGAGTGGTGGTAGACCAGAGTGCTCAAAAAACAAATGAGTAGACCGATGCCTCCAAAAACAAATGAGTAGACCGATGCCTCCAAAAACAAATGAGTAGACTGGTGCCTCCAAAAACAAATGAGTAGACTGGTGCCTCCAAAAACAAATGGGTAGACTGGAACGCTCCAAGAACAAATGGGTAGACCAGTACAGCTCTGCAAGCAGTGAAAAGCCTGGTAGACCAGTACCTCTGCTAAATCCTAAAGAATTGTCACATGACCATCAAACCACGCCCACAAAATAAGCCACGCCCACAGAACCAGTAGTAAAAAATTTTAGAACCCACCCCTGATGCAGACTCTATTCAGGGCTTGGTCTACATAAATAATATAAATACACACATACACACACAGACAATTTTAGAGCTTGGTTTAATATGATTCCTCTTCTTAAATGGCAGAGTGTATCACTTCCGAAAACCCGGAGGCTCTTTAGCTCATTCGGTTGAAATTCTTGGATGTGCACTTCAAAGCTCTACCTGTCCCTGTAGTTTATTTGCACTCTGTATTTTATTTGTGTTCTCTGTATTTCATTTGCATTTTGCATTTTATTTGCATCTGGGCCTTCACTAAGGCAACATCTCACCCTGATGCAGACAGTGATGAAATAGTCACTCAGGGCCCACCTTGAAGACAAGCCACTCAGTTTGCATTCACACAACCAATTTTATATATATATATAAAAATGAAAGCCATGGGAATATGCATGATTGATCTTGATCTTGGCATAAAGCGAAGAGGGTTTCAATCCTTGGACTCTTCACCTGCTATCTCCGTTGATAATCAAACCCCTGTTTCTTTCACACCGGAGCAGGTTTTTTTTTTTTTTTTTAAATGTGTGGTGAAATTTATGTATTTCTTTGTTTATTACATTTATTAAACGCCTCATAAAATAAATTCTCTAGGCATTGCACAATTCAATTAAAGGCAATAATAGTACAACAAAAACACAATAGATCAATAAAATTCAGTATAGCGTTAAAAAAAATAAACCCAGCATATCGGTACAGCTTGATAAACTACCATTAGGTACTAAAACTGTTTCTCTCCCCCCCCCCTTAATCCTTCCAGTGGACTTAAATAATAAATCTTAAATGATTAGAAATGCTTGCTTTAGGAGCAAAGAGGGAGGGTGCCCGGCCTTCTTTGTAGCAATATATCCTCTTTTTTCCAAAATGGGGGCAGCAAAAGCAATAAACCTTGGTTAGGGCTGTGGTTACGAAGAGAGCTTAGTGTGTGTTTCCTCTTGTCGTTTTAATTAGTTAGTCGAGCACGGTTATATTTGAGTGTCCCTGCCGTAGAGGATTTCACTTCCAAAGTGTGGTGAAGAAAGCGTAAAAATAAGTATAACAATTCTATTTTTAAAAAAAATCATTGCTGTTCTGAGATGGAACGGAGTCACCGCCAACTTTCTTGTTCTGCTAAATTGTAGGAGAGCCTGCAAGCTGGTTGTTAAGTGAGTCAGAGAGAGCAAGCTGGTGGTTAAGTGAGTCGTGGCTGATTTTACAATCTTTGGGCCGTGGTTGTTAAGCGAATCACAGCAGTTGTTAAGTGAATCATGTGGCCATTAAGCGAATCTGGTTCCCCCCACCCCCCATTGTCTTTGCTTGTCGGAAGCCAGCGGGAAAAGATTGCGAATGGGGATCACGAGACCCTAGGACCATGATGGCGAACCTATGGCACACGGAGCCATATCTGTGGGCACGCGAGCGTTGCCCTAGTTCAGCTCCAGAGCGCCAGCCAATTTTCGGGCCTTCCGGGCCCACTGGAAATCGGGAAATGGGCTGTTTCCGGCCTCCGGAGGACCTGTGGGGCAATGGGGAAGGCTGTTTTTGCCCTCCCCAGGCTCCAAGAAAGCCTCTAGAGCCTGAAGAGGGTGAAAAACGAGCCTATTGGGCCCACCATGCCATCGCATGCCAAAAGCAGTGGGGGCGCAGACGCAGGGGGGCATTGAATTATGGGTGTGGGCACACACACGTGCAACCCCCCCGCGCTCCCCCACTTTTGGCACGCAATGGCAAAAAGGTTAGCCATCACTGCCCTATACCATTTCAGACAAGTGGCTGTCCAGACTCTTCTTAAAAGATGAAGCAGCCACAACTTCTGGAGGCAATCTGTTCCACTGGTTAATTGTTCTCACTGTTAGGAAGTTTCTCCTTAATTCCAGATTGCTTCTCTCCTTGATTAGTTTCCATCCATTATTTCTTGTCTTCCTTCTGGTGCTTTGGAAAATAAGTTGACCCCCTCTTCTTTGTGGCAGCCCTCCCAAATACTGGAACACTGCTATCATGTCACCCCTAGTCCTTCTTTTCTCTAGACTAGCCAAACCCAGTCCCTGCAACCGTTCTTCACATGTTTTAGTCTCCAGGCCTTTAATCATTTCAACTCAAAGACAATCTGCAAAGGTACCCATTGAATCTGTGTCCTGATGGGGTTCTCTCAGAAGTAACCTTCCTCTATGGCAGGAGTGGCCAAATATGGTATAACACTATGACTTGTGGATTTCAACTCCCAGAATTCCTGAGCCAGCATGGTGGGACTGGTCTGGTCAACTACCGTATTTTTCGGAATATAAGACATACCCCCCCACACACTAAAAGACGGTGAAAATTTGGATGCGTCTTATACACCAAATGTAGCCAAAAACATGAGGCACGGAAGAGGCGATGGTCTATGGCAATCCCTGCAGCCTGGAACAGCTGATCGGGGGTATTCCGGGAGACCGATCCACCCGCCCATCAGCTGCTCTTGCTGAATCAGGCTGCAATAATGTGTTGAAGCTGACCTAGCTGTTCGCTATTTGCTGCAAGGACTTGTCAGAGTTTGCAGAAGCAATCACATCCAGAAAACACACACAAGTAAGTGATTCAGCAGGATTCAATAACTTCTCTTTATATGTAATATAAAGTAAATCTACAATACCAAAAGCAGGTTTTCCAACACAAGCAAAACACAAGCAGAGGAGAGGAGTTTCAATTTCAGTTTTAGTTTCAGAGATCAGCACACCATGCAGCTTTAGAACAGTTGACCTAAGCTATGCCCACGCTCCTTGCTGTCTCCTTCCTTTTGCTCACACAGCAAATACTGTTTCAGCCCTCAACTACACTCTCTCTGACAGGATGCTAGCCAGATGAATACCGATGGATGCTGGTAGGCAGAGGCAGAATTTTTTTTTCTTATTTTCCTCCCCCCCAAAATAAGGTGCGTCTTATACTCCGGAGTGTCTTATTGTCCGAAAAATACAGTATGTTATACTGGCTCAGGAATTCTGGGAGTTGAAGTCCACAGGTCGTAAAGTTGCCATAGTTGCTCACTCCTGCTCTATAGGCTAAGCACCATCAGAGGATTTTTCTTTTTTTTGCAGGACCAGTGGCCTTATGCCAGGACAAAAATTCAGCACAGTTTCTAGAGCATGAAACATCCTTGTCTCACCAAGTTTAAAACCTTTAGAGGACTTTCCCCCCTCTGAATGATTATATACATGATGGAAGGGGATGATTGTTTGTTCCCACTGTTTCTCACTGTTACTCAGCTGACAGCAGACAACACAGCCCGGGGAATGCTACGTGGGTGTAGCTTAGGTGGAGAACACCCTTCTCCTTGTCTCACTTTCTCTGAGTCAGAAGAAGACTCCCCAGCCAAAGCCCTACCATCCAGACTCACAAATAAAAATAATTGCGCTGTGGTATTGCGGTGGCAACATTGCTGGGCTCCCCAGGGCGAGATCATCTCCATCGCTGCCCCTCAGGACCAGAGTATCTCATCTCTTGGTACAGTAGACTCCGTGCCAAGAGCAAATTGGCTTCTTGCCATCCAATTAATTAAACTTGAGGTCCTCATCCTTCCCTTCTCTGCTCTCATTCTCCTGGTGCCAACCACCAGTGCCTACGCAGCCCTTCATAGAGGCCACGCGGCCTATTTTGGCTGCTCTCAATGGCCACTCCTGCTCTGTTGTCAGTCATGATTTCAGGGCTAGACATCTCTAAACCCGCCACCATAATTTCATTTTTTGCCTAAATGGAAAAGTTTGTGAACTACGAAAGGCTTTCATGACATGTGCAAGTGGTAAGTGAAAAAGACTTCTACCCAACTCTAGTCATACCCTTTTTTTTTTTTGTCAGAAGCAAAAGTTTACTTGTGAGGAAAGGGGAGCTGTGAATTGCTTCCCACAAATAGAAGAATTGGGTACCAATAAAGGGGCATATATACTGGTGGGATTCAGCCAGTTCGCACCTATTCGGGAGAACCGGTTGTTAACTTTCTAAGCAGTTCGGTGAACCGGTTGTTGAAAGAAAACTTATTTTGTTTTTTTCCCACTTTACAGGGCTAATCCTGTAAGGAAGGCAGGAAGGAAACATTCTGGTGGTGTTTCTAGCCTAATCTTTATTGCCCTGCTTACAGAAACTGCCTCTCTGGTTAACCCTTATTACATTGTAACAGCTAAGACAAAGCGCCCATCGACCTGAGTGATGTTGAGTTAGCCATGCCCACACGGTCACATGACCACCGAGCCACACCTACCCAGCTGGTCATTAGGGCAGAGAACCGGTTGTTAAGTTATTTGAATCCCACCACTGGGCATATATGTAGCTCAGGGTTGAAATGAGGGGTCCTTGATGCTCTTTGAGCTTGGCTGTTTTCTTGCAGATGTTTCATTATCCTAGGTAAGATAGAAGTGGTGATGTTACCTAATTTGGGTACTGAAATGTCTGCTAGAAAACAACCAAGGTCAGAGATCACCAAGAACCCCTCAGAAGTGCTGGGTTTCCACCATGCTTAACCAAAGCAATTAAAACTTGAGTCACTGCATTTTATACAACTTGAATATGTTGGTTATTTTTAAATGTGGTTTTCTTTATTATGTCTTAGTGTGTTGTGCATATCCACCCTGTTTATTTAGTTTACATATTAAGGTACTATAAACTGACAGAATAATTAATTCAGTAATCAAGTTAAATATGTTATATGAACACAGCTGCTGAGTATTTTTTTTTTAAATAAAGATTTTTTTTAAAAAAAAGCATTTGTATATCTCAATTCATAACAACTTATTCCTGGCCAACGTGAAGGAAAAAAATATGTTAAAATACTAATAGCAAATCCAAATCTAACAAAATAACAAAGCAGGAAAAACATCTCAACCAATTAGTTTTTAAAATAGAACATCTGAAATTGCCTGTGGCATTAAAATATTGTAACTCCGCCCACTGACAGGAGTTCAATCCTGACTGGCTCAAGCTTGACTCAGCCTTCCATCCTTCCGAGGTCGGTAAAATGAAGACCCAGACTGTTGAAGGCAATAGGCTGACTCTGTAAACCGCTTAAAGGGGGCTGTAAAACACAATGAAGCGGTATATAAGTCTATTGTGCTATTGAACCATTTCCTCCAGACTAGTATGCAGGAGCACAATGGGGCTAAATTGAAGCATCTGTCCAAAGATCTGGATGAATGTTCTCTTTGCAAAGTGGTGTTGCAGCCTATAAGAAAACACAATTGCAGCCTGTTCAGGTCCCCAATTTACAACCGCAATTGAGCTCCAAATTTCTGTTCCTGGGTGAGAAATACGTTAACTGAGTTTTGCTCCATGTTGCGACCTTTCTTGCTACTGTTGTCAAGCAAATTACTGCAGTTGTGAAGTTAGTAACACGGTCGTTAAATGAATCTGGCTTCCTCATGGACACTTTGCTTGTCAGACGGTCGCAAAAGAGGATCATATGATCAGGGGCGGGTTTCAAAACCTATCACTACCAGTTCGCTTGTGGGCGTGCGTCGCGTGACATCATATGTGTAGAAATGTCCGGGTGGGTGGAGCCTCCCGCCACCGCTACCGGTTCGCCCGATCCAGGGCGAACCGATAGCAACCCACCACTGCACATGATCCCAGGACGGTCATAAATATGAGTCCGCTGCCCAGCGTCTGAATGTTGATCCGGTGTCCATCAGGATGCCGCAATGGTTATAAGTGTGAAAAATGGTCATAAGTCGCTTTTTTCAGCGCCGTTCTAACTTTCAATGGTCACTGAGCGAACTGTTGTAAGTTGAGGACTGCCTATAGTTTTCGCCACAGGTGATTGCCAATAACAGCCAGGCCAAGAGACGTTGCTTGGCTGTTGCTCCATCCTGACTATTCCTGTTATGCTTCTCGGAGGAGTTGTGTTGCCAGAGTCGCGCAGCCTCAAGCTTGATTGGACTGGCCCAGTTCACCGAGGCAACTCTTAGAAAAAGTATTGTCGTCTCTTCTCCCAGCCCTTCCCTTGGCTCTCTTCAGAGCAGCTGGCAGGCTGTCAGGTTCGACAGAAATGTAGAGTCCCCATACAGCTCTTCTGCCGACTGCCTGCGATGCACTGTCACCTCCATCATGCTTTTGTGTAGTTCTTGGTGTCTTGCATTTCTTTCTGAAGAGGCCATGGGGGTCCAGCGGGGAGAGGGGGGGGGCGGAATGTCTCTTTGCAGGAAACAGCCTCTGGCAGTTCTCCTCATGCATAAAATGAAGGTATTGCTGTTGCTTTTTCTTCTTCACCGGGGGTGGGGGAGGGGAGAGGGGAGAAAAAAAAAAAAGGGAGCTGAACCAACCATTTTCACAATCCTGGATCTTTCATGGAAGTTACCAGAGCCGGTTTCCGTGGAGCCGCGGCATGCCCAAAATAAGAAGTAGCAGCTGCCACCGGGCCTCTAGTCTTTGGCTCGGTCTAGGTCAGGAGTGTCAAACTCGATTTCATTGAGGGGTGCGTCAGGGTTGTGTTTGACCTTGGGGGGGGTCAGGTGGACATGGCCAGCTCGAGGTCACTCGTGTCGGGGGACACCTGTGGTGGCCCAAGTGCTCTGCCAGAGAAAACGGGCTCCCGAGCTCCGTTTTTGGCTGCGATGGCCTCCTGCAATGCTCTGCCAACAAAAACGGAGCTCGGGAGGAGGCATGTGCAGCCCTCACAAACTCTGTTTCTGGCTGCGACAGCCTCCTGCAACTCTCTGACAGCAGAAACGGAGCTCGAGGTGGGTGGGTGGGCTGCATGAGGCCTTTCCAAGCTTCGTTTTTGCTGACAGAAGCACCATGGGCCGGTCCTTTGGTGTTTCCAGGACGGCCCCATGGGCCAGATCTTAGCACCCTGTGGGCCAGATCCAGCCCCTGGGCCTTGAGTTTGACATCCCTGATCTAGATCTTTGGATACTTTCTAAAGCTTCTTTTTTTAATAAGTCTTTATTTAAGAATGCAGAACAGGTCAGGTTCTCTGGCTTGCACTCCCTGGAAAAAATTTGTGGGGAAGAGGAGAAAATTGGATTGCAGTCTTGTCAAAAGTGGGTTCTTTATATATATTTATTAGATTGTAGTTGATTGTAGTTGTAGTTAGCTTTGCTGGGGAAGAGGAAGATTTTCTCTTTTCTGGCATCCAGTAGGTTTTAAGGTTGTGGTATCAACTAACGAAGCATTCCTGACTTGCTCTCAAGTTGCCATAGGTAGGGGGATGGGAAAACAGAGCCTCGCAGCTGCATTGAGGAACTTGCATTTCAGTCAAAATAAAGCACATTCCAGGGGCAACGTGAAGGTCATCTCCAGGGAGACCCACAGTGGCCGGAGGGAGTGACTTTTACAATCTGCAAAAATTGCTTCGTTGGGAAATGTGACTGATGACACACCTTGGGGGGGAGGGGAAAACAGGGTCAGAGCCAAGGCACGACTTAAGTGAGGTCAGAGTTGGCTTCACTTGGATCGTGCGAACATTGAGTTCCTAATAAATAACTGGATTTCTTTTGAAGCTTGGTTTGAGGCTCATGATTTAATTAGGGCATCGGTTGGAACCCTGACATGGGGTGGTCAAGAGATATCTGCAGGATCAGAACCCAAAGGTGCTTTTTCTGGAGGCAACTGGACTTTCTGTTTTTTTCTTTGAAGACGTTTCACTTCTCAAGAAACTTCTTCAGCTCTGATAGGATAGTGGGGAATTGAAAGATTTATATTCCTTGCAGACAGCTGGCCGTTTGCATCCTTTTAGAGGGTTGTTAAGGTCACTTGGAGGTTTATCTGTGTCCTCAGGGTCACCTGAGTAGATCTCCCGGTTCCTGTAGTCTGCAAATTGTAGGAGCAATTCTCTCTCCCCCCCCCCCCCGAAATCTATTCCTACTCCCACACCATTCAAAGAGTGTTCATCCCAAATTGTATAGCTAAATGTCTGTAGAGATTCTCAGTCATCCAGGTCATGATTGTCCTGGAGGCAACTGGATTTTCTTTTTTCTTTTCTTTTCTTTGAAGACGTTTTGCTTCTCATCCAAGAAGCTTCTTCAGCTCTGACAGGATCAGAAGTTTTAGTCCAAATGAAGCACTGTTGCAATCCAAGCTCCACCACTTGTATGCGTGTGATGTCATGACGTACATCTAATCGGGAAAAATCTGGAGTTGCGCCGTGTTCCTCATTGGCTTCCTTTGACTTCCCTGCAGCTCCCACTGATGCAGTCCTTTTGACAATCTCACAGCACGTAGTCTGTGATTATCTAGAACTGTGTTTTTCAATTTTGGCAGCTTTAAGATGTGTGGACTTCATCTCCCAGAATTCCTTAGCCAGTATGGCTGGCTGTTGGAAACCTGGGAGTTAAAGTCCACACATCTTAAAATTGCTTGCATGACTGAGAAACACTGATCAGAAGGACCAAGCTGATAGCGGAATAGAAGGCTGTTATAAATCTCAGTTCGTTTGTTCCCCTCTTTGCTATTCCCATTTTTTCTTAAAAATATTAGATTTTGGCATAAGCAGTAATCTTATGCCACAATAAAATGATTAGTCTTTAAAATGCCACAAGAATCCTTTTTGTATACTTATGCATATTTATGTCCTTATTACAGAATAAACATTGTGGAACCTGCAAAAGAACAAGAGCAATACCTACACCTAATCATATCACTGGACAATTCGTTTTCTTTTCTAGTAATTAGTCACTTGTTAAGGTTTTCTCTATGAAAGTATCCCTTAACATCTCCAAAGTGACATTTCAATTTTTGCAGTCTTACTAAAGACTGCAAAATTTTTTGCAGCCACCTATGAGCAGGGCCAAAAGCTAGAACCGGGGTTTGCATATAAAAAATAAATATAAAAATATAAAAAATAAATTTAAAATATAGAGAGGTAAGATACAAGTCGTCCTCCACAACCGGGATCAGAATTTCCATTGCTAAGCAAGATAGTTGTTAAATGAGTCACAGCCTTTTTTTTTTTTTTGCCTTGGTTATTAAGCAAATCACTGCAGTCGTTAAGTGAATTGTGTGGTCGTTAAATGAATCCGGCTTCCCCCATTTTGATTCTGCTTCTCACAAGCCAGCTGAGAAGGTCACAAGTAGCAATCACATGATCCCAGGACACTGCAACCTTCATGAATACCTGCTGGTTGGCAAGTGCCCAGATTTTGCTCAAAAATCCATGGGGATGCTACGACAGTCATAAGTGCAAGGAGGGGTTGTAAAAGCAACTTTTTGGGGGTGCCGTTGTAACTTAGAATGGTTGCTAAAATGAATGGTTGTAAGTCAAGGACTACTTGTAGAGTTTTGCGACCACTGAAATAGAACAAGAATAGAATAGAATAACAGAGCTGGAAGGGACCTTGGAGGTCTTCTAGTCCAACCCCCTGCTTCATTTCAGACAAATGGTTATCCAATCTCTTCTTAAAAGCTTCCAGTGTTGGAACATTTACAACTTCTGGAGGCAAGTTGTTCCACTGATTAATTGTTCTCACTGTCAGGAAATTTCTCCTTAGTTCTAAGTTGCTTCTCTCATTGATTAGTTTCCACCCTTTGCTTCTTGTCTTGCCCTCAGGTGCTTTGGAGAATAGCTTGACTCCCTCTTCTTTGTGGCAGCCCCTTAAATATCGGAACATTGCTATCATGTCTCCCCTAGTCCTTCTTTTCATTAAACTAGACATACCCAGTTCTTGCAACTGTTCTTCATATGCTTTAGCCTCCAGTCCCCTAATCATCTTTGCTGCTCTTCTCTGCACTCTTTCTAGCGTCTCCACATCTTTTTTATACCGTGGCGACCAAAATACAGCAGACCTCAAGGGGAAGATTGAGAAGGTGATCTGTGCAGGTTTATCACTGAGACAGGCTCAACTCTCCCACGAATGAATGTTGACCCTCTTTGATAATATCTTGTTGTTTTTCCAAGGATGGCTTGTAATTTCTTTGATCCACCCTCTCCGTCTTACCTGTTGTCTTTACCATTCTTCTGCTTCCCTCAACCTCCTAGTCTTTTGCAAACTCAGCAAGTTCAGAAAAAGGACAGTCTTATTTTTAAAGATAGGCAGCCAACCTTGATGCTGTTCACGCTCTTCTCAGGTTGGGTTTAAAACTGCTTTGCTCTTCTAGGTCACACTGGGGGAGAAGCCTTTTGGAACCCGGTGCCCTCCAGTTCTGCATCAGGACTGCAGAATTCCCCCTGAATTCCCAGATGCCCTGGGGGAAGAAGCAGGGCTTAATCTGAGCTAGACTTTCAGGGCAGGCAATGCATGGCATTGGAATCGAGGAAGAGAACTCCAAACAGAAGAATTTAGCTGCTGTCTGAAACGGAAAGGGTTGAAGCATGCATCAGGCTGGTGAATTCATTAGACCCAGCCTCTGAGCTTATTGCCCGTGTTCTTTGTGTGTGTGTGTGTGTGTGTGTGTGTGTGTGTGTGTGTGAGAGAGAGAGAGAGAGAGAGGGGGGGGGGGAGGGGAGGGAGGAGGGAGAGAGAGAAAGGGAGGGAGGGAGAGACAGAGAAAGAGAAATGGAGAGGGGAGAGAGAGGGAGAGAGGGAAAGGGAGGGAGAGAGAGAAAGAGAGGAGAGGGAGGGAGAGAGAGAGGGAGGGAGGAGGGAGAGAGGGAAAGAGAAATGGAGAGAGGGAGGGAGAGAGAGAGGGAGAGAGAGGGAGGGAGGGAGGAGAGAGAGGGAGAGAAAGAGAAATGGAGAAGGGAGAGAGAGGGAGGGAGGAGAAAGAGAGAGAAAGAAAAATGGAGAGAGGGAAAGGGAGGGAGGGAGAGAAATGTTGAGAGGGAGAGGGTTGGAGGGAGAGAGAGAGATGTAGAGAGAGGGAGGGAGGAAGGGAAGGAGAGAGAGAGAAAGAGAGAAATGGAGAGAGGGAGAGGGTTGGAAGGAGAAAGAGAGATGGAGAGAGAGGGAGGGAGGGAAGAGAGAGAGAGAGAGAAAGAGAGAAATGGAGAGGGAAGGAGGGAGAGAGAGAGAGGGAGCGCTCGACATGTCTGCGAGGAGGGAGTGGAGTAGAAGGTAAAAAGGTCTCTGCCTAAAATCCTGCCTCCATTTATTTATTTATTTATTTGTAAAATTTATTAGCTGCCTATCTCACCATGCAGTAACTCTGAGCAGCAAGCTTACAATATTAAAATATAAAACTACGTCAAACCTAATAATACAAATACAATGCTATTACAAAAAAATCAACCTCGCTAAAAAGATGGGGGAGGGAAGGGGAGGGAGGGCATATGATGAGAAGGGGGGAGAGGGTGGGATTTGCTGTTGATCTATCAACCCCCTGCCTCCCGCAATGTGAACCCCTCTGTTGGAGTTCCAAGCCCAAACTGGTCCCAGGTCTTTAAGCTCTTACGGAAGATCAGGAGGGTTGGAGCCCAATCTCACGGGGGTGGATGGGTGGAAGATGTTCCAAAGGGGCAGGCACAATGGCAGAAAGGGGCTCTCTCCCTGGACCCCGCCAGCTGGAATACTGTGGCCGATGGGGCCCTGCAGCAACATTATTGGGGGAAGTGATTCATTAAATCTTCCTTGCTGCCCTGCCATACATTTTTGAGATAGCCCGAAGGACTGCTCTTCCTGGGGAGATCAGTAAAGCCAACTTGTACAAGGGACCGGTGCATATCTCTTGTCCCCCTGCTGCAGCTGGTGGGATGGAAGGGGAAGGCACTCATGTTAAATGCCTCTCTCCAATCCCCCCCAAGTCCTTCCTCCTCCTCCTCCTCCTCTCCTCCTCCTCCTCCTCCTCCTCCTCCTCCTCCTCCTCCTCCTCCTCCTCCTCTCTCCTTCTCTCTTCTCCTTCTTCTTCTTCTTCTTCTTCTTCTTCTTCTTCTTCTCTTCTTCTTCTTCTTCTTCTTCTTCTTCTTCTTCTTCTTCTTCTTCTTCTTCTTCTTCTTCTTCTTCTTCTTCTCCTTCTCCTCCTCCTCCTCCTCCTCCTCCTCCTCCTCCTCCTCCTCCTCCTCCTCCTCCTCTTCCTCCTTTTTTCTTCTTGGTCAAGGGTTTCCAAGTTGGCATGCCTCGTCTCCTGCACTGCGGGATGGAAAGAGTTAACGGGCGAAGGCCCTACCTGCTATTGCATTTTAAAGATGCCGAGATGAAAGCCCATAATTTATTCTCCCCACACACGAAGGAGCAATTAGTTCTAAACACGGCTTAATCAGTCAGCGAGAGATTGATTTCTGTAGACTTGGATTTGGTGGCTGCTGGCAGAGTGCCAGCCTGCAAGCAGTCTCCAAATAAATGAAGTGCAGAGAAGCAAGCCATTCCATAATATGATCTATGGGCCTCTGTAACTTTCTTGCCTGCTCATTAGTATGCCTCTGGACAAAGGCACGGATCCAAACTCGGCAGTCGCCTCGCCAGCCTCTCACCGGGCGATTTTCGACCCCTGTGTGCCTCCTTCCAGCCCATCCCCCCTGTCTGTGTGTGCAATTCCTTGCTTAGTTCATTCTGCCCGGCAGCCGTCTTCGCCCAGTTCCAGACAACAACTAGAACAAGAGGAACACTCAACACTCAGCACACATTGAACAGTTGATAGGTGTCAGCTTTGGAGTTCCATAAAATTCTGCATCAAGCTCAGTGGAGAGAGAGAGAGAGAGGGAGAGAGGGAGAGGGAGAGAGGGAGAGGGGGAGAGAGGGAGGGAGGGAGAAGGAGAGAGGGGGAGAGAGGGAGGGAGGGAGAGGGAGAGAGGGAGGGGGAGGGAGGGGGAAAGAGGGAGAGGGAGGGAGGGAGAAAGAGAAAAGCTTAGAAAAATATTTGCAAAAATCTTGACTTCTATGTAGGTTTAGATTTAGGTTTAGGTTTGTTAAATTTGTATACCGCCCTTCTCCCGAAGGACTCAGGGCGGTAAACAGCCAAGATTAAAATACATACAATAAATATAAAAATTAAGATGAATTAAAACAGAATTAGATCAAATTGGCTTCCCAAAATTTAAAACCCTTTGCCCATAAAATAACCCATTAAAATTTTAAGCCAGCCCGGCTTGCTGAAATAGGAAGGTCTTCAAAGCTTGACGGAAAGTACGGAGGTCGGGATCAGTCGTATTCCTGGGGGTAGCTCGTTCCAGAGGGCGGGTGTACAGGATGTACAGGAAGTCTTCAACTTTCAACCATAATTAAGCCCAAAATGTACGTTGCTAAGTGAGACATTTATAAGTGAATTTTGCCCATTTTTATAACCTTTCTTGCCACAGTTGTTAAGTCAATCATTGCAGTTGTTAAAGTTAGTAACACTTTCCTGATGTTGCAGGAAAAGATCATAGCCAATCATACTTTGTTCAAGAATATGACTCAAGGACACCTCTAGGAAGTCCCCAGGAGTTGAGTTTGGCTTTCAAGGAGATTTGACTATAATCATGTTAACTGAATATTTAATTTAGTTAATGAGGGGCTAATTAAGTTTATATCTGATTTATTTATTTTTATCCTGGCCATTCCTGGTCTTTGTTTCGGTGCTCTCCATTTTGAGCAGGGTGCGGTTTTAAACCCCAAAATGTGTCTCTCGATTTGAGAAAAGCGGGGCCCTCTGCGAACCTCAAGTGGAGCTGGAAAAGTTTGTTGAATGTCCGCTATAAAGCCAGGTGATGGGTGGCTCTGGGGGGACGGTAGAAAGCAGAAAGCAGAATGCCAAGTGAGAAATGTGAAGATTGCTTCTGGCCAACAGTGATAGATTTTTTTTCTCTCTCTCTCTTCTTTCCTCTTTTGGTCTTGTTTTGCTTGCAGAATTCCATCCGGCACAACCTGTCCTTGCACACCCGCTTCATCCGTGTGCAAAATGAAGGCACCGGCAAAAGTTCCTGGTGGATGCTGAACCCCGAAGGTGGCAAAACCGGGAAGACGCCCCGCCGACGAGCTGTCTCCATGGACAACAACAGCAAGTTCCTGCGGATCAAGGGCAAAGCCAGTCGGAAAAAACAGAACCAGACCACTCAGGAACGAGGAGACGAGAGCCCAGCTAGCCAGCAGGCCAAATGGTCAGAGAGCCCCACCTCCCATGCCGGCGAGGAATACGACGCTTGGGCTGACTTCCGGACACGGGCCAACTCCTCGGCCAGCACGCTGAGTGGTCGCCTCTCCCCCATCATGGCCAACCATGAGCCGGATGAGCTGGAGGAGGATGACGGGACCCCATCCTCTCCATTGATGTACCCCAGCCCTTCGAGCACCCTGTCCCCCTCCCTGAATGCCCGCTGTTCTGTAGAGATGCCCAGGCTGACTGATCTCACCGGCACCATCAACCTGAACGAGAGCCTGGGAGAGAGCCTTCTAGAAGACCTGCAGGACAATTACAGCATGAGCCCAGCCCAGCCGCTTTCTGCTGGAGGACTTCGGCCCAGGACCTCCAACTTTGGCTTCAGCTCCAAGTGCTCCTCGGTGGGTGCAGGAGGTGGGGGAGGGGGAGGAGGAGGAGGAGGCGGTAATACCTACTCTGGGACTATTTATAGCCAGCCCGCCATGAGCATCATGCGCCGTCTGCCCATGCAGACCATCCAAGAGAACAAGCAGGCCACTTTCGTCCCCATGAATTCCTACCGCAACGCCTCGTTGCAGGACCTGCTCTCCTCCATTTCCTACGCGCACAAGGAGGGGGAGCCGCACCTGCCCCCAGCCAGCAGCATGGGCCTGCCTCGCGGCCACAGACAAAACGCCCTGGTGTGTAGCGGTGGGGGTGGAGGCGGAGAGATAGGCTTGGTCCCCTACCCTCCCCACTCGTCCTCTCTCATGAAGAGCAACACATTATACCATCACCCATCACCAGCTGGCCATCACCCTCCTCTTAACAACAGTGCCTTACCCTCTCCGATCAGCCTTATGAGCCTGCCCGGTGACACTTGCAGCATGGTGAACATGCCTCACCACGGGCATCTCCATTCCTACGTCAGCAACCAGGGGGCGCACATGAGCTTGCTAGATTCCTTGCAGGGACCTTACCCAGAAGCCATGCACACCCCTGTTTTGAGTCAGGACAGATTCCCAGCCGATCTAGACTTGGACATGTTCAACGGGAGCTTGGAATGCGATGTGGAGTCCATCATCCTCAATGACTTCATGGACAGCGACGAGATGGACTTCAACTTTGACTCGGCTCTTCCGCCACAAAACGGTCTCAACGTGGCCCCTTTGCCTAGCGCCCCACAGCCCAACAATCAAAGCTGGGTACCTGGATGAGGCCCGTTCAGGCTGCTCAGGCCCAGCAGTGAGAGGGGCGAAGAGGGTCTTGGGGAAATAGAACTCTTTCCTCCATCATTCAGCCCTGCTCTTCTACTTCTTCTTCTTCTTCTTCTGTTCTTTGCCTTCATTTCTTCAGCCAGGCTAGAGCCATCTGTTGAAACTTGACAATGACA